>NC_137867.1:8149620-8270218 GCF_963924005.1 Protomyctophum bolini | reverse complement strand
CCACCGATAACGCCATGTGTTGTGAATTGCGTCGCTCGCTCGCTGACCGATGGGTGCCTTTTTGCAGGCAGAGTTTTCCCAGACCCCAAAAAGGCATCACAATCCCAAACCCCCGGTCGGCAATGCTAGCGAGTGAGCTCCAACACAGCTCCATTGTTTTAGGGGCGAGAAGGGGGGGGGGGGGGGGGGGGGGAAACATTTGGTATCACTTATCCCATTCTGACCTGAGATCAGATTCATACGAGGTTTCCACTGGACACTACACTATACACTGGTCTGATGAACCCATTCTGACCTGAGATCAGATTCTAAAAAAAAAAATCAGTCGTTCTTCGATTATTTCAAAAACAGCAGACCTATACAAGCTCGTAGCGCGCCACTCGGTTATAGCTAAAGCACGACATGACGCTATAACACCAAAGTGGGTTCCCGGTCAGAATGGGTTATGTTGTGAGGGCTCCCATTATGGGCTCTGTATAACATGTATATAAAGACTCCATGTAAAGACACTGGAGAGCGGCTCTTTATTGGATAATGTGCCCCGTTGGAAGCTCTTATCTGAGATTAGATGTAAAAAAAAAAAGAGGAAAAAAAGAAAAAAGAAAACAAAGGGCTTGCCGTTGTAGTTCAGCTGTGAAGAAATACATTTAGTCTTTGCAAAACAGCAAGGTATGCGAGTGTGTTTGAACATGCATACCTCATGCGACATGCACGGTGTTATATGTAAAAAGCATCTATTCACATGTGAGAGTATATACCTGAGCAAGATCATGAATTCACACATGCGTATACCTCAGTATAATAGCATGTATTTGCACACATGATTTCAACCTCAGTAGAAATCATGCAGTTGCACATGTGTACCTCTGACCTCAGTAAAATCATGTAAATAGCTCATGAGTATACCTCAGTCAAAGCGTGCATTTTGTACGTTCATACAGTTGTACATGCAGACCTCGGTAAACGGGTGTATTTGCACATCAGTAAAAGAGGGTTAGAGTAACGCAGATGTTTTCAGTTAAAGCATGGTTTGGGACGATGAAAAGGGCATCTATCTTAATGTGCAATGCATATATGCACAAGGACGTCACACAGAAAAGCCCATCTGGGCATTCTCAAAAATGTGTCACGACATTGACCCCGATGTGAGCTTGAAGATCGTCTCTCTTTTCTATACTTTGGCACGGCACTCTCGGTTTCGATTGGATTGCAGGAAAAACAATGCATGCATCACGTTCAACCGAGGAAGCGTCAGGGATAAACACAAGAACGTCTTTCGACTTATTTTCATTGCAGACCCTGCGGTCTGAGACAGATGGCCGCAGCCTGCAGCTGACGCTCTTTATGGTCAAGGGTATATGTATAGCGAGTCTCAGCGAAGTTTAACGAAACATAAAGAGTTTAACGAAACAGAAAGAGTCATCATGGAGATACAAGGTTTGTGCCTGACAGACGAGCGTTATGCTGAGGTCGGAGCAGCTAATGAGATCATCGTTCAATTAACAGCCCATGAATGTCAACGTGTGGAAGTTAATTTTACATTTCAATCAACCTGGCAGAGCCTCCTGGACAGGAAACACTTGGAGAGAGAGAGAGAGAGAGGAGAGAGAGAGAGAGAGAGGAGAGAGAGAGAGAGAGAGAGAGAGAGACTCACGGTGCGTTTTAACAGTGGGAGAACAACGGCGACTCTGGCGATACGATTCTCCTACAGTGGGCGTTCCTGCTGTCATTACCCATGTCCTCGTATTGGTGGTTCGGAGGGTATATAGGGCAAAGCAACATATGAATTTGATTGGCCATCGCCGGACGATGTCGTCCGAAGGTCAAATATCTTCGTGTTTTCGGTACGACGTTCCTGCGGCCCCTTTTTGAGTATCGCCTCTTCGCCTCTGCTATCGCCGGTATAGATGCCGCCGGGTCCCATAGACAAGCAACGCACTTCTGGAAAATAGAGAGAGAGAGAGACACTCAGAGAGAGAGAGAGAGAGAGAGAGAGAGAGAGAGAGAGAGCATGCATTAAAGGTATATTCAGTGATTTCACTTAATTCAAATATCACTTATTCTTTTGTTTTGTTGTGATAATCCTCTCTACTATAGAGTGTGCTGACCATATAAGGAGTTCCTCCCTGTCCCCAGTTAACCCCTGGGGGTCAAAAAACCGTAGGTTTCGTTTTTGGTTCTCTATATCCTCATTGGATGAAAGCTTGGGTCCCAAGGCAAAAACGAAACCTAAGGTTTTTTGAGTGAAATCACTGAATATACCTTTAACACACATGTTGCACACACGAGAAAGTCCTACTTTTCAGAAGTGTGCTCGCCTCTCATAGATATTTTACATATATATATATATATATATACTGTATATATGTATATGGTAATGTAGCTACTACAGGCATTAAAAACATCAACCATTCTCTACACTTTCGGCGTCATTGTTCAGAAATAACATCACTCTCCCGAAAAAAAAAAAAAAAAAAACTCAACTCAACTCAACTCAATTTTAGTGGTTTCACATCAACATTGGAAGTCCTTCTCTGCGGGTGAAATGGAACACACACTCTTCCATGAATTCCACACAAATTGCCACAAATTTCAGACCACAGCGAGCACGGCGGCTGGGCCGCGCTCGCTGCAAAAGTGATGCGCGACGGGGTGCCGAGTTTCATCGACGTTCAGAATCTCCTGCCAGCGCAACGTTATCACCACTAGAGGGAGATACATGAAATGTATCTATTGTCTTAGCTATATAACAAGGCAATTAGTTCTCAAATGTCAGGGACCACCGAATCGATTTTGCTAAACCTGATCTTTGGTTCTGTAGCCACACGAAATAGCTGATCTACAAGCTCACAACACCTGCTGTTGTGGTTAAATGTAAATGAATGGTGGTTAAATGTAAATGAATAGGGATGCTATAGGGATTGCAAGTCCCTATAGCATCCCCCCCCCCCCCCCCCCCCCCCCCCACACTGTGGAACTGAGAACTCACTCCCAGCTCAGATCAAAGCCGCCCGCCCACCCACCCACGCCACGGTTAAAACCACACTCTCATTCCATAATACGCTTTCAACCTTTCACTTCTGTACATTTCTTTTGCTTTTGGGCTTTTTTCCTGACAACGTTGTTTTGTTTTTGTTTTTCCTGTAAAGCTTTTAGATTTAGAAAAAAAAAGGCTATATTATATATGTAGTATTATTATTCTTATGTAATAATTCCTGTTCCTATAATTATCACACAAAAATGTGACGTCCCCCTCTAGTAAGTCTGAGGACCCCCAAGGGCCCTGGACCCCCCCCCCCCCCCCCCCCCCCCCCCCCCCCCCACCCTGCGCAATAGAGTCAATAGACCACAAACCATCATAATGCACACAGCGTGACCTCTGTCTGACCTCGTGGCGAAAGTTCACGCAGGCCATTTGGAGCAACACGCACGCACACACATAGCGACACACAATGAATATCTCACAACACAATTACCCCGCAGGGACATAATAAAACACATAAATAGAGAAACAAATCAGTGAAATGTACAGGAAGAAGGCCTTTAAAGGCAGAGATATGACACACAGGCTGCAGCGTCTTACTGAGGGACCAGGGGGGGGGGGGGGGGGGGGGGGGCAGTCAGACAGATATTTTGTGAAGCCACAAAGGAAATCGGAATTTCCTGAAATTTCATATAATGGCCTGTTGTGGCGCTGTCATTGGGCCCAAAAAAAAAACCCATAGCCCCATAGAAGTCCATGTATTTGGGCCCAACTTCACCTAGACTGTATTACCTTAATAAACATGGTCATGAATACTTTCTGCTTCCAGTCACTAGTTTAAAGTCTAATTTCTAATTATTTTTGGAAAATTATGGTCTAATTTATAATTTAAAAAAATGACCATGAAGTCGCGCATGTTCTGAGGGGCGTGGCTACCGTTACAGTCTATGATCGGGATTCCCCACGCACTCGAGTCAAAATAAAAACCAACTAAGATGAAGGGGGGGAAGTCCCGCCTCGTTGTCTGGGCCAGCCAATGGGCCAGCCGGGCCCAAAAGGGATCTAGAAAGATGGCGACTTACATTACAATTCAAGGACTACTGACAGGCTTCATTTTACGTTTTTACAGTCTATGTGAGGGACACACTTTTCTAATGGTGCCAATTCTGGAGCCTGCATGCTGCAGCATACTAACCATGAGAGACAAGACAGACCGTGACTCTGAACACACAGGAGTCGAGATTTCATTTGATCAGAAACCGAGTCGCTATATTTATGAGTTTCAAGGTGCATGCTGATGTCCTTATAGTCCCTGTGTTTTCATTTAGTCATAAATTACTTTTTTTTCCTTTTTCATAGAACTATATATAGGCTTACTTACAGCAGGGCTGGACTGGGACGAAAATTCCGCCCGGTCATTTTCGCGTGAATTTGGCCCAGACCGGGCCCCACCACAACCAGCGCGCAGATAGCAGAAACTCTACCGCCCGCTCCGTCGCGGCACACACAGACAAACAAGCCCTAATAATACCGCCACTTTTACAGAACAACCTAAATGATACAAACCAACAGGCAACTATACACAACCCTTTGTAGAGGGTTTATTTGTCACTCACTGATACAGGTATACAGTGAAATTATCATGATGGCACTGGCAGAATGGCCTGCCTGCCTGTCAAAAAATTTAAAATTTAAAAGGAACGTTAGCCAGTAGCTTTGTACCAGTGTGAACTGTGAATGCACCAACATGCACGCACGCAGCCACACACACACACACGCACGCACGCACATTTGACATGTGTATAGTATTAGTAGGGTGGTACCTGTCCTAGCCACACACATTGAACCAAATGGGCCGCTGTACACAGCAGTGTTTTGGTCGCTATACACAAGACACCACAACGTTTCCAGACAGTAGGCTACTCACACGCACAGGTACGGAAGTGCACGCGGTTGCATGTTATAGCGCGTAGCCATAGAGTAATCAAAGGACAGAGACTGAACCGGAGCGATAGCCCCCCCCCCCGGCGTTTTGAAGCAACCGGAAGAACTGTCTATACTTCCGCATTTGCCAACCAAAATGTGGTTTGTATAGGCCTATGTGTGACGTCATTAAAATACTGTTACAAAACACGATTACACCACTGGTACACTCCAGTGAGTCAACATATACATCATACTGCACTACTACAGTATTCACTGTGAAGGCACGTGTGTCACGTTCTGTGACGTGTTATGTTTTCTTGTGTACCCATGTTCTTGGTTTTTGTTATTGTTTCAGTGGTTTTTTGCCCCTCATGCTTTTCCATGTTCCTAGTGTTTTGTTTGTTCCTGATTTTGGTTAATAAAACCCCCTTGTATTCGACCTGCCTGTCCTCTGCCTTTGTCTGCGCTTGGGTCCAACACCTACCTGTCCTGAACCGTGACAGTACGAACGAACCTGGAACTGAACACACAAGGGCAAACTTATAGAAATGGGATAACTAGACACAGGTGAACACCACTGACAATCAACACTGGGATAGGCTGGGGAACTAAGGGGACGCAGGTGGAAACATGGGAAATCACAGGACTAGTGAGACAAGACAGGAACAGAACTACAGGGGCAGACAGGAAGGCACAAAACATGACTACAAAATAAAGGTTCACAGTGCAAGGCAAAACTGCAACTAAGACAGAAAGGTAAAACAATAACAAAAACCAAGAACAGGGTACACAAGAAAACATAACACGTCACAGAACGTGACAACGTGGACATAGAGTCGTGTGCGTGCATCAGTGCACGTCGCACAACGTGAGTGACACGACTCCGTGTCCGAGTCTTATTTGCTCTGTAAACTCGGAGAGTGAGAGGTTGGCTGCTAGCTCCCCTGTGGATGCCAAAGGTCAAGGTCACGGTCTCCAGCAGCACAAGCGAACAGCCAGGTTCGTGTGGAAACCTGGTTATGTCACTAAACCCTCGGCGCGGCTCAACGCAGAGCTGCACAACACTGCTTCCCGCGCAGTGGGTCGGGACTGGGAGCCATGTTTTGGGTTTGCGAGTAAAAATTTCATCTTTTTGTTTCTTTTTAAAATTATTATTGCTATTTACAAAGATTTTCAAAAAACTAAAAAAAATCACATGCAGTTTTACATAATAATTTCATTAATGAAATGAAACGAATTAAAATCAATTCCACAAATGTAACGTATAAGAAGTTGGTGGGCGGTAGTGGCTTCAGGGGTAGAGTGGAAACTTCAGATTACTATTTTTTTTTATTTGTATTAGTTGCAATTGTGAACAATAGCCAAGTAATACATAGTAAGATACATATCCATTGGCCAATCAAATGGTTCACTGCAGCTCAACAGTCAGTGTGAGGGGTGGTCACGGCTCTCGTGGTGAGTTTACTGGCCACTCTCCTCAGTGCTGCCAACTTCTGACCGGCCCGGATGGAGATTTTGGTCAGGTGTTTCGACCAGGGTCTATTTTGACACCCAGGACGTCAAGCTCATTTGTGGAGGAGAGCCGGTGCCCATTGAATTGTAGGTCCAGCTGTGATGGGATCCTCTTTCTTGAGATGGTCATGGACTTGCACTTCGATGGTTCGAAGGTGGTCTTCCATCGATCTCCTAGACTCCAATGCAATCCGTAAATGCATGGTTATCCCCATGCTCAATAGAAGTCTATGTCATGGGGCCATTGGACTGGCCCCATGAAGCGAACAGAGTTTGCGTAAACTCTGTCTCTGGGGTAGACAAACCTCTACACCAATAGTTTTCCTATGATACAAAAATTGTTTTAAAAAAGAAATGTCACGCACATATTTTTCCAGTGCATATATGGCAGGCCAGCTTGTTGACGGATTTGGAAGAGATTTTGCAGGTCTGGTTCCAAAAATGAACCAGTATTTAATTGAATACTGGAGTTAAGGAATGAATGAGCCCAGCTGGAAATGTCCAAGTGGGAGAGACCGGGGCTTAGCAATAGGTGAATTGCTCCCAATGTGCATGTTGGTGCCTTGGATTTACAAAAAACTTGGATCTACAAAAACAAACCGGTACAAATTCTCATTCATATACCTACCTCCATCCGAGCCATCAACAAGGGAAGCAGGAGGAGGTAGATGTAGTTACTGTACATAAGTTACACTCGGTGCACTTTAGCCCTGGTTGCACTTTATATTTAATGTATTGTGTGTGAATGGGTGAATCTGTGTAAAACGAAAATTAATTTTCACAGGTTTGGGTCCCGAGGAGTGGGAACCCCTGCTCTACAAGATCTTGTAGATCGGCTATTTTCTAGCTACTTCATGCCCCAATGTATGGGGGAAAAGATATTTAAATATTATGGAGACACAAGGATTATGCCCAACGGCAATATGCATACCGTACATACACACAATTATTTTCGCTCCGATGCCACCAAAATGTGGAACGCCCTCCCAACAGTCATTAAGACATGCGGATCCCTTGACTCCTTCAAAACCGCTCTCAAAGGGCACCTATACGGACGGCTGCAATTCAAAACAGGCCCCCGTAAAATCTGAATCCCCCCCCCCCCCCTTTTCCCCTCACTGTATAAGTTTCTTTTCCCTTTTTTACCTCCTTTATGATGAATTCCTGTTCTGTTCTTTGACTATAATAGAAGTGTCTATTTGTACGTCTCTAAATGTTTTGATGAATTCAACATGGTGGACCCTGTTGTAGACAAGTGTAATGCTTAATTGGGTCGTCCACTCACAGTTAACAGTCTTTGTGTTGAGTCTGTGCTTGAAATGTACTGTAATTCTGCAAACTGTTAATAAATATTTAAATCAATCAATCAATCAATCAATCACACACACACACACACACACACACACACACACACACACACACACACACACACACACACACACACACACACACACACACACACACGCACACACATGTATGGCTATGCCTTTTTGAACTACAGTAAATCAGTGACAAGCGGCCAAGCACAAAATCTAATGTACTCTCTGTGTTCCTGCCAGCAGGTTATATACCACTGTTCTCTGCTCGTATAGTATACTGTACGCATAAATGATCACATTATGAGCGTTGTGAAACATTGCACATTTCTGGATCAGGCTCCATGGTACAGTATGTATTGTGTACTCTACACACATACATTCCTGAGGTCACAATAAATTCAATCACAAACCATATATGCTGGATGCAACAGTATTGCGAAAGAAAAAAAAGGGTTGTTCCTTTCTATATGAGCAGTGCTGTGGTTCTCAGAGGGGTGTTCTTATGGATTCCCAGGCTCTCTACAAGTCGCATTTGTGACAAGTTTGGACATGTTGGGGGGGGAAATAATGTCTTGGACAATTTGTATTATGCCAGCATTATTATACAGTATACATCAGTGGTTCCGAAAGAGAAATGAGATGTTTGCCCGCAAGAAATCACAGCACTCCATCTTTAAAAGTCCTTACTTTGTCTGTTTCGTGTAGATATCCTGTATACACTTATACTGTATGTTGGTTTGTTTACTGTTGAGTGAGAAAACAATGTTGCTCATTAAGCTAATCATCTGGGAACACCCCCACAACTAATTTGGGGACCCCCCCCCCTGGGGGTTTCGACCCACAGGTTGAGAACCACATGCTAGAGATGGTTCCAAACGTCAGCTCTGCTGAGAGAGAGAGACACACCGACTGACTGCTCGATCAGCAATTACATTGATCACTTTCATTTCATCAATTACATTGATCACTTTCATTTCATCAATTACATTGATCACGTTCACTTCATCAATTACTTTGATCACGTTCACTTCATCAATTACTTTGATCACGTTCACTTCATCAATTACTTTGATCACGTTCACTTCATCAATTACTTTGATCACGTTCACTTCATCAATTACATTGATCACGTTCACTTCATCAATTACATTGATCACGTTCACTTCATCAATTACTTTGATCACGTTCACTTCATCAATTACTTTGATCACGTTCACTTCATCAATTACTTTGATCACGTTCACTTCATCAATTACTTTGATCACGTTCACTTCATCAATTACATTGATCACGTTCACTTCATCAATTACTTTGATCACGTTCACTTCATCAATTACTTTGATCACGTTCACTTCATCAATTACTTTGATCACGTTCACTTCATCAATTACTTTGATCACGTTCACTTCATCAATAACATTGATCACGTTCACTTCATCAATAACATTGATCACGTTCACTTCATCAATTACTTTGATCACGTTCACTTCATCAATTACTTTGATCACGTTCACTTCATCAATTACTTTGATCACGTTCACTTCATCAATTACTTTGATCACGTTCACTTCATCAATTACATTGATCACGTTCACTTCATCAATAACATTGATCACGTTCACTTCATCAATTACTTTGATCACGTTCACTTCATCAATTACATTGATCACGTTCACTTCATCAATTACTTTGATCACGTTCACTTCATCAATTACATTGATCACGTTCACTTCATCAATTACTTTGATCACGTTCACTTCATCAATTACTTTGATCACGTTCACTTCATCAATTACATTGATCACGTTCATTTCATCAATTACTTTGATCACGTTCACTTCATCAATTACTTTGATCACGTTCACTTCATCAATTACATTGATCACGTTCACTTCATCAATTACTTTGATCACGTTCACTTCATCAATTACATTGATCACGTTCACTTCATCAATTACATTGATCACGTTCACTTCATCAATTACTTTGATCACGTTCACTTCATCAATTACTTTGATCACGTTCACTTCATCAATTACATTGACCACGTTCACTTCATCAATTACTTTGATCACGTTCACTTCATCAATTACATTGATCACGTTCACTTCATCAATTACATTGATCACGTTCACTTCATCAATTACTTTGATCACGTTCACTTCATCAATTACTTTGATCACGTTCACTTCATCAATTACTTTGATCACGTTCACTTCATCAATTACATTGATCACGTTCACTTCATCAATTACTTTGATCACGTTCATTTCATCAATTACTTTGATCACGTTCACTTCATCAATTACTTTGATCACGTTCACTTCATCAATTACTTTGATCACGTTCACTTCATCAATTACATTGATCACGTTCACTTCATCAATTACTTTGATCACGTTCACTTCATCAATTACTTTGATCACGTTCACTTCATCAATTACATTGATCACGTTCACTTCATCAATTACATTGATCACGTTCACTTCATCAATTACATTGATCACGTTCACTTCATCAATTACATTGATCACGTTCACCTCGTTCCAAAGTCCAAGGTAAGAAATTATGAAGATTGAATTCATGTCAAAGTCATCTGTACATCGTGTTCTGGCTAAATCATTTCTATATTATGAATCACTTCTTTCCCATGGCATTACATAACAGCTGTTATGCAATCTCTCTCTAAGCCACATCGTTATGAGCTTAACACCAATTACTGATGACTCATAGCAAAAAAATAAATCGATTTGCTATGCACCGCTATTGGACCAACGTATGGCTTCGTGTGTAATGATCTGTTTGCTCCGCTGGTCATTGCAAAGTATAGTGGAAAGTCAGTTTCCTCATTTATCTTTCCAAATGATTATCTGACGCATTATCTCAAGACAATATCAGTCTTGTCAAGGAGCTGACGTCAAGCCAGTCAGGGGAAATATAACGTTACATCACTGGTTCTGGGCTCTCTGTACAACCACGGGTCCTTCTGGTGATTTCAGGGTTTGTTCCTGCAACGCAATTAGTTAGTATAGCATGATAAGGTCACATACTGCCATATTATGTCATAGAGGCTCAATACATACGTTCGTCAGCTCCCCCTTCACATCCAATAGAGACTACGGTATGTGGTCTTTTGTGGAGAGATGTCATTTCCTGGGGTCTAGTATCTATGTGAGAGGTCGATGTGAGATCCCTGCAATCCTCTGACAAAGAACTCCTGATAGTTCCTTGGGACTAAGCGGAAGACAAAGGGCGACCGACCTTTTTGCAGTAGTTGCACCTACTTTATGGAACGCCCTGCCTTAAAAACGCTGAGTCTGTCGATATTTTTAAGAGTTTGTTGAAAACGTTTTTATTTCGGAAACGTTTTTTCCCCGATGTTATTTGACCTTGATTATCTTGTTCTTATTGCTTGTTGTACTCTATTTTTCCATGTATCATTACACTGTCCCGTTTTAATCTTGATTGATTTTATTGTACAGCACGTAACCTTGTTAAGAAAGGTGCTTTATAAATAAATAAATGTACTTACATACTTACTTACTTACTAGTAGGACTATAGTAAAACAAATCACACCCGTGTGAAGTGAGGGGCGCTCTAATCAATTATTGACCTTATACCAACCTTGAAACATATACCTTAGTTATGTTACCAAGAATGGTGGTCCCGTATTGGCCAAGGGTTTCCACCAACATACCGACAGCCGATTTGCTGAGTCATGACGTAAATTCTCCATTCATTGCCAATGGAATTTAACCTGCCGGCATGTTCTTGGGCACCCCTGTAGACTTTGCCACGCAAAAACGACAAAAAAACTACAAATTGTGGGTCCTGTCCGTCTGTCCGTCGCTCAATCCGGCCCTAAACTATAGCATGCAACACACAAGGTTTTTATTGACATCCTAAAATCATACTTCATCTCAAATCACCTCATCTGAGCTTTAATTCCAAGATAAACTCTGTTAAAGATTGCGGCCATTATGGGACTCTATGGAGATCGGATGATCATTTTTCAACTGTTTTCTCTCGTCCGTTCCAAGATGGTTGCTGTTTCAGGTGATGCACGCCTGCCGTAAGAGGCCTCCTGTAAACGCACACCGTAAAACATATATTTACGACATTGGCAGACAGGTGAAAAAAAAAAAACGTTTATATACGATTATGGCGCGAAATGTGTTAATGTTTGGGTTAAGACAGAATCTACACTATGGTTGTTTATAGGAGGGGCTAGCGCCCCTCAAAAATATAGCTGCAAGCAACAACAGGGGCCAGGCAATATGAAAAATCACACCCGTGTTCAGTGCAGGCTGCTTGACAACACCGCTGGCTGGCTGCAGTTATATAGTGCTCAGTGTGAATGGCGCTTTTAGGCGGCTCAACAGTGGCTCTTTAAGTCACCCAGCGGTACTGCAGCTGTTCGTACCACAGACAGACAGACAGACAGACAGACAGACAGACAGACAGACAGACAGACAGACAGACCTACGCTTAACCCAAGAGCCCCCCAAAAACGAGGGTGTCAGATGACTTTGTCTTTTAGCACTGGATCTCTTCTCTACTATAGTCCCTCCCTGAGTTTTTTGTCACCGTATACAGTAGCTTAGTTTTTATTTACTTCTTTATTTTTGTCAGTGGAAAAAGGTATAGTCGATGGACATTCTTCATCATAGTTATTGGTCGACAAAATGAACGCTGCTGTCAACTCCGCTAACCGCCTCTCCCAATGGAGCTGGTTCCGCCGTTACAACGACGTGAGCCAAGCAAATCCATTTTCTTCTCAGTCGGCTGCGTGCACCGCGTGACCTTCCCCGCTGTGCACAGCAGTGTTATGGTAGTGATAGTTTTATATGCACGCGGTTACATTATACTGACAGTGTTTTAGTTTGAACTACTTCACATCGCTATATAGATATGGAGAACACACTAACGGTCTCTATATAAACCTCGACCGTCATGCAGTCTCCCTCTGCCAAGATCCATATAGAGCTGACAGGTTGAGAGAAACATGCCATATTGTGGTGGTTGTCGGGCCGTGGAAAGAGCTTGCATGTCCAAAACGGTTGGAATGGAAAGAAGAACCCTAGCTGTGTTCGGAACCAATGTAGTTATTTTGTCACAAGCTCTTGTTGGTACTTTTAATTGGTTAAATATAAAAAAATCACACCTGTGTGAACTGTGCAATTCCCCCCCCCCCCCCCCCACACACACCTCTCTCTCTCTCTCTCTCTCTCTCTCTCTCTCTCTCTCTCTCTCTCTCTCTCTCTCTCTCTCTCTCTCTCTCTCTCTCTCTCTCTCTCTCTCTCCCTCTCATTAGCAGGCAGCAGGCACAGCACTATCCCTCTCTCACTTTCTGGCGCCCCCTACTGGTACTATAATAAGTCATATACTCGTGCTCATGAACACTGCCACACATGGTCGTAGCAGTGGTTGCACCACTCCTCAAAAAAATAAACGGACACACACAGTCAACCACTTTCACTTCATTTCCACGCGAAGAAATATAGAAACTTTGAAACGTCGAGATACGAGGTTTCTTGATCGACAGCAGCGATCATAATGCACACACAGAAGTTCCTCTATAACGCAATGTGAGCGCGTCGCGGGACACATAGATCGTGCCGCTAGTTAACCCATTCTGACCGGGAACCCATTTTGGTGTCGGCATCATGTTATGCTTTAGCTATTGAAAAATAGCAGATCTACAAGCTCATAGCGCGCCACCGAGTGGCGCGCTACGAGCTTGTAGGTCTGCTATTTTTGAAAAATCGAAGAACGACTGACATTTTTTTAAATCTGATCTCAGGTCAGAATGGGTTAATCAGACCAGTGTGTGTCCAGTGGAAACCTCGTATGAATCTGATCTCAGGTCAGAATGGGTTAAATTCCAATGATCCATTCGTGGCTCCACAGCGTGGCGTTATGTGTCCCCAGCCAGCGTTCCCCGTCTCTCTTCTTTTTTATACTTTTTTTTTATCTCACAATTTTGTAACCCATTTTTTCACCCAGTGTCAATTATCTAATGTAATCAATCCTGTGGGCACTAGTACACTTCCTCTGCCAACCTGGGGGGGGGGGGGGGGGGGGGGGAGTGGACTGACCTCATGCTTCCTTCTATGCATGAGGAGTCCAAAGCTGCTTCTTTTCACCTGACAGGGGGAGAGTTTCCCTGGGCGGACGTATATAGCACATGGAAGGAACATGTTATTTTCCGACCAGTTCCTTTCCCCTCCACCAGGCAAATCTTTGCTATACTGCTGGGAGGGTTCCTGGAACAACATATTTTCAGATGGGGGTCGGCGGGCAATGTCATATATTTGGGATCCTTGACATGAACTATGTTTTGAGAACGACTGACATATAGAAACATGTTTTTTTTCTGAAATTCTGTCAGGATTTAGAAGACATTTTTTTAAATGTCGACGTCAGGTCTAAATGCAGGTTTATACAATACAACTTATATAATCTGTACGGTACCCAGCCCTGAAACAACAGGTCTGGAAATGGCCATAAATATGGACCTTTTTTCTATTTCTATTTTTTTTAAATTGACGTTTTAGGGCTGGGTTTAGGGCATCAAATGTGTGCTAATTAGTAAGGCCAGGCGAGGCCTCAGGCCAGCCCAGGTAGGGCCCAGGTAGGGCCCAGGTAGGGCCCAGGTAGGGTGCAGGTAGGGCCCAGGTAGGGCCCAGGTAGGGCCCAGGTAGGGTGCAGGTAGGGCCCAGGTAGGGCCCAGGTAGGGTGCAGGTAGGGTGCAGGTAGGGCCCAGGTAGGGATGGACCTTCAGTTTTGGGCCTGTTGAGAACTATAGTTTTCGCCGGCTGTCGGGCGCGGCTGCACTATTAACTTTGGGGGTAGGAACAACATGTCAGAACAGGCTAGGTCAGCTCCATATAATGAGATCTAAGGGTTTCAGGTCAGATGCCAGAGTTGCTGGCCGGCTCCATATATTTATGCAGATCTAGATGACGATCCTGGGCTTGAGGAGGTCTGTGTCGTGATCTTCATGTATGGAGATGGCCATATTATGGAGCTTGTCACGAGGTGTGACAGACCGGTGGCCATATATGGTGGCGTGACGGACTGACTGACAGGTTTTCATAGTAATCTGCGACCTACTGTCGCAACAATATAATTTAGACATTCGGGGTGGTTTGTGTTTTGTCTCCCTGCTCTTCTATTGAGACATTTAGATTGTGTCAAAGGTCATGTCTCACTATATGACACAGGATCGGACACAAATGTTGACCTGATGGTCAAGATCAATTTAGGGGGCACGGTGGCACAGTTGGTAGTGCTGTCGCCTCACAGCTAGAAGGTCGATTCCCGCTCGGGGCGCTGTGGGTGCTGGTGGCGTGTTTCCTCCTCCGCGTCATCAGTGCCCATATCCGAAGGTGGGGTTGGCAAAAGGGCCTTTCTGTGTGGAGTTTGCATGTTCTCCCCGTGTCCCCTAGGGTAGGTACCCTCACAAAAACATGCAGTGATCCTGGTCTCTAAACTGCCTCCCCCTGGCCAGCCGGGGCGCCTGATGGAGGGGAAAGGAACTGGTTGGAATAACGTGTTCCTTCCACGCGCTACGTCCAACCAGGAAAACTCCCCCCTGTCAGGTGTAAAGGAGCAACTTGGACACTCAAGCATGAAGGAAGCATGAGTTAAGTCCGTTGCTCTCCCCAGGTTGGCGGAGGGTGTGTAGAGCCCAGGATCACATTAGATGATTGACACAGGGGTGAAAAATGGGTTACAAAATTGTGGGATAAAAAATATAGAGAGAAAAAAAAAAAAAGATCAATTTATCCCCTGAGCAAGCAGGCTATTAGCTCAATGGTAAAAATGTCAGCACTTGCACAGGGAAACCAGGTTCAAATCCGGGGGTAGAAGAGGGAAGGTATACATAGATATAGTATACATATAGTGCAGCTTTAAGTGGCGTAAAAGATAAAAACATTAAAAAAGTTGAAATATGGAGATGTGAGGTTTCCCCCACCCTCCCCCCCCCCCCCCCCCCACGACTGTGACAACATGATTACCGGTATATTTGGCTGCCATAATTATGTTTTTTTTGGTCATTATTTAGCAATTTGTTATTTTATTTACTTATTTGGTAACGTAAACGTCTAAGTTGTTCTGGAAGTTTGTTTGGTGTCACTTCCGGCGCCATGCATGGCCATATACGGTAACGGAGGCTCACGCAGGCTGTTGCATAGCCTATATGCTTCCTTACAGAGCAGAGTAGACGGGAGATTTGTTTGTTTGCTTGAGGTTTGGTTCGTGAAGCGTGTCGCCAATTTAAGGTTTGGTTTATTTCCGTCCCGATATTTTAAGTTATTTGTCCACATTTAAGTTCTATGTTGTATTTGTTTATGAGTTTAATTGATGATTTGTTTTTCTTTTCGGTCTCGGTCGTTTGATGTTCACACGGGGTTTTCCGTTCTCCATTCCTTTCGATTAGGCGTGCAGGCCAGTGAGGTAAATGGTTTGATCATGTTTTATTTTTACCCCCATTCATGTGCTTATTTATGTTTTCCGTTATTGTTTATCATGGTCACTGTTTATTGTTTTTGTGTTGACAGTTTTGACGTGGTGCTTTTGTGACGAAGGCATGTGGAATTAAGCCACCACGTAATACGGAACAACCGCCTCGTTCTTGACATCAAAGGTATGTAATGTAATCATTTTGATATAACTTAATATTGGATCATCTTAATATTAGATCATCATAATGTAGTATGTAATGTAATAAAAAACATAACATTAGATAATCACTGAATTAAGGCCAAGTCTTGGCTAAGTACTCAAAAGCACTTAAGCAGGAGAGGAGAGGAGAGGAGAGGAGAGGAGAGGAGAGGAGAGGAGAGGAGAGGAGAGGAGAGGAGAGGAGAGGAGAGCAATTGAATCCATCATCCATGTAACTATCCATCTACTGTATCAACTATTTATATTTGAGTTCATTGAGCTTATTATAGGATCCCCATTAGCTATGACATTCTTAACATAACATACAGAACATTTACTTGGCAGTCAGTATGCTTTCCTTTTGACAATAATAATTAAAATACATTGTATTTGTTACGCAGTTTATATCTCAACATTTTCTACATTGAAGAAAACATAACACAAAATAATGATGTGAATTCAATTCAGATCAGTGGTCTAATACACACTTACACAGCTAAGGAAACGTTTAAAAACAAAGCCATCGATGTGTTCCCTCTTCATATGCTCATACTGTACACTTCTCCTTTCTCACGACATAAAACACATAGATTAATAGATGGCATATGCATGCAGCATTAGGGTATGTGATCCCTGCTATAGCCATGTCTAATCATTGGAATCATTGGATGTTCTCTCTCTTGCACGCAAACATTAAGCAATGATTTCAGCAAAGCCAAAGGGACATGGAACATGTCGACTATGCATGCGTTGTTATGGGTACATTCTAATGTGTCACTGATCTATGGGCTGTGGGGTCATACATGCACTGCAGGGGTCAGAGGAAACAGATGCACGGTCCAGCTGATCGTTTAACCCATTTTGGACTGAGGTCGATAAAAAAAATAAAAAAAGCCTTCTAAATCCTAACCGTTTTCTTGAAAAAACCCATGTTTCTATTTCAGTTGTGTCAAGGACCCCCAGAATTAACTCTATTGGGCCACGGACCCCCATCTGAACATTATGTAGATCCAGGAACCCCCCCCCCCCCCCCCCCCCACAGAAGCAAATATTTTATTTAAAAATGTTCGCTCTGTAATACATTTGCGCCAAGTTTCCCACGACTTTTCAAAAATAGCACAAAATAGCACAAAAACAGCAAAGTACAACATGACGCTTATAGAAACACCAAAAAGGGGTTCCCGCCCAGAATGGCTTAAGGAACGCAGCTGCGCCTGACGATCCCGTTCTTCCCATGTCCTCTGACACTGTGTGACTGTATATCCACAATGTATCCATAATGCACCCCTTAATGTATATATATGCATAATGCAACGCCAGAGCCCTTCCTTCCTGTGTGCTCGGAATGGAAACTATAGATTGAAAAACGGAGTGGAGATTATACAGTGGACGGTCCAAATAATGTCTGCACTGTCTGTCTGCCGCTCAGGCCAGTGGAGACCAGCTGCAATCCTATGGAATAAAGAAACGTATAGAAAAGACCACGCCAGGCCCGGAGTGGAACTCCAAATCAGGCCGGGAGTTATATACGCCCTGGCAGGCCCTTGGGGGACATTTTGGGGGCCTTTACAGTAATTTCACATGATAAATGTAGGCTACCATCTGATGTTATTTATATTATTAACTTCTTCCCTCCATTAACACAAGACACACAACATAGTTGTGCTGCAGCAACACTGCCTGAATTTAATTGAAATTGACTGTGGCTGGCCTGGCCTGAGCTTAGGAGATTTTTTTTTTTTTCTGGCCTGACCTTTTTCTTTTTTGGATAGCCAGGCCACTAGGAGGCAGGCCACCGGGAATCGTCCCGGTGCTCCCGATGGCCAAACCGGGCCTGGACCACGCCATGGTTTAAAATAAGTACGTATAACACGGAACATAATTATGCCCAGCACACGTAAAAAGGCCTGTATAGATGTCTTGTATTGACGTGCACATTTACATTTACATTATACCGGTATAGTCAAAGTAAAACAAATAAAGTACAAGTAAAATTACTTAAATGTTTGCCAAGCCTTATTTTTTTGGAAAATTGTAAACCTATATATACACAAGCTCACAAGGGGGTTGTGCGCTTGTATATAGCTCATTTTGAATGTTCAAAGCATACAGTAGATTTGTTTCCAAGTAAGACAGCCCCAGACCCCCCCCCCCCCCCCCGACTCACCTCTACCCCACCTGAGGGCCACCCCAGCCCTGCTATACACCTCACCTCACTAACCTCCACACCCACAACCCTCATGCTGCCCTCTGAACACCCAAGGTGGACCCTATAGCCCTGCTATATATAGGCTGCTCCACTCCCCCCTGCATGGGGGGGGACTCCCTGGAGGCACCAGGACCTTGACCTTGACCTTGACCCCAGCCATTTGACATTGTGGAACAAGCATCTGGTATAGCATTCAATACATTCAAGAAATACAAAGAAAATACTAATAAAGGCATGGGCGTGCAAAACCAAATAATCTGCTTGCAATGGCTTCCGAATCCTGAATTTGACCTTTCACAATGCTACTATACAAAGTATATGGGAAATACAAAGAAAATACCTCAAAAACATGCACAATATATATAGTTTGGGATATCACTGAATATGAATTCCTGCCATCCGGGCCGCGCGGCGGCTCAGCGGTCCAGGCACCTTGGCCGGTGGTCCGAGTCTGGCAGTGTGCCGCGGGTTCGACTCGGGTTCGACCATCGACAAGGGAAGCAGGAGGAGGTAGATGCGGTTTAGTCCCAGGGGTGGGTGGCGAGGACAGATGCAGTTCTCGGTGCATGCGCGTTAGCTCTAGTTGCACTTTATATTGAATGTAACAATCTGTATCTCATGATAATGTGATGTCTTTAAAGAGCTTTTATTATCTGCTGTGAACAGCTTGGGACATATGAATGAACTTGACCTTGACCGTGGCTTCATTCAAGCTCCTACAGCAGGGTATAGCAGGGACAGCCCTAAAGGACCATTCACACTGTAGTTTTAGGGCGATAAGGTGATAAGCGACTCACCACTCACCCGAACACATCTCGCTCTTTTTTTACTAACCACCGTTTCGGTTGGTCACCTTTATGACCTAAAACTGGAGTCTATATACACTTATAGTGTAAGGGTTGAGAATGCTCGGTGGTCACAAGAGCGGAATTGCTGACCAGATGGAACTCTTTTGCAGAGTAAAGTCTTGACTAAATCTTTAAAGATGGACAAGTTAAGATAAGCTTATAGGTTTTAAGGCTTAGGTCTATATTCTCATACAGACTAGATTGAAGTTTATTGCGAACCAGAGAGCACTTACTATGAGACCTAGCAGATCATGTCTGTCCGTGCGTACGTGTGTCCCCCCTTTGTGCCCATATATGGAGCTGAGTGATTTGTTTGTGATTGATGCAACACACTCCATATTTGGACGTATAGCTGCTTTGGGGACTCCTTATATGGTTATGGCTAAGTTAAAAACTTAACTTAAAAATAACTTAAAAATAACTTAAAAATAACTTAACTTAAAAAAAAAAATCTTTAAAAAAAAATCTTAAAAAAACCCAAATATGTACGAGCTGCGTTCGCTTCCCGCGTTTGCGCGTCTTACTGGTAATCCGACAGAGAATGGTTGTTCTGGCAAGATGCCTTATAAAGGGTGGGGATGACGTAACGACTAGGTAGTCGTGACGTCAACCCTGACATATAGAGTTAGTGCTGATTTAAGTTAACAGTACTAGAGTAAATGTACATGGTTACTTTCCGCCACGAAACCACGCACGCACGCACACACGCACGCACGCACGCACGCACACACACACGCCCACAAAAGCATCACCCTGACCTTGAGCTGTGTCTTGGAGGTATAGTACGTGGCTCCTTCCTTCCCGGCAGGGTAATTAATCCACCCATGGAGCTGGTTGTCAGACGTGACCCTGTGGGGGATTCAGACAGTTTAACATCCTTCCAGACCTCTCTCCTCTCCGCTGAGGAGAGGAGAGAGGAGCCGCTTAGCGACGTCAAACGACTCCCCTGGGAGGCACACCGCAGCCAGTCAGCCACACAGTGTCACCTGGACTCCAGGCATGCACTGTCCTCCTCGTTTGAGATCCGCAACAGAGTGCGACTGACGCCAATTTGTCTTCTTGACGTGATGATAATCCAGGTGTCAAGCATGTAGGAATTATCGTCCAAAACCCAGTGTTCCTCAAACATAATTATATCAAGGACGCCACCTCCCAGTCGGGTACGCCTCTTAGACCAGTGGGGAACCTCTTTAGCTCGAGACCCGTGAGATGAATTCGAGGTATCCTCCACGCGATCCAAAGTGGTGAAAATATATGATCTATACAAGAGCATGGGGTTTAACCCATTCTGACCTGAGATCAGATTCATACGAGGTTTCCACTATGGACACACACCGGTCTGATGAACCCATTCTGACCTGAGATCAGATTCTAAAAATGTCAGTCGTTCTTCGATTTTTCAAAAATAGCAGACCTACAAGCTCGTAGCGCGCCACTCGGTGGCGCGCTATGAGCTTGTAGATCTGCTATTTTTCAATAGCTAAAGCATGACATGATGCTAAACACCAAAATGGGTTCCCGGTCAGAATGGGTTAAGTAGCTATACGACGAAAGGACAAGGACTCTCAGCCCCAATCGAGTGATGCGACTCACGTTTGACAAGTTATAGCATGAATAGGAACTATCACACATCGACCAATCAGAATAATGTAGTAAAACCAATGAAAACAAAGGACTGTGCTCTGAGTCCAATGACATCGCCCACAAGTCTCTATGGCAATCAGCTCAAAAGTGGCAGCAGGATAGATAAGATATCTTTACTATCTTTACGTTACGTGGTAACGTTTCAGACCCAGCATATACCAGGTGAACATCAAACCTTATAGCATCTGTCTAGACAACACGTATACCGTCCTTAAAGTTTGTGGTCAAGAAAAAAAACCCCAAATGTTTAAATAACAAAAACATGTTGAAACACGTATCCAAATCTGCAGTATATGAAGAAACAAAAATATAGGTGACAGATGATCAAAGATTTGCATTCGTTTCCATCGAGAACATGTGGGTCATTACTACAGGATGACTGTTTTATTTTATGGAGAGCGGAGGGGAAGAAAACGTTGCCCTCCACATCATTTAGGAAGTGGTGTTTTTCCCAGAGATCTGGCAAACCATCGAATAACAAAACAATAACATGAAGTTGCTGTCGGGGGCAGAAACCTTGTATGTCCATATTTCAACTTCTGTTTTATTTTTGTATTTTTTTTCTGTGTGTGTGTGTGTGTGTGTGTGTGTGTGTCTTATGTGGGCTTTTTAATATTGAACCAATGCAAAGTAAACACGAGCGTGTGACTACATAGTTAGCCTACAGTACATTGGATCCATTGGAATGAACACATGTTTTTTTTTTTTGTCCATTTCCTGAAAAGGACAGATGGAGTGGGGGGGTGGGGGGGATGAATGTCACTCCGCTCGCCCGGGGAGCGCCATGGCGACTCATTACGTCCAGAGAGGAAGTAGGGGGAGGGGCTCTCTCCTTTTTGAACTCGGGTGTAATTGTTTTGAAGTTTGCTTCCAATTATCGCGACTAAGTCACTTCCTCGGTAACATTTGTTGGCTCTTAATGTGAGCACACACATGCACGCACACACACACACACACACACACACACACACACACACACACACACACACACACACACACACACACACACACACACACTCCAAGCTGGGATTCATTTTGTTTTCTACGTCAGCTACAAATCGTCGCTGTTGAGTGGAAACCTTGTATGTCCGATCCAAAACTGTTACTTTTGAGATTAAAAATAAATAAATAAAGATCGTCTGTTTGTGCTACTTTTGTGCGACACTGTAGTATGATGAAATAGTAATATTTTTTTTTACTTTAATGATTACATTGTGTAGTATAATGTATTGCTGTCCGGAAGGTGTTTTTTCATAAATCAATGCCATTGAACACCCGTATACATCTGTGTGTTGGTTAATAAACATTGAACCAATGAAAAGTATGAAAAATGTCTTTGACAACATCCCTTTAACTCCACTTGAGCTGGATATTACTTTTTCATTTCCTGAAAAATGTAGTGTTTTGTTTACCTTGCTTATTGTAAATCACTCTGGATTAAGAGTGTCTGCTAAATGCCTAAATCAGGCCGGGTCTTCAACAGGGACCCTATAGTGTTACTACAGGGGGCGACGCCAAATCGTGTCATTTTTTTACATGAACCACTTGAACCCTATATAGATTCCTAGAATACCTATTCTGAGAGCTTTCGCCAAAAATAGCAGATCTATACACAACCCCTCGATGCAACCCAGCGCGATGCATTGTGAGCTTGTAGATCGGCTGTTTTCGGCAGAGGTTTGGTGTATGTAGGCTACACGGAACAAAGGGCAGACCAAGTGCAGAGTGAAAGGTGACGTTTATGAGTATATTGGCCGTGGTTGAATTCGGACCTGAAATCAGATTCTAAAAAATGTCTGACAAAGTCCTGACAAAAAAAATAGCAGATCTACAAGATCATAGCGCGCCACCGAGTGGCGCGCTGTGAGCTTGTAGATCTGCTATTTTTAAATAGCTAAAGCATAACACAATGCTAACACCGAAAGGGGTTCCCGCCCGCCCCAACATGGGTTAACATGAATCCAACACATGATAGCGCTTAAGTCTATTTAGCTGTGACATCTATCAAGGTCAATGTCAAGGTAAACTTTGTCTTGGGCTTTCACCCCCGGCTGCAGCCACGCGCACAAAACATCAGTGACAAAACGAAACATAAACTATACATAACAGAGAGGGGACACATGCATTACACGAGTGCACACGCGGTATCAACCTTTCACGGTCACTGCTGTGTCAGAGCCTCGTTCAGAACATCTGCTGGTACAAACGATCTTTTACACCTATAATGTACTTCCACTCTGGTTCTTTGTGCCGATCCTCCCAGAGGGCATGTACTGTACAAACTCTCCATTTTAGAACACGCTGGGTAACATCACTGACAATTTTCTGAGCCTGTTTTAATGTAGCCTGCTCACGAATTGACTGCAGAGAGGGGAGTTAATTGTCTTAGTCCTATGATCTTCCCTGCAGTCTGCACCAATCCGGTATCAATCAAACACACAAAAATGAAACACACTTCAGACACAGACAAAACAGTACAAGAAGAGGCTATAGCAGCAGTCCCAGCGCGGCGCTTGCGCCACCGCCACAACACAATTTTGTATAATATTTGGTGTATTCAGAAAAATGCACGCCGTCTGCACTCTATTGGCAATAAAGTTCGTATACACGCGGAATACATTGAGCCCTCCCTATACGCACCCCCCTCAGAGCATACAGGTGTGCATAAGACTCACATAATATTAGTGAACTTCAAAAACGCTGAAGAAACCCTGGCCGGCCCCAAAGTGTAAGTTGCGAATTGCAATTGTCATTTACGAAACAACAAGACATACGTTTAAATGGAGTTTGCCGCAAACAAAACACCCACCTCCCCCCCCCACCACCCCACCACCCCCCAATTTAAGATGAGCAGAATGCATGTTAAACGTCCCTCGTTAAACCCTCCTTAACGTGTCATTAATGAGGGATGGTGTGTGTGTGTGTGTGGGTGTGTGTGTGGGTGTGTGTAAACGTGTGTGTGTGTATGTACATGTGTGCACACATGTGCCTCTGTTTTGGCGGGATACCAAAAAAAGGCATGTGTGCAAGTGACATGTGAACATAACTCTGTGTGTCGGCGGCGTCAGGCAGGAACCTCCTATCTCCACATTTCAAAGGTCTTATGTCTTTAGTGTTAGTGGTAAAAGGAATACCCTGCTTTGTCGTATACAACAGCGTCAACGTCGAAACGTAGAGAAAAACAGATCCGATCTACAAGCTCAAAACGCGCCGCGTTTCAAAACAACCGCCCGGGGAAGTGGCCAAGTGTGTTTTTTTAAGTGTGGTTAAGTTGTCTGGAACCACCAGGCAATTTACAAAATGTAACAAGTGTCAGTAGTATAATTTTCTCCCAGAAATTCTATCACCCACACACGGAAAAGAGCGTTCGGCAGCATCGGAGGTATCATTTCATGCAAGACCGACGACGTGACATACACACGCTTAAATCATGTGCCCTTGCGGGGCTTGTACCTTGTTATAATTGGAAAACCAGACGGATTGGAAAAAGGTGCGCTCGTATTCAACGACGGAGGTCATGTTGACATAGAACGTGTAGTGTTCAGCTTCCACGGTCCGACCATATTAATGGTCTTCTCCTTGAATAAAATGTGACCTGTTTTGATACGATATATACTCTTATGTCACTCAAGGACCTAACTGGACGAAATGGACATTTCTAGGGCGGCTGTGGCTCAGGAGGTATATAGAGCAGGTCGTCCAACGATCCCTGGGTCGGCGGTTCGAATCCCGGCTCCTCCTCCTGTCCACATGTGGAAGTGGCCTTGGGCAAGACACTGAACCCCACATTGCCTCCACCGAGTCGGTCGGTGTGAGCTCGCCACCATTGGTTGCGTGGATGTGGGAAGTGAGGACGCTGGCGTCGACTGTTTGCTGCTTCACCTCCCAATGTATGTATGAACGAATGAACCATTGTAAAAGCGCGTTGAGTAGGCACATAGAATAGAAAAGCGCGATAAAAAATGCAATTCATTATAAGAAATGGAAATTTGCCCCCTTTTCTACGATACATTTTTTGGTCAGATTTAGGTCCCTCGTTTACTCCCCAGTCCTCTGTGTCTCTGTTCCGTTGTTGTTGTTCTGGTTCTTAATATTGCACCTTGGAGAACAATAGTCGCCTATACTATATACACTTATTGATGACCTGCCAGCCCTGAGGGTGGTGTGCTACAGTATAGCTTTACCCAGCATTGTTTGTTTGTATCCTTGTTTTTAACTGAGCACTCCAGAGAAGCGTGTGATTGTAGTATTAACCCCCCCCCCCCCCCCCCCCCAGGTGAGACCGCAAGACTCGAGTGTGATATTGCGATTATGCAACAGTTACCCCTAAGACACGTCAACTCGATTTCATTATAACTGAGATGTTCGTTGGGAATTTTCAGATCGTTTTTATGACATATTTAAGCCATTATGAAGACAGTAAACATTAACGTTTGATGTGCAACACTAGCCTTGCACAATATGTACGGGGAGGGACTGCTTCATCTCTCTCTCTCTCTCTCTCTCTCTCAGCTATAGGAGTTCCTTGGCCTGAACATTGTTGAAGATTCCTGGCACTCTAGCCTTGTGTGAACAGAACTTTGGGTTTCAATTCTGTTCATGCATAGTGTTACATGAGCAGTTACATTATTTAGTGCCTCCACTTTATTATGTTTCCATCTTTTTGTAATGCCTTTATGTAAGGAACCATCTTGACCTGATTGGCCGAGTGTTGATGTATTGTTTGATACCAGCAGCTGTGACGCTTCCCATTTGATTTTGTTGACTGTACGAGAAGTACTGTACTTATAAGTACAATTTGGAGGTATATTTTATTTATTTGTTCCATATTTTCAATTTGCAATACTTTTACTTATGCTCCACTACATCTCAGAGGCACATATAGTACTTTACTACAATTATTTGACATCATTTGACAACTTTAGTAGGCCTACTAGTTACTTTGCAATTTAGATTACTATCACAAAACATGTATTAACTACTTCATCCCTATTTCGACAATCTACAAGCTCACAATGTGTACAGTAACACACTGTGAGCTTGGAGATCTGCTTGTCAAAAGATTTGTATACATTTTGAACTTGTGAAATTGGACATTGGTTTTATAATGAGTATACTTTCTACTTTTGTTACAGCTACATGTTGATACCAACACCTTACATTACTCCAACAGTCTGTGTCTAACACAGAGCTATAGCCTCTTAGCTGAAATAGAGATGACGCAGGGAGGGACCCCCTCTTACATATTGTACACAATTTGTGTTGCAGATTCAACCACTTCATATAGACTTCATTGCTATAGCTTCATATAGACGTGTTTGACAATAATGTTTTTTCCAAGCAGTGTTTGGAGTGTATGTCTTTAGTTTTTTTACTTTAAAACTTGCTAAGTGTGTTTGAGGGTTAGTCTAAATATTTAACCAATGAAAAGTATCAACACGGGCTATAAGTTATGACTCCATTTTCTGAAAAGTAACAGTTTTGGACATACAAGGTTTCCACCTGACAGCGACAATGCTTTTAGGGACCGAATATCTGGAGAAGTCTTTAGGCAGGTTCGCACGCACGCATGCAACGCACGCACGCACGCAACGCACGCACGCACGCACGCACGCACGCACGCACGCACGCACGCACGCACGCACGCACACACACACACACACACACACACACACACACACACACACACACACACACACACACACACACACACACACTAGTGTTGTGATGACTGGGTACACGTGCTCTGTGTGAGTGTGTGTGTGTGTGTGTGTGTGTGTGTGTGTGTGTGTGTGTGTGCAGGGTGCGTACATGTGTGAGAGAGAGAAAGATGGGCGTTACTGTACAAACACACCCTCCAACGTCCAATAAAACGGCTCTCCGGGTCTTCTGCCTTCACTTACTTTTGTGGGCCTTCTGCACAGCTGAGCGCACGCACGCACGCACGCACGCACGCACGCACGCACGCACGCATGCACACTGTAGGCATATACTGCCTATAGGGGCACACTAAACACTGCTCACGTGTCTGTGTGTGTGTGTGTGTGTGTGTGTGTGTGTGTGTGTGTGTGTGTGTGTGTGTGTGTGTGTGTGTGTGTGTGTGTGTGTGTGTGTGTGTGTTTTAATACTTGTGAGGACCAAATGTCCTCACAAGTATATCAGAGAACATATACCATTTCACTGGTCCTCGCAACGATTGTCCGGCGTTTTACCGCCTCCAGTCTACAAAGAACCTTTATGGGTTAGAGTTTTCCTATTTTATACTTGTTCGTCTATTTTCAAGAGATGTTTAAACATGTGAAAACTTGAAATAGGACATTCTGCTTAATTATAGTACTTTTTGGTACTTTGTACTTTTTGTACTTTTACTTTTTTTTCAAGTACATTTTGAATCCTGGACTTTTACTTTATTCTATAATATTTCTTCTATAATATTAGCCTGGGTAAAACCTCGCCAGATTTTCATTCTGCCTGAAGGGAGAATGCACTTCTGGCGAGCGGGGAGGGGTTTACCCAGAATTTAAATGTTGTGTGGTTTCACCAGGCTATAGTTCTGTTATGGCAGTATTGATACTTTTACTTAATTAAAACGAGGGAGTAATATTTCCACCACTGATGGCCCGAGGCACAGAGGTCCAACAGGTCAGGGGGGGCCCCTAAGCCAGAGCCTTTGCATGAATTGTCGCTGTCATTAACCTCGCATTTCTTGCCAAAGGGCGCAATCATTCATGTCACAAAACGGAGCCCCAAATCTACTGAAAAGAAGAACTGAAGGAATAGCCTGACCATGCACTTTGTAGATAGTTACGAGAAAGAAACAGTACTGTACTTTTTTTTTTTTTACGTGCGTTTAGTTCATCTATATTACCTTCCGTTTTACAACCTGATGCATGCATGCTGTAGATCTTCTTAAAGTTGGAAAATCGTCTCTGAGAGGTAGAAACCTCTCATGTCCAAAACTGTAGATGCTTTTGTGTTATGCCAGCGCTGCATGTAGGCTAGTATGATATGGCATTAATAATTAACAAAAAAACTAAAAGGGGTCTGCAGCAAAATTGTGTATCTATACAGGCGTGGGGAGGTCTTTTATACATTTGAATTGATTTATTTAACTCTTATACGATTATTTATAGTAAGAGCAATCTATGAAAATCTGGGAACTAAATCGTTACCAAGAAATTTCTTCACCGATGTGTTTCTAAAGGTGTCTAATAACATGTACTAAAAGTTTGAAATTCAACTCCTGTGGGAAATTGAGTTATTAGCATAATATGTGACCATATACCCATAACATCCAACATCCAAAATGTCATCATTCTTTAAGTAGCATGTGACATATGAAACTAGGGTTTTTTGTGCAAAACTAATGCTTGGAATGGATTCAGAATCATGAAAACCCCCCTAGTTTCATATGTCACATGCTACTGAAATAATTATGAAATTTGGACTTTCTTTCTTTATATAGGATGTTATGGGTATGGTCACATATTATGCTAATAACTCAATTTCCCCCGGGAGTACATGTTATTAGACACCTTTAGAGACACATTGGTGAAGACATTTCTTGGTAACGATTTAGTTCCCAGATTGGTCAAATACCTGATAAAATGCCCTTACTATTAGGTGTCTTTTTGCATAGGGGCCATTTTCAATTTAGTTCAATAACTCACTTGTTTGAGATTATTTTGGGCACCCCTTATTAGGATATTTTAGGATGACCGCAGGCTTCGCACATATGATGCGAAGCCTGCGTCGCTATAGTTCAGGCAGACAACTCGTCAGTGCGCCGACCTGATCACGGTGACTATAGTCTCAAGCACTCTTTACCTGACCAGAGCGGCTATGTAAACTCCTCTGCCTACCTGCTTCTTTCCTGCTGCTGCCTCCCTGCTGCTGGCTCCCTGCTGCTGCCTATATTAGAAATATATATTCTAAATTCATTCTAAGGGTTGTATTACTGAACTGTATCAAATGTCATGCTTTTATCCGGCCGCGTAACGATTTGGCAATTTTTTTTAAAAACGCTAATCCCCCTATACTATTTCGGCCTCAGCTGTCGCTGATGTTTGTGTGTGTACTGTACTGTACTGTACTGTACTGTACTGTACTGTACTGTACTGTACTGTACTGTACTGTACTGTACTGTACTGTACTGTATGTCATGTGTGGTGGTGTGTTTGATTTGTTTGTGTCCTGTGCGTGTTTGAGTGTGTTGTGGTTTACAAGCCCAGGTGGGAGACACGGGTCAGAGGCCGAGTTGTTGTTTTCCACTGGACATGTGTGTGTTCAGTTCACACATGTGCACAAGGCACGTGCACATGAATAATGCCACTGCCAGCTTGCGTGACTGCGTCTCTCTCTCTCTCTGCATATTTACTTATTTATTTGCTGTGTGTGTGTGTGTGTGTGTGTGTGTGTGTGTGTGTGTGTGTGTGTGTGTGTGTGTGTGTGTGTGTGCGTGTGTGTGTGTGTGTGTTTGTGTGTGTGTGTGCGTGCATGCGTGCGTGCAATCTTTGCAATCTGTCTTTAGTCATCTGTTGGAAGTCTTTTATAATTTTTTCTGTATGCAACGTTGTGCTGGCCGTCACCGCGGTCATCCAGCTCATCTCGCACAGCTGCTCATTTAATTACCACAGGGTGTGCGAAAGGAATTTATATTAGGGATTAAAGATGCAATCTGACGCAAATTTGACTTATAGTTATAGGTAAAGTTAGCTTAAGTTGTGGCAAATCTGCAAAAAAAAATGCTTACCACTAGCTTTCTTCACAGATGTGTTCATAAAGGTGTCTACCGTCACAGAAAATGTTGTTCCAACCCAACTCCCTTGGGAAACTTTGTGACAGCTGCTGAAAGTTGGGGTACCATTATCAACCAATATAAGGCAAACAATTCCAAATGTCTTTAGCATGTGAACATGTCAAACTAGGGGGTTTTCAGGATTCTGAATCCATTCCAAGCATTAGTTTTGCACACAAAAACACTCCTTTGCCTAAAAATGCCCATAGCCGTCATCACAAATGTGATGAGGTCAGCACATTTGGGCACATTTGGGCAAGTGGCTATTAGGCCGAATTTAGCCCATTCGTGCAAAACTCATGCTTGGAATGATTCAGCATCATGAACACCCCCTAGTTTGACATGTCACATGCTACTTATTTTGCGTGTCTTAAGTACCAGGTCTTATTACCTAACTTGAGTAAACTAAAGACCTGGAGGCGTGATTAATGCCATTTGGCTATTCTGAGTGGCCAAAGAGCATTGATCACGCCTCCAGGTCTATATTTTACTCAAGTTAGGTAATAAGACCTGGTACTTAAGACACGCAAAATACAGCCCTATTAAAGTATAATGCAATTTGAAATCTTTTGCCTTATATTGTTAATGGTACCCCAACTTTCAGCAGCCGTCACAAAGATTCCCAAGGGAGTTGGGTTGGAACAATCTTTTCGGTGATAGTAGACACCTTTATGAACACATCTGTGAAGAAAGCTAGTGGTAAGCATTTTGTTTTTTTTTGCAGATTTGCCACAACTTAAGATAACCTAACTATTATTACCTTTTTCCTTCCTCCCCATTATTCTACCATCTGATGATCCACTAACACTTGTACATTTGGAAAGGACAGCATAATTAATACTGAATGAATAGTAAACATCATTTTCCAGCGGTGCCGGAGCAACTATAGCGTCGACAAAAGTCCCTTTGAATACGAAACTGTTCCTTATTTGGGAACTAAAAGTGTCCCGATTTCGACTACAGCTTTAGCACCGCACGGCAGTAAACCACACCACACCCTAACCTCACAGAAGATTAGTTTTTAACCCGCCACGCATGTCAGCAGCCACGGGTGATTTTTAACCTGCAGCACAGGTTTGCCTGACTAATGACTGTATACTGTTGGTATAAGGCCATGCATAACCAACGTCCATATTTTTTTATCATACAATAGCACCACAAGTATAGCAGACGTACAAGCGACACGTATCATCGATTATACTTTCGCTTTTTTTTATATCTTTTAATCCTGAAAAGTACCAGCTTTGTTTTCCACCCGACAGAGACGATAATAGGTTGTAACCACTTGATTAACCCCCTAGACTTCGCAAACTGCCTGGTCGAGTCTGAATGTATACTTACTGCACTCCTGTGCTCCATAATATTCTAGCACCGCGGACACGGGTGAAGGAACTAAGAAATACGGACAGGAGGATATATGGAGGATGTTATATAAGTCCCACTAAATCTTCCTCTGGTATAGTTGCAGTACCAGTACAAAAAGAAACTGGCCATGGGTCATGGCTGACAGGTCAACCTGGACAGCGCTCTCTCTCTCCATGCACACCACCACACGCCCTATAGACCAGTGGTTCCCAAAGTGGGGTCCGGGGACCCCCAGGGGTACTTGAGGGAGTTCCAGGGGGGACCCAGCTAGATGATAGTTCAGAGTTACATTTGCATTGATTTTACAATATAAATTGTGGGTCCCAGAGATAGAAATGCCATTAAATGGGGATATTTAGAGAGAGATGCATGTCAAACTGGGGGTCCTTGAAATTAAACGGGTTGAGAATCACTATAGAGCTGTACAAATCTTCTCTTATGGGGGGTCCCTGGCATATATTTTTTAAATGGGGGTCTGCCGGCTCATTAGTATCAATTTGGGGGTCCTTGACGTGAAACAGTTTGGGAACCGCTAGCCCTAGTCTCTTCTTCCTCCTAGCTCACAAACTGTGGAATAAACTCCAGTATTGAAAAGAAAATCTGCACGCATGCATCTTAGTACTTCTTAGAGTTAACCCATACACATCATGAGTCTACACTATGGTGTGTAGAACATGTGTTTGAATATAATTGATTTATTTCTTTTCCAGTTTGTCTTTGTCAGAGTGAGGTTCTATAGTCTATACGGATATAGGGGGGTGTGGTTTTTCCCCCCATCATTAAACGTGGGACTCTAGAGCCCTTTGCGACGGTATGACGGCACCTAACGGCTATAAAGTTGAGCTGAGATTTAATTTTAATACATTTCCCCTCCGTGAATTTGCTAGTCTTGTCTTTTTCTTCGTCTTCCTTCAGATGACGATGGGAAAGGTGGGGGAGTGCAGGAAGATCGGCCTCAAGCTCAAATGTTTTCACGGATGAAAAAATAAATAAAGCTATGATGACTAAAAACGAAGACTGTATGTATTGACAATTTCATCAACAAATAAAAACTACACTAAAATGTGCAGGGAGGGACTATAGTTGAGAAGAAATACAGTAGACATACAAGACATGCTTGCGCTCGGCTGGTGCACTCTGAAAATAGCAGAACTACGAGCTCACTTGAGCTTGTGTGTATACAGTATATTGTGGCAACCCAGGGGAGAATAGGCACAGATTCACAATAAAATAAGAGGCTCAGAGTCAGATTCAACATAAACTTAAAAAGTATTTTATTAAAGTGTTAGGGAAGTGGAAAACGGGGCAAAACGTCAACACAGGGTTCCTCTTGTCAGGGGCTGGGGCTTCTATTCACATGCAGTCCTGTGGGCAGAGCAGAGAGAGAGAGCTATAGTGACTACTTTAGTTGGGGGAGAGTGCTGTAGGCTCTCCCTTGTGGAGTTCAGTCGGCTTGAGAGATCTCCCTCATATACCAGCCTCCTCATGAACAGTGAGTGATTCCTCCTTCCTCACTCCTCCATTAGTTCAAACTGACTCACCAGACAGCTTGGGCCGTCGGCTCTTTAAAAGCTTCTGGTGATTGCCTTACCGGCTGCAGGTGCGTCCATGTCCACCAGGCTCCCATTGGCTGCAATACCTGTACAGGGTGATATACTCCCTCTATCACCTCCCCCAGCCTCATTCTGTGGGGAATAGGCCTGGCTGTTTCCCCTGGTTTGCCACAATATATATATATATATATATATATATATATATATATAGGCTACCACCAGTAAGATGCCCAGATAGAGTTACTGGCCGGCTCCATATATGCAGATATAGTAATGATCCAGTCTTCTCCATATGCAGATCTGGTGATGATCCAGTCTTCTCCATATGCAGATCTGGTGATGATCCAGTCTTCTCCATATGCAGATCTAGGTGATGATCCAGTCTTCTCCATGTATGGCTATCCAGGGTTTGATGAGGTCAGTGTCGTGATCTTCATATTAAAGTTGTTCCTTCACACTGTATCTTAAATCTGAATATGTCATTGTATTCCCCATAATATGAAAACATAAAAAGGACATTTCAGTATATTTTCTACCTTGTTTAGTAAAAAAATATAGGCGTTTTATTTTGTTTCAGCACAGTGGTGGCCGCCATCTTTAAATTGTCCATTTTGAGGGCTTAGCGGCCATTTTTGAGCTCGGCATACAGCAGACTTGGATCCAGCAGACCTTAATACCCCTAGAAAACATGTATGCCATAAATGAACACGATTTGCCTTCCAAGGTTCATATTTTTGGAAATATCACCCTGACTATGGAGACGGCCACATGGTGGCGTGACAAGTCACGATGGCGTGATGCCTCGAGGCGTGACCATATATGGAGGCGTGACACGACACACTGCGAAATGCAGTTTTTTTTCATAGTAAACTGCAAACTATACAGTCGCAAAACCATTAAACTAAATCAACAGTCGCTGTCGAAATCAACGCTGCAGGAGCCTGTATAGTTACTGGTTTTTGGTTTAATGTGTCCTCAAAGTATGAGACAAGAAATAAATGGATTAAATACCAGTGAGTGAGCCTGCACGAGGTCAAAGAATGAAGGCTCACTTACACTACATGTTATGTATTCATTTACAAGCCTGCCATGATGGAACAGGATCTGCGAGTCTATTGGGGACCTTGGGGTGCTGGGACGAGGAGAGAAAACGTGACATGGGAGGTGACGTCAGGAGATGGGCTGTTTGTTGCTACAGTGGATTCAGTGTATACGGCTGTGTAGGCCAGGGGTGCCCAAAAGGTATAGATTCCGATCGACCCAGTAGATCACAAAGGCTGTGAAGGGCCAGGTATAGATCACATGACATGCCCCTAAAGAATATTGGATTTAAATATATATATTTTTTGGCATCTGCCACTTGAATTAAGTTGACTTTGATTGATTGACTGACGTAAAAAAAGGGCCTGTAAAGCTCAAACCCATAATGCAACCACAAATGTCAGTAGATTACAAATTAAATACAAAAAAAGAAAGAAAAAAAACTCTAGGCCTACATAGCCTATTCCATTTCTCCCCTTTGCCAATCCAAGTGCATTTGTCTTCAATGTAATGCCAGCGCCGCTATTCCACAGCCATTTCTAGCAGTGATACTATAATGTTTCCGGTGGGTATAGAACTTGTTGAGCTGGTTCATTTTGAAAGTAGCTCTCAAGTCAAAAAGTGTGGGCACCCCCTGCTATACGGGGCGAAGCATGGACAATCAGTACAGCGGGAAAAGCCCGTCACAAGCATGCTATATGGCTCTCGATGTAACATAAAGAATAAAGGGGACCTCTTCACCGAAAACTGGACTATGAATAGGCCTTTAACCCGTTTCGACCTGGGAACGATTCTGCAAATGTCTTCTAAAAAAGCTATGTTTTTCTATATGTCAGTCGTTTTCAAACACTTTCATGTCACTTTTCACGATTCTTCAAAAATAGCTATAGAGCGTCGCAGTCCCTCCCCCTTTCAGAACGTCGCGTGGCCCAGGAAATGAATCCCAATGCATTTTTCCCATAGACATTTCAAAACGTATTTATTTAAAGACCTTTTAAGCGTCGTACGAAGCCAACTTTTGTCGTGACAAATCATGACAACACACACACATATTTTGGACCAAACAAATAATTACAAAGAAGAAAACCAACAAAAAAAAGTGTTGTATAACCTGCCGTTTTTTTTCCTACTTTCTAATTCTTTGTTTGGCCTTTGTTGTCATGATTTGTCACGACAAGAGTTGGCTTTGTCCGCGGCGTAAACGTCTTTAAATAAATACTTTTCTGAAAAGTCTATGAGGAAAATGAACGGGGATTAATTTTCCGGGTCTCTCGAGGGGGCGGGACCGCCTATACATATAGGGACACACTGCGATGCGTATGGGAGTGCGCTAACAACACTGCAGAGCTCTGGGCCCAGTTTGTGTGTCGGCTGTAGTAGTAGTAGTCTAGTCAGACGACGATGGGAAAAGTGGGGGGGAGGTGACGGAGGACATCGACGCTGTGACGCCACCCCCTATCAGCCCGCCAGTGGATTCCCGTGAGAACTATCTGCGCTCCAGCTGCTGCATTTTGACAGGCCGAATCGAACAGCGGCTGGCTTGTTGTCTCTCTTAAGATAGCGCCCGTCCAGAGTCAGTGGAAAGAAACCCTCTCTGCCCACTATCATCAAAGTCTGCCTGCCACCCAAATTATGGAACCTGTGGGGTGTGATAGCCCAGAATAAGATAGCTGCGGGGTTGGGGGGGCGGGAGGACTATTTTGCAATGCTCTTTGAACTAATGTCCAAGTTAAATATACAAGATAAGTTGAAGGCATACACGCACGCATACAGGCATGAACGCACGCGCGCACGTGTGCACACACGCGCACGCGTATACGCACAAGCGCGCGCACAACCACACACATGCACCTGCACTCGCTTTGTTTCTTCTGTGGTGCCGGGAATCAAATCCTCCAAAGATCCACTTCCTAAGGCATAAAGAATGAAGTCAGTTCCTGCTCTGCATTGGTGTTTGAAGTGAGGGGGAAAAAAAAACGTGTCAAAGTTTCGGTCAGGAGTTTTCTCAATACATGTAATATTTTCCTGAATAAATCAAGTAGAGACGATTTTATGTGTCTGCGAGAACAGACTTTTCTTTCTTTGCAAGTTAAATAATGCATTCAGGGAATCAATCGGCATTTGGCCGAACCTTTGAAGTTAATCTTTAAAGTGGATTGACGAGGCTCTTCTTCTCTTTTTTTTTTTTACCCTCCTTCCCATCTGATCAAAGTCCTATGAATTATTATACAGAACAGAAACATCTCAACTTATTCCTGCTGAACAAAGAACATTACAGCAAGCCCCCCCCCCCCCCCACCCCACCCCTCTGGGGCAGAGAAGCAGCCAAAAAGAACGGGGGAAATCTATAAAAAGAAACAATACTTTAATTAGCATGAAGATTCCACTCCGGTGTTTTCACTCGTATGGGGCCAATTAATGTGTGTCAGATCGTTAGCTCGTACAGAGCAGGGGCTTCCTTAATGAATGAGGTCCTTTGTACCGCACATTGCCAGGGGTCGGAGGTCGAACAGAAAACATTTTTTTTGGAGGCTGTATTCTTCATGTTTGCAGGAAGCACACACGCGATTACTAAACAACCCGAGCGCCTTCCGCACTAATTGCACTCAATTAACCGCGGAGTGTTAAAGCTATGTGTCCTCGCTCTGATTGAACACGTGTTCTTTGAAGCCTATTATTTATAACTCTTAAACTGGAGTTGTTGTGTCGTCGTGGAAACCTCGTATGTCCAAAACGGTATACCGCTAACCCCAAAACACAGTTTATTGTTCTGCAGTGTATACACCACTCACGGTTCTTGTGTCCTTGAGGATATAAGCGGGAGGCGTCCAAAGGCGTCCTGTTGTGGCACTGAGTGAGATTTTTGAAGACATTTCGGGTGATAAGTCATATAGTTTTACTGAGGTTACGTTTTGGAATAAACGTTTAAGGCATAGCTATATATTTCACGAATCGTTGAAATATACCTGAGGTTTTCCACATTTGCACATGCACAAACAAGCGCCTTATACATCATGGTCAGTGTTCGCAGCTTTGGCTATAGTTTCAACCAGTGTTTCACCTTTGCATTCCATCCCTCGAGATCAGTTTGAATGTTTACCCCATTCTGACCTGAGATCAGATTCATATATGGGTTTCCACTGGACACAAACTGGTCTGAGTAACCCATTCTGACCTGAGATCTGATTCTAAAAATGTCAGTCGTTCTTCGATTTTTCAAAAATAGCAGACCTACAAGCTCGTAGCGCGCCACTCGGTGGCGCGCTATGAGCTTGTAGATCTGCTATTTTTCAATAGCTAAAGCATAACATGATGCTAACACCAAAAGGGGTTCCCGTTCAGAATGGGTTATTTCAACTTGTAGACGTGGACGTCTGGTGACCCTGTGGTGTGCTGCTATATATATATATATATATATATATGAAGAAATGTTTGATCATCTGCATTGAGGAACAACCATAGACTCTAGGGAACAACACACCTTCTGACCCTGCATCCTAGAGGGTCACACACACACACACACGCACGCACGCACGCACGCACGCACGCACGCACGCACGCACGCGCGCGCGTGCACCTGCACGCTCGCACGTGCACATACAGCACGAGTTTGTATTACTGTACTTGTAGGGACTTCGACATAATGTTATGAAGCTTATAGTTGCTGGTTTGTAGATCGGCTATTTTCCTTCCTAGATTGCACCAGTCCTATATTGTACAGATCAGACACAATGGCCACAGAGTAATTTTACAGACACGCACGCACGCTCACACGCGCGCAGATAACCTTTAACCCTAGCTTTCCCACAGGGTCACACACACACACACACACGCACGCACGCACGCACGCACGCACGCACGCACGCACACACACACACACACACACACACACACACACACAAACACGTCACACACACACTCACACACAGCCTTTAACCCTATATATTTCCCACGGGGTCACAGCCACACACACACACACACACACACACACACACACACGGACGCAGCCTATCACCATTCAGTGCACGTAGCGCACGTGGCACCATCTGCATGACCACCAGTGATGTAAGGTAACTTCCTCCAAGTACATTGACTCAAGCGCCGTACCCAAGGAACAGTATGGGTTCCCATGGGGTCAGACACACACATGTGTGGAATCCCGTCACCATTCAGAGACACGTGAAAGAAAGCCCTTCTGTACGAGTGAGTCACACAAAAGCACGGGAGCCCCCAGGGGTCAATATTGACCCTTCAAACGCATTCATGCTGCTGTCGCAAAAGGTGTGGCGGGGGAGAGTATATATATACTCAAGACTTTTAACTTAATTCACTTTCAAAACATGTTTGGGGGTCATTTTTAAAAGTCTACTCTGTGCTTTTGTGTTTTCACCCCAGACAGTTTTTTTAAGTTGCTTGATTCAGTATTTAGATATTTTCCATTGTGACTTCAAACTCCATTTTAACCATGACGAATTCATTGAAAACACACGGTGCTGGTGGTGACTGATATTGGGCTTCTAATTTTGTGAGGGGGAAGTGTTCTTTTTCTTCTTCTTCTTTTTTTTTAAACTGTTTTCAAAAGTAGCAATGCTTGGTACGTATACATAGCGGGGTGCATACTTAGTTAAGACTAGTCATTGGTTAGACATGGGTTAAGGTTAGGTTTAGGTGTGCTGCCCCGTGGAAGGTTAGGTTTAGGGTGAGGGTTTGAGATAGGTTAGGACTAATGACTGGTCTAACCAATGTATAGTCTAAACAAAAAAAACAAAAAAGTCCATGTATCCAAAATGTGACAGTGACTAGACAAAGCAGAGGACCACACATGGTATTCCTGGGCTGGCAACGAACCTTCTCGGTCATTGCTCCAAAACTATGGAACCAGCTACCCAACCATGTCCGGCTGGCTCCAACATTATTCGCTTTTAAAACTCTTTTTTATTCTTTGGCTTTTAAACCCTGATTGATTGTGTATTTATTTGTATTCATTGTGTTGCATTGTGTTTATTGTTATGCCTACTTGTACAGCACTTTGGATTGGATTGGATTGGATTCCTAACCTTAAAGGAGAATTTCGGACTAGAAGGCTTTCTCACCTTTGTAGTTATGTCCCCCACCAAAGAGATCCAGGTGTTATTTTGTGCAAACACAATAGTCTACTTCCCCTACCATAAGCCCTCAATGGGGCGTTGGGTTTTAGTGCTAATTCGCTCATTTCCATCACTCAAAAAAAAATATTTTTTATATATATCCTCTTTTCATAATGTAAATAGTATCCCAAGAGTCACACTTTACTACTTATTCCGATGGAAATAAGAAAATCAGCACAGGAGAAATAGCCAATAAGGTGTTTTGCACGAAATAACACCTGGACCTCTTTGGTGGGGACGTAACAACTACAAATTAAGCTAAGAAAGCCTAGTCCGAAATTCTCCTTTAACCTCAGTAGAACGATAGTCCTAAACCTATATACCATATTCTTATAACATTATAACCTCAGTAAAACTATGCCTCATTTCTAAACTAAACTGCCTGTAACCCAAACGTAACTCTAACCTTATCAGTAAAACGAATACAAGAATACAAGAACGCAGAGTGTTCCACGAAAAGAAAAAAAGGAACAAAAAGGAGGTCGTCTGACTAGGTTGATGTAGCGACCGTTACGGTTACGATAAATCTCCTCTCATTAGTCTGTGAAGAGTCGGTCATATGATGGATGTTACCATGGCGATACCGTTCATCATGCGCGGCGTGCGTGTGTGTGTGTGTGTGTGTGTGTGTGTGCGTGCGTGCATGTGTGTGTGTGTGTGTGTGTGTGTGGGGGGGGGTTCATCCTCACTCACTTACCAAGATTAAGAGAGGAAAGGTGGTGGGGGTAGAGGTTAAATGACAAAACCTCGTAGGCCGATTTGTTACGCTCACTTCCTTGTGCTCTTTCTCCATTGAGTAAGGTGTCTGTCTGTCTGTCTGTTGAAGATGATCTCTCTCGCACGCACGCACACGCACACACACACACACACACACACACACACACACACACGAGCGCGCGCCTCACATGACGAGCGCTAGCTGCGTCGAAGTTCCCTCCGACACAATGTACCCATTCTGCTCCATCTGTGGCCCAACATGCAACTCATATAGACTACAGCAGCACACTAAACAGCTCCTAACAGCAGGGGGAGCCGTTTCAACGTCATTGGACCCATTAACACAACAGGCTCTTTTCCTTTCACCACACCACAGCAGCTTGACAAGAGTGTGTACTGTGTGTCAGTGGTTTCCAGACTTTTTCATGACAAGGACGCCCAAATTAGCCGTGGACCCCCGTTTGAAAAGACAAAATATGCCAGGGACCCCCATAAGAGAAGGTTTCTACCGCTCTAGCTCAACCCGTTTAATTTAGTCATTTAATGGCATTTCTATCTCGGGGACCCCCAATTTATATTGTAAAATCAATGTTAATTTAACTCTGAGTGTGTGCACATTTGTACATTTGTACACTCTCAGAGTTACAGACCCATAAGGGCACATTTGGTTCCAAACTATCATTTAGTCACTGTCATGCAGAAACCTTGTATCTCTATGTTTCAACTTGTAATGTTCCGTTTCTTCATAAGTCAATGCCCTATTTGTTACACAAGAAGGTTAGGGTTCGTTTTTCGTCCAGCTTTGAGGGTGCGTGTAAACACAAACATTATCCTAACACAAACAGTGAATGCCATTGATAATGAATGGCCATTTTTGAGTGTTTGTGTATAAACACAAACATTGAAGACAAAACATCACGCCCGTGTGAAGTGAGGGGCGCTAATATATTAAAGTCTAACTCATGTTGATTAGGTGACGTAATGGCGATGTAAAACAAACGGCGCAAACACAAACATTAAACGCCATTAACAATAAAGAGACAATATGACGTAAATGACACGTCGTACATTTTCCCTTCATTGTCAATGAGTTTACAAAACAAACATTGAGCCAAAGACAAACATTAAACCTGTGTATAGGCCCCTCAAAAAGTGAGGAGGCAAATTGCGGTTGGCCGGAATGAGATGATGTATGATGATGTATGTTGACAAGAGCGCCCCTCACTTCACACGGGTGTGATCTTTTTTATTAACTTTTTTCTCACCAGTAAAGCAACCTTCTGTGGACTATAGTGTTAACTTGACACTTGCTCGACTCTGAGTCTGCAGCTTAATCTCACGCACTGATACTCTTCTTGCACTAATGTCATGAACATCGTACCATCTGCTACGCTCACGCATCTTTCTTTCGGAGCCTCATACACATCACGTTTGGATATAGTATAAGCGAGAAAAGGCAGAGGTGTTCTGCACGGCTTTTGCTCAAAAATGTCATCTCCAGGATGCATCTGCCCTGGCACCCCACATCATACAATCTTCTTCCTGCACAATTGGAAACATCACATTCAAGCCAAAGGACATCAAAAGGCACTTGAAAGGCCTCAAACCAGACAAAGCCTCGGGACCAGATCAAATCCCCACCAGAGTCCTTAAGGAATGTAGTGCAGAGCTTGCAAGCCCCCTGTGTCGCCTCTTCAGTCGCTGTTTCTCAAGTGGAATCTTCCCAAGCCAATGGAAGATGGCCTCTGTTACACCGGTGCAGAAGAAAGACTCCAAAGCTGACCCATCCAAATACCGCCCCATATCCCTGCTTTCAGTCATCAGCAAGGTTATGGAAGCAGTTGTGAACAAACAGCTACAGAGGTTTATTCTTATAGGAACAACCTCATATCGCACAGACAGTTTGGATTAAGACCAGGACACAGTACTGCTGACCTCCTGAACATCTTAGGCCAGACGTGGAACAACTACCTGGACAAGAGTGAAGAAGTCTGTGTCATAGCCCTGGACATACAGGGGGCATTCGATAAGGTGTGGCATCATGGCCTGGTGGCTAAACTCTCCTCGAGAGGAGTGTCGGGTAAGCTGCTCCAATGGCTCCAAAGCTACCTTTCGAACAGATCCATCAGAGTTGTCCTGCCAGGCCAGGCCTCAGAACCTTGTTCCATCAATGCTTCAGTACCACAGGGTTCAATCCTTGGTCCCCTCCTATTCTCCATCTTCATCGATGACCTGGTTGAAGTGTGTGAGAATGAACTCTACATGTACGCCGACGACTCAACTCTGTATGCACGCATAAGATCTCCAGCACACAGGGCTGAAGTGGAGGCTAGCCTGAACCGGGATCTCCACCAAATATCAACCTGGGGAGATCGATGGAAGACCACCTTCGAACCATCGAAGTGCAAGTCCATGACCATCTCAAGAAAGAGGATCCCATCACAGCTGGACCTACAATTCAATGGGCACCGGCACTCCTCCACAAATGAGCTTGACGTCCTGGGTGTCAAAATAGACCCCAAGCTGTCCTGGTCGAAACACCTGACCAAAATCTCCATCCGGGCCGGTTGGCAGCACTGAGGAGAGTGGCCAGTAAACTCACCACCGAGAGCCGTGCAACGGTCTACAAGTTACAGGTCCGCAGTGTCATGGAGTACGCCTCACTCACTTGGATGAGTGCCCCACCAACACATCTTGGTCTGCTGGACAATATTCAGAGGAAGGCCCTCAAAATAATTGGAGTTGACCAAGACACTGCCAGTACGACACTTTTCATCGACAGCCTTAGCCACAGAAGACACGTTGCCGCCGCTACAGTCCTGTACAAATGCACACCCCCCACTGCCCTAGGGACCTCCAGGACATGCTCCCTCCACCTTACACCAGACGGCGAAACACCCACCGATGCACAGCCACACCAGAACATGCTCTCGACCCCCCAGGCTCCAAAACACGGACATTGGACAGAACTTTTCTCCACACTGCTGTCCAGGTGTGGAACAGCCTTCCAGAACAGCCTACCAGAGCATGTAGTGCAGGGATACTCAAATAGATTTACCTGTGGGCCACATTACAAAAATGGCAAGGGGCCAGGGGCCAGTAGATAAAATTACGACATTAATGATACTTGATAACTTCTCTCTTTCAATTGCTTTATTTTCGCAAAATGTATCAAAGTACAATGTGCATGCACACAATATGTAAATAAATAAATGTGTTACATTTTCTTGCATAAACACAAAGAGCTGTTTCCATAACTGCACAAATTATGGCACATAACATGAGTAGCTGTTATAATAACATAATAACATAACATGAGTAGCTCTTTGCCTGCCTGCCTGCCTGCCTGTCTGTCTGTCTGTCCATGAGTAGTTATTTGTCTGTCTGTCAATGAGTAGCTGTCTTACTGTCTGCCTGTCTATGAGTAGCTGTCTGCCTGCCTGTCTATGCGTAGCTGTCTGTCTGCCTGCCTGCCTGTCCAATTGTCCATGAGTAGCTGTCTGTCTGCCTGTCTGAGTAGCTGTCTGCCTGCCTGCCTAATTGTCCATGAGTAGCTGTCTGTCTGCCTGTCTATGAGTAGCTGTCTGCCTGCCTGCCTAATTGTCCATGAGTAGCTGTCTGTCTGCCTGTCTATTAGTAGCTAGCTGCCTTCCTGCCTGTCCAATTGTCCATGAGTAGCTGTCTGTCTGTCTATGAGTAGCTGTCTGCCTGCCTGCCCAATTGTCTATGAGTAGCTGTCTGTCTGTCTATGAGTAGCTGTCTGCCTTCCTGCCTGTCCAATTGTCCATGAGTAGCTGTCTGTCTGTCTATGAGTAGCTGTCTGCCTTCCTGCCTGTCGAATTGTCCATGAGTAGCTGTCTGTCTGTCTATGAGTAGCTGTCTGCCTTCCTGCCTGTCGAATTGTCCATGAGTAGCTGTCTGCCTGCCTGTCCAATTCTCCATGAGTAGCTGTCTGTCTGCCTGTCTATGAGTAGCTGTCTGACTGCCTGCCTGTCCAATTCTCCATGAGTAGCTGTCTGTCTGTCTGCCTGTCTATGAGTAGCTGTCTGCCTGCCTGCCAGCCAGCAAGTTGGTTAACAGAAAATAAATTGTTATGGCTGAGTAAAATAAAATACAATAAACACAATTTGCCTGAAAATAGATTACCCAGCTATGACCTTTTTCATGACAAAAAAATGAGTAGTGATATGGCTGACTGAGTAAAATAAAACAATCTACCTGAAAATAGATAGCTATAAGTGAAGAGCAATTTCCGCAATTTCCGCAATTACCATTTCCGCAATTTCCATTTCGGCAATTTCCTCAATTTCCATTTCCGCAATTTCCATTTCCACCATTTCCGCAATTACCATTTCCGCAATTTCCATTTCCGCATTTCCGCAATTTCCGCAATTTCCATTTCCACCATTTCCGCAATTTCCGCAATTACAATTTCCGCAATTTCCGCAATTTCCGCAATTTCCATTTCCATTTCCAACTATTAATGGCAGCTGGGTTTCATCATTCAAATAAAATAGAATTCTGTCCGTTTAGCTATAAAATTATGTCAGGGAATAGGGATACACAGTATATGTCTTTCATTTGCATTACATCTCCCCCCCCCCCCCAAGCTTTTATTTTCGTTCGAGTAATAGTACAACTCTAATAGTATTACTTATAATAATGTAATTAAAGATAACTTCATTCAGATTTATTTATTTTTATTTCATTTTCCAGATTTTTATTTCTTCTTTTTTTTTAGATTTTCATTTGATTGGCCAATGGATATGTATCTTACTATGTATTACTTGGCTATTGTTCACAATTGCATCTACATTTTTTTTTTTTTAAAGCTACGTCTGTGTATGTCTCCCTTTCATTCTTTATTCCCCCTCCCCTGCAAGCTTGCCGCATTGCGACGTATTGTGAGCTTATAGATCGGCTCTTTCGGGTTTCATGATGTTGCACCAATGGCAAGGATTATCAAGAGCCAAGTTGTGACTAAACAATAACTTAATTCGGGTGGAAACATCAAAAACCAACACTTTTAGTTTTTTTTGCAAAAGTAGCAGATCTGCAAGCTTCGCGCCACATTTGAAGCTTGTGGATCTGCTACTCTTTATGCTTTTAGGGTCGTTCATTTACGATAAAACACAACAAGTTATGATGTGCATGGAGATGAGAGGATTCTGCACGACGGAAAATTATATTTAAACATCTGGTCCGACTAGTGTGATGCTCTGAGAGTGAGACGACGGATCCAACACGATAGGCTTAAGGCCTATTCATAGTCTGGATTTTCGGTGATGAGGTGACCACCACCGCTCCGGTGGTGAGCTGACCACCGGAGCTGAAATAACGTTGAGCGGTGGTGAGTAAAAACAGAGAGAAGGGCTGGAGCGGTGGCGGTGGTTTGCTCTTCACCATGGCTCGTGACGTCATGTTGTAGTTCGGTGGTCACCCCACCACCGAAAATCCAGACTATGTATGAGCCTTTAGGCTATATACCTTGTCACACTGAAAGTGAAAATGTGTATTTTTTTAAGGTCAACTATAATTTCAATCAAGACTAGTGATTATGAAATTACTCCGATAGGCCTATACCATTAGTTAGTGTCAAAGTGACCTTGAGCAAAGACACTGAACCCCTAATTGCTCCTGATGTGCTGGTTGGTGCCTTGCATGGTTTCCGCCGCCATCGGTGTATGAATGTGTGTGTGAATGGGTGAATGCAATGCACAATCTTTTACCATTTGCCATTGATTGATTGAACACTTTATTGGACTGTTAACAGTATCACAGGTTATGCTTAAAGGACAACAAAAAGCCCCCAGGGGGCTCGTGTTCCATTGTGGTCCATGAACTACAGCAAGACAGTGGTGCTCTGCGAAATAGTGTAGTGTGATAGTGTGAACAGCAGATGGCAGCATTGGACTCTGAGTTGGACCTGTAGTGGAGGGGTGTTTGTTGGGTGGGGTGGTGAGTGTTCACATTTTCTCTCTCTATTTGTATTCTTCATGGAAACCGCCAAAGAGCAGATGAAGAATTACAATGCCTCATTTGATTATAATCATTGCAGAAAGGGAACTATTTAAATGTGATCTTGTGTGTTTTCTATTTCTGTCCTCAATGCCGAGGATGCTCGGGTGCAATAATTTCCCCGTGCCTGCAATGTTACAACAGCTTTATTGAGAAGTATACATCATCTGACAATATCACACAAACATTATTAAAAGAAAACCGTTAAAGAGAAATCATTATCACGGCACTGAGTGTGTGTGTGTGTGTGTGTGTGTGTGTGTGTGTGTGTGTGTGTGTGTGTGTGTGTGTGTGTGTGTGTGTGTGTGTGTGTGTGTAGAAGCATAATTGTATGGGGCAACAGTTCCAGCAGAGAGCTCTCCAGACCGCCCTTTCACATACAACATTCCCCGCTTCATCCTGGACGATCAGGGGGCGTTCCAAGGCCAATGTGGAGACATAATCCCACCATCTGGTCCTTGGGTCTCCTAGGGAGGCGGCAGTGACTCAGGGGTAGAGCGGCCGGATGGCCAACCGCAAGGTTGCCAGTTCCAACCCGGGCTCCCCCCAGAGTTAGTGTCGAAGTGTCCTTGAGCAATAAGACACTGAAGCCCCTAATTGCTCCTGATGTGCTGGTCGGTGCCTTGCATGGTTTCCGCCGCCATCGGTGTATGGATGTGTGTGTGTGTGAATAGGTGAATGTAATGCACAATCTATATGTAAAGCGCCTTGGATAAAGGCGCTATATAAATGCACCATTTACCATTTGCGCTCAGGAAGCATATACATCCGTACAGAATCCATATGCCTCGGGTGGTACGCGATTCCCCCGCGATAGGATAGGATTGCATAGACTTTAGCTATAACGCCCGGGTTAAGGCCCGGGGTAATTTTTGCCTCTTGAATAATACCTCTGGTACTGGAATGGACACAGACTGAAACAATGCTGGCAGTCAATGTGTTTTAACTGGCTCCTTTCCAAGTGAAGGAGCAGCGGCTCCACTCCGAGTCTCTCCAGGTGAGAGGTTCAGTCATCCTTACACCTTTAAAAAAAGGTGTAAGGATGACTGAACCTCTCACCCTACCTCTAATCCGGCCACCAGTCTGAGAATTATGGAGGAAACTATGAGGTATAAAATACAGCAGCCAGATTGGGTATTGGGTAAGACTGACGTTATGTATCTTTCAGGACCTTTCACTGCTTCGTCTCAACCATTACTCAACGGCTCTGGTCTCAGCCACCGCGGTGGATATTTTGACATTCCGTTTTTTTTGTGTTTTTTTTTTAATGTTGCCACTACCGTTGGAGCAGCCATAAACTACACAGGTTCATCCCGATGTTCTGGAGCATCTTTGTAATGTTATAGTGTTAGTAAAAAGCAGGTAAAAGAGCAACGTTTGAGGCAGAGACTAAACATCAGTCACTCTGCCTGTTCACTGTAGTAGAAGAGGTGCGCCTGGTGAGGGTTTAATCCCCGCAGCTATATACGTCGAGTCCGCCTACAGGAAATACGTATACGCTGCGACCACGAGAGACCCGCTCCTGGATTCGTCTATTGTGTGAGCGTGTGTAGATCCGATGCTAACTTTGCCAAGGAGATGTGCACGGTGCAGTTCATGGCGAGAAGGGCAGACCAAGTACAGCGACAACTCATGTCCAGTGTTCTAGAAGTATAGCATCGTTTAATCCATTCTGACCGGGAACCCGTTTTGGTGTTAGCATCATGTTATGCTTTAGCTATTGAAAAATAGCAGACCTACAAGCTCATAGCGCGCCACCGAGTGGCGCGCTACGAGCTTGTAGGTCTGCTATTTTTGAAAAATCGAAGAACGACTGACATTTTTTTTAGAATCTGATCTCAGGTCAGAATGCGTTCATCAGACCAGTGTGTGTGTCCCAGTGGAAACCTCGTATACGAATCTGATCTCAGGTCAGAATAGGTTAAGTTGTAAAACCGCTGAGCATAAAATGCACCGTCCAACACCATGAGGATGGTAAAGTGGGTGATTATGAATCCCATTAGAGGACCTCTCTCATGCTGTAATGGGACTGATTACTCCCAGTGGCTCTCAGCACCGCCCCTCCCCCCCAAAAAACGTTCCCGGGGTGCTCCGCTTCACGTGTGAGTTCACCCTGCTCAGGGTAAACCTCAGATGGTCTATAGCTGCCAGGGAGGAAATTACATTTTGACCATCATGATATTACATGTGCACGCTTAATTTGCTCTTAAAAAGGACGAATCTCTCTCTCTCTCTCTCTCTCTCTCACCCCACCCCCCACCAAATGACCTCATGCCTCCGTGTATGTTTGACTGCCGTCGAGTCTCGTTTTAGTGAGCATCCATACATACCGGACAGAGTACTGTAGCACTTTTTTTCTCCTTTGTTTTAGTCTATTTTTTAATCAAATTTCATTTACTTTTAGTCCTATTTTAGTTACCTGAAACGCTTTACTTTTAGTCTAGTTTTAGTCGACTAAATATCATATGATTTTAGTCGACCATCCAACCAACCATGAATTGACTTCGTCGTTTGGTTCTACTATGGATCTCTTTTTCCACTAGTCCCTCGCTATAGCATTTATTTTTCCAGGCAACCCTTTAGTGCACGTCAACGCCTGCTTAAATATGAAATACTGTATAGTATTTGTTATCTTTACCTAAAATGTCATATATACTCTACTGGGGATACAATGCGTTCACTTTGTCTTATCACCCAATGTATACGTGTTTTTAATTTTCGCCACGGCTGCGCTGCCCCTTCGACCCGAAATGCCTCTTTACATTAAGTGAGTGAGAGATGAAACGCCACGCCCTCGCACTGAACGTCGGGGTCTAACGAGGGGTTAAAGTCAATTTGTGGCGCTAATGTGACCCACGCTGGTCTTCACCCCCCCCCCCGACCCCGCCCCCCCCCCCCCCCCTTTCGCTCGTAAATTGATCATGCTACAGCGTCACGAGAAACCATCAAAGATCCACCACACACGCTCGAAGCTTGTAGATCTTCTATACTCTTGATGCTTTTGAATGTGAATCGTGAAAGTTTGTACATACTGTATATACATACACAGTAGTGAGGTTTCCACCCGACAGACGGTGTTGTCGAGTATCTGTACTGTACACATGTAAGTGCACGCCTGGGAATTTGAAATAGCAATTATGTACATTTATTTGTACATCTCCAAAACTATAAGAACAAGCGATGTGTGCATGCTGGCCAACCATACAGTATATGCATATGCTATTAGCATCAAAGGTCAAATCTTATACCTGAGGTGCATGTGACCTCTTTAGCACGAATCTTCTCTTAATTCTGGCACAAAAGACTTTCAGAGGGGAGCCAAATATTCACGGCCCAAAACTTTGGGCCATGAAGAGAACTATACTGCTCTATAGCTCTAACTGAGCCACTGTCATCCTGTGTGTGTGTGTGTGTCCAATGTCATTTTCTGCGTGTGTGCTTGCTCCCCACGTGCGCGTGTGTGTGTGTGTGTGTGTGTGTGTGTGTGTGTGTGTGTGTGTGTGTGTGTGTGTGTGTGTGTGGTGGTGGTGGTGGGGTGTGTGGGGGGGGGGTCTTTCGCGGCAGTGCAGGGATCACCAGGAGTGCCAAAGCAATTAGTTCTGGTGACCCGTTCTGGATTGCGAGGAAACACACATGGGCTACAATGTCATTATATACTTGAAAGAAAAGGCGGGTCGCTGCAGACAGACAAGCGGATGAAACATGCAGCTATAGAGACTCTCTGTGGCTTCTATGAAGTCCTGGGAGATCCGCCCAATTGAGTTGTGCTTTGATTTCACTTCATAGCACACCTTCCATCTGCTGACTGTGTGTGTGTGTGTGTGTGTGTGCGTGTGCGTGTGCGTGTGCGTGTGCGTGTGTGTGTGCGTGTGCGTGTGCGCGTGTGCGTGTGTGTGCGTGCGTGGGAGTGCACACGTGCATGTCTGTCTGTCTGTCTGTCTGTCCGTCTGTCTGTCAGTCAAAGGAGCTTTATTCAAAAAAGAACAATGTATTTACAAATAAAAATTGGATATAAATAGGAAGCAAATAAAGGTGTAAACAGAGCTGTGTTATATTAGCACTTTGGGTGATGCTATCTTGTGAAACTATGAAAGGATTGTGCATTGTCTGTCAGAGATACAGTAGTTATACAATATGCATCCATATAGAATACGTTAGCTTTATATACTTTTGATAAACAGTGTACACATAATGGTTTGTATTCCTTAAGGTGCTTGTATTCCATTTGACATCCTTCTCCTGTCACAGCAGCTCACAGATCTCGCATGCTGTGTTTGCACATTGTCGTACTTCACTCTCTTTGGGTGATTGTAATCCGTGGAAAGTAGCCTATATGTCTCTGATGTCTTGGTACAGTGGACAGACGGTTAGGAAGTGTAGCTCAGTCTCTACCTCGTTGTGTGTGCAGTGGGTGCACAGTCTGTTTTCTCTTGGAAGCCAGGTCTTGCCTTTCTCAATCGCAAGACCGTATTCACTGAGTCTATATCGGGTTAATCTCTTAATTCATTCTGTGTTACCATTTTAAAAGCCTTTTAAAAAGCACATCTACAAGCTCACAACGTGTCGGACCGCGACACCCTGCGAGTATTAACCCATTCTGAACGGGAACCCATTTTGGTATTAGCATCATGTTATGCTTTAGCTATTGAAAAATAGCAGATCTACAAGCTCATAGCGCGCCACCGAGTGGCGCGCTACGAGCTTGTAGGTCTGCTATTTTTGAAAAATCGAAGAACGACTGACATTTTTTAGAATCTGATCTCAGGTCAGAATGGGTTAATCAGACCAGTGTGTGTCCAGTGGAAACCTCGTATGAATCTGATCTCAGGTCAGAATGGGTTAATACTTTTGTATGACGCGGAAGGGCACCAATTTACAAAAAGGGGAAACATACAAATCTATAACACACACACACATGCGCACTGTCAATACGTGTATGCACTGTATACACATATATCAGTAATTTATTGTCCCCTCCTAGTGTTTGCTGTAATTAAATTGCGGAAGAATAAATGAACAGCACCTACGGTATACGATGCTGGAAGCGACGTGACTGTAACATTTATGTGGAATGAATATAAATGAGTGTGAATGTGCCATCTGCAAAGTCTGGATCACTGCCTCCATTCAACAGCACATGCTAGAAGTGGGTCGCATTGTGTTTGCTTTGCCCCGACGAAAATGAAAGCCTGGGTATCGAGACTATAGCTTGCCCTGAACGTGCGCGCACGCACGCACGCACGCATACTGTGATAGAGGGACAGAGGGATCTAAAATACACATGGATGGTTCATAGAAAACCTAAGTCCTACATCACTGCCGCTATCCCCCTGGGTCACAGAGCAATTTCCAAAAGAGAGGAAAGATCAGAGCACTCCCAAAATATAATATCTGAGCACAAAATATGTAATGAAAAAAAAATAATGAAATAAATGCTGAAGAGGGGCCCAAGAGGGCAAGGTATACTTTAATCATGGTCTACTCTACAGCATTTAAAAGCCAAAATGTTTCTACCTTCGAGTATTCTTGCATTGAAAATACCATGGATTCTGAACTGCGTCATGCCATATAATAGGAACTATGTCAATTGATTGATTTATCAAATGTAACTTTATATCCTAAACCGACACAGAGTCACATGGGCCTGACAGAATCGACGCCCCCGGCTGATTTGGAGCACAGTTCTTATATGACGCGATGCTATAGATGACCCTGTGGTCAATTTAAATACTTCCGTGACCCAGGGGATAACGGAGTGACGTCAGGACGTCATGGATACTCTATTGAGTCGATGCTTTCCGTCACAGAATTAGATGGGAGACATTAAAGATGGAGTGCCACGACTTTTTTTCCACCCTATAAAACATGATCATCAGGTAATATTATAATAATAAGAAGGAAGACCTTTTTTCCAAAAAGTGTACAGTATTTGTTAAAATCACGCTTTTATGTGGACACGCACCACCAGTTCATTAAGTATGCCTGGTTTGCCTGGTGGGTGGGTGGTGATGGGTGGTGATCCACCTGAACTGAAGCCGCACCCACAGCTGTAGTTGTATGATAAAGAAAGGGGGAGGGGCTCATAGTGTGACGTCACTATATTACTGTTTAAATTGGCCCGTTTGGCTGTCAAGGGTTCAGCCCTCCGGGAAGAAACCGTAAATACAAAGTTACCACACCATTGCACATATACAAACGACTCCAGGGTGTCTAATGAAGTATTGTCACCTCATAGACACATGGAAAACTGGAAAAATACAAAAATGGTGGCACCGTGAGGCACTGCACTACACCTCTACATCTGTACTTCATGTACTTCATAAGACCAGACCATGACAGTGGTCATAATCAGTAACGTACAGTACAGTACAGTACACGTAGAGTCTAGTAGTTGTATCGCCATGCAGAGTTCACACCACGTCTGCATACGTTCATCCTCGGCACTCCCTCTTTCGCCCCCAAATGTCGCCCAGATGGAGCCTAAACCCTAACCTTTAACTTCACAAAAGCTATGCTTAAACCCAACCTAACCATAACTTATACATTCTAGCCGTGAAAACCACATCCACCTGGGCGAAGCGCCAGGATAAACAACAACAACAACAGTAAACAAGCCAACATACAGCTTAATTACAGGGTATACCTGCGCATTTCTAAAGCGACACTTTAATGCCAATTCCCATGCCTCTAAAATGAAGAACTAATAATAACACCATTACGACAAAAGTAACCAGCACACACTATAGAAATGTAGCTTGACACGAAGCCTTCATTTTCATTCCTTTTCATTCAGCTCCTCCATACTAGTATAGCCATGTTTACAAACACAGAAGCACGCTAATGGGCGGTGACCAGAGCGTGAAACCTCAGGACAAAGAGATCCCAGGACCAATCGAAAACAACATGCAAATCTCAGAACTGCGCTTCGCTGGCCCCAAAACATTGTTAAAAAACAAGCCTACTTTGACATATAAATGTATAGGCCTACGTTTAATTTGCCCAAATGAACAATCTGTTGGAATAAAAACCTTCTTCAACATTCAAACTCTGTTAATATGAAAAAAAAAGAAAATCACATAAAAAAAAAAAACGATTTTATTTCGACCATTTCGACCATTTCATTCTGCCGAGTTGAGGACCAAAGTGCTGGCCTGTGTCACATTTCGTTTCACTTCATTATTGAGACTGAAAGCCCTATCCTATAACCTAACCCTAAACCTAACCTCACCCAGAACTGGAAGCCTCTAGTTATTATTAACCGACCACGAGTTTGACTTAACCGGCCATGTATGTCGAAGTTAGTCTTAACCAGCCACGCGTGAGTCTTAACCGGTCACGTATGTCAGACTAACGTGACGTCAGAGTTATGGGCAGTCCCCGGCAGGAGTTTCCGGGATGGCGTTGACAAAGCGGTAGTCTTTGGCGATTGGTTGACGCCAACCAATCAACATAGTAGCATTGCGGGTAACCCGGTTGCTAACCAAACAATCACGGTCCACAAGCGCTGCTAGCATGCAAACAAACGCGGTAAAATATGTCGGATGATGATGATGATTCTAAAATCCGCCGTTTCTCTAAATAAACTATTATCATAGGGCAATTTAATAGCCAGATCGATACGGTCAGCCATGTTTGTTGTGTTTGGAACCCACTCAAGGACACTTTGAGACCCACTGGTGTAGCGGAGTGTTTCCGGTGAGCCAACACGCACAATAGCAGCACCCTGACTCTGTTTGACCAGAATGGAACAGAGCCTTCGTTAGTGTCATTGGTGACACCTGTGAAGGAAGTATAGGGAAGTTCTTTCCAAAATGGCATGTGTGCATTATAGCCCATTCCAAGTGCTTGTTAGGGTGGTGGTGGCGGTGGGGCCGGGTTCAAATATAATTACTTTGGGGGATCGCGGCAAGTTTGGGAACCCCTTGCTATATACACAGAGACACAGCAGCAACAACCAGTGATGGACAGTAACTAAATTAGTGACAGTGTCGGTGCTCCGAGACAACAGCATTTCATTTCAACAAGCAGATGTTGTTTTGACAGCTGCTGCTGTGACTTCCCACGTTGTAGCCTCACCCGCTAGAGACCAGGAGAGAAGCAAGAGTTTAACCAGACTAGAGCGGTGGTTCTCTCAGAGGGTCCCCCAGCAAAACGAGTTGAAATAGCAACAGCGCCTGTTCACCTGCTGTGTATATACAGTACATTGGCATCTACACGCTCACAACGCATCGCAATGTAGATATACAACAATGTGCAAAGAAATAATCACATTTTTCACAACACTGCTGATCAAGCAAGTCTACGAAGCTATACCTGCCAAATCTATGTTAAATATGAAATCAGCGACACAATTGCATACACACTATTATGTAGTGCATGGGCCCTGCTTAATCTCTCTCTCAGCTAAAAAAAGAAAACGATTCATATTTCTTTAAATAGCCAAACTACAATCTCTGTAGTTCGGCTATTCTCACAATGTTTGCCTCTTGCTTATGTAACATTTGACAATATGTGGCCAATTTGGTACTAAAAGTCCTTGCATTGTCCCTTTAGAAATGTACAGATGCCCTGCGTCTGCATGTTGGTTTGTTTACCGTTGAATGGGAGCCGATCCTCTGGGAACCCCCCCCCCACGGGACCCACACTATGAGAACCGCTGACATCAACCGCATGGGTACATCCTTACTATCCTACTCCTGATTAAATGGTTTCTTTGTGCGTATATGCGTTGCAGTAAACAAAGATGTCCTTATCTGATCGTCTCCCTTTTGACGCTCAATCTAAATGCCTCGTCAATCTGATCAATCTAATTAGGAATGAACGAACGTGGGCTGGTGTGTAGGCAGGCAGCGCGGCAGCCGCTGGCGAGGCACATCGGATTCACAACGACTGCTGGGTCACAGCGAGAGGCTGATGATGTAAATGGCTGCAATTACATGAGCTAATTAAACCAGATTTCACGGCCATCCAGTGTGTGATATAGTTCTCCGAGGCCCGCTCAGAATGTGTAGATATTTATTTTTCCGCACGACGCGGTTCACAATTAATGAATCAATTTTAACCCCCTTCCCTTTCTCTCTAACTAAATAAGAATGATAAAATCAAATTAACCTCAAATTAATTAATCGTCGTTTTCAACGGCAAACTCACGCTATATTTCACACGCATACGGCGGACGGTAACTATATAAGTCTAAATGTACTTGGGTATTGTATACTTATGGCGACTGTAGGTCGCAGTTTACTGTGAAAACCTGCAATTCATGTCAGTCAGTCACGCCTCGTGTCTGTCAGTTCGTCACGCCTCATGACACGCTCCATCTATGGTCGTCTCATTTACTGTATGACGATCACAACACTGAACACATCAAACCCCTGAATAGCCATACATGACATCACTTATTATTAGCACACATTTTACGCCCGGAAACATTTCAGGCCAGGTTCGGTCCATATTTGGGCATTCCCAGACCTGTTGTTTCAGCACAACCTCGCTAGTCTCAGGGTGTCTTATGGTTACGGGTAATATACGCTATACTAATATGTGTGCATATCTAGCTATACTTTCTCTCCACTACATTTCTAAGACGTAGAAAATGACATACAAATATTGTAAGTTTGGCAAAACAGACATTAATCGTTAATTAAGTGACCGAAACGTTGCATTTTGGACATGCGGGTCTCCCTCCCTCTCTACATGTCTGCTGCTTTCAACATGCAATTAAGTGAAAGTAGCAGATCTACAAGCTCTAAGTGTGTTGTGATGCAGCAATGCATTGATATTAATAAAGAAAACAGACTTTAAGTTGAACTTTTTTATATACTATTATACTGTTTTTAAAGCAAGTATTCAACTACTTTAACTACAAAGTACACATTTGACAGAGCAACTTTAGTTAAGTAGATGGGATTTGCAGGCTCTTACATCACAAACTGTAGCCTGTTGCTGCAATAAAATAAGTATTTCTAACAGGGAGAGGTTTTTCATGGGAGAGACAATATGTTCCATGCAGCGTGAGAACATAACTTACAGTATTGAACTATTTACTAGCCAAAGGCTAGTAAATAATAGACAAACAGAGATGGAGTAGAGCAGTGGTTCTCAAAGACGGAGTTATGTATCTGTAACAAAGGCATAGTTCCATATTATGGAGACGACAGAGACATCTAGTGACATCAGGTTATTATAGAACTCCATATATGGATGTAGCCGACTGGCATTGTCACCGTGACAAGCATCCAGCTAAGCTCTGAAGTGGGCATTTGCATTGAGAATAGAGGCTATAGCAGTATTTGCTATGCTCCTCGCGAGAGACCCCATCCATCGCCTTTCGTACGAGACAGGATATTTGGCTCTACAACCAGATATTCTGAGAGATACCTGGCTTTACAACCCAGACATCGTTTTGTTCCGAGATTTCTGTACCCCGGCGGCGGAATCTAAAGGCTCATATTATAGTCTGGATTTTTTCGCCTCTTCACCGCGGTTTTCTCTTCACCGCTGTTGTAGTTCGGTGTGGTCACCTCACCACCGGAAATCCAGACTATGAATGAGCCTTAACCCAGACAACCAGCTCTAGTTGATTAGTATGTTATAGTAACTCTAGAGTGTACAAATGTTGTTTTGGGGACGGGGGCCTCAATCTACACTGTGGAACCAAATGGACCCATAAAGTTATAGGTCCATTTGGTTCCATTTTTACACTCAGTGTTTCAGACCCGTAACAGAGTTGTTATATGGTGGTGTCCTTGAAATGAGAGAACTATAGTGGACTATAGTGTGCATGCCGTAGTGTCATAGTAAATCAGTGTCATATACATTCTGAAGAAAACCTGGAGACTGACATTCAGTAATTGGGCCTTTTGATCAAAATGAGAACACCATAATGTTGAAGAAGTAACATTTGCCACGGACAAGGCCAAGCCTGGCCACGGACACACGGACACATTCGGCTGACCCGTCCCTGTGTGCGTGCGTGCGTGCGTGCGTGCGTGCGTGCGTGCGTGCGTGCGTGCGTGCGCGCGTGTGTCGGTATTTCTCCCCAACTCCTCGCCGGGTCAGAAGTGACTGCATGCGATACACGCAGAGTTATAGTCACTATAAGACACATAGCGCCCAGGTGACAGTTATGAATTATTCATGGAGCAGGGCAGCGGGATATAAAAAGAAGACTAATATATTCATGGTGACAACATGTATACGCTTACAGAGTGGCGCTGCGTTGCACTGTGGCGCTCATTAGTCCACCACCAACACGCCTTGTGTACCGTGGTGGCGTCCCAAGCACACAGGAATAGGCAGGTGCCGGGAACTAGACCGAGTACATTTACTCAAGAACTCTACTTAAGTACAGTTTTGAGTTGCTATATTACTTACACTTGATTATGCATATTTTTGGATACTGCATGTATAGCCTATACTTCTACTCCCACTACATCTCAGTTATTTGACAGCTTTAGTATACCGGTAGTTTATTTTAGTCACTGCAAGTTTCCAGATTTTATTTTTTATTTTTTTACAAAACGTACATGAAACAATACTTTGGCTATACTCAAAAAATGGCTGATCTATAAGCTCACGTGTTCAACTGCAACGCGTTGTGGGCTTACATATTTTTCGATTATGATTCGACACGTTTTGTAATTGGCCGGTTACTTGCTGGTATAGTATTGTGACGTCAATGCCTTTGCACTTTTACTGTAAGTACAGTAAATAGTAAATATTGTATTATATTTGCTACATTTACATGAATAAAATATTTCAGTATACTCTTCCACTGCACTGAACACAATGTATTTCCTTGGAGCCCCCTTCTTACATGTAAGCCAAGCTGAGACCAACCCCCCCCCCCCCCCCCCCCCCCCCCGGCCCCCCCATGTGCACACGTATGCACACGCACATACACACACAGACACGCACGCACGTGCAGTCGCGCATATGCACAGTACAGTGCACATGCAGTGTGTGTGTAATCCACTACTACTTGTACTACGAATGGCAATGAAAATAACCAATCTACAAGCTCACAAGCAGCTCTGGAACAGTGCGATCTCGCTATTTTTGAAACATTTTGAAAAATGTCTTGGATTTTTTTTTTTACACTATATTAATGCTCCCAAAAGTTCCCAAAAATCCCAACATGTGTGTGAATGTTTTCCCCACAATACGGTGGTTCGCCCCTCCCCCCACACCCCCCACACCCCCCACCCACTCCACTTCGGGATCTTTGATGTCGGCCCCCCTCCCCCAAAAAAAGGGAGTCCCGGTAGCCTCTATACCCACCCCCCTCACACACACACACACACACACACACACACACACACGCACACACACACCCCCTGCGGCTCAGCAGGCAGTGCCTGTTGGCAGAGCAGCCAGCCTTAAAGAGGCAGGTCTCACCATCTGGCGTGCACAGAGGGGTCTCCCGGTGCGGGTGCCAGACTCTATACGGCGCAACCAAACCGCTTCACTGATCCAAAATTACAAGCGCTTGATGTCAGCACCGGTGACCAATCAGCTGCTCCCTCCTGCTGTGTCCCCTCCAGTCCTCTGCAGAGCATTCCATAGATATTATTAAAAAAAATAGATGGCTCACTGGGCCGTTGCAGTTCATTAGAGCGACGTGTATCCCAATGAAGGCGGAAGTGCAGTGCTGAAGGCTTTTTTTTCTTTTTAAACAAAATCTTTATAACAGTCATGCACGATATGCATTACAATAGCGGGAAATGATTGATCACAAAAAAGATATACTTGTAGAGAGTGTTTTTTATATTGTTGTATTTCTACTTTTACTTAAGTATAAACAACATAATGTGAGTACTTCTTCCACGGCTGTCCCCAGAGTAGAGGTGGCGGGGTTGACTCTTTTGTCATGGTGGTGATGGATGCTTGTTGGTAGAGTGTTCAACTGTGCCGGATTGGGTATACAGGTGTTGACGCTGTCTCTAATTAGCCAGAGAAGATTAATGAGGCTGATTCATTGGCGGAAGGGATTTATTTTCGTACCACGCTCCCGGAGTCTGTCGAGTTATTAAAAGATAAATAAAAACTCTTTTGTTTCCCTCACTTGTTTGCCTGAACAGGCATTTTCGGTTTGGAGAGACATTGGAGACCCCTGTTACTGAACACTCTATGGCAGTGGTCCTTAAACTGTTTTGCCCGTGCACCCCCTGTTACCCCAACGCTCGGTCTTGTTGTATTTGTCTGAAAATGTTACATTTTTTAAATTATTATTATTATGGCAAATAATCACCCAATGTCACTGCACTGAGAGACATGCTGCTGTATACTACCGCACCTGCTCTATACATGTCCTTACAACAGTGGCTTAACATATTTAGCCGTTTGTGTTAAATAACGCCATAAAACTGCCATTACCCTTTTCATGTCACGCACCCCCTAGATGGCGTTCGCGCACCACAATGGGTGCACGCACCACAGTTTGGGAGCCCCTGCTCTATAGCAATGAATACTATCAGTGAATCGAACAATTTAACACATTACATACTTAAGTCTTGAAAAAATAAATAAAAAGATGCCACCTATATTCCAGCTCTGCATGGGGACACTGCTAAACAACGAAAGTAAGTGGTGACAGTACTAAATACAAGTAAGACGCGCAAATGCGGGAAGCGAACGCAGCTCGTAGATAGAATAAATGACGTTTTAAGTTACGTTTTTTTAAGTTATTTTTTAGTGTGTGTATGTGTGTGTGCGCGTTTTTTTTAAGTTTTTTTTTGTGCGATACAGCTGCGCCCTCTGATGGCGGGCGGGTGGTGTTACAGTGTGACACACACACACACAGACAGACACACACACTCCCAATCTGGGAGTTAGTGCTCCCAGATTTCAAAGTTTCTTTTAAAGTTGTAGTTTTTCTCCCCCACAAATTACCAGAGTGTCATGCAAATGTACTGTATAGCAAAAAAGTGCCGATGTACAAGCACACAGGTATCGCTTGTTGAGGGATTTTTGCCTGTCCATAATCACCTCTGTGCTCTGCATGCGGTCTGCCTCCGAGTCCCCAGGGGGAGCGCATAGTTATAATATAGATAGAGAGCGGCGGAGGAGCGCAACGAATAGCCCCCCTGCTATTCATTGAAGTTGCTCAGTGGCGTGTTGAAGGACACACGCGTTGATATAATGATTGCTTCGGCTCCTATGATAGTATAGCCCTCGCGCTGTTCTTGTGGTATACCGGCTCTATACGTCAATCAATTCATGAATTTCACCTGGGCCCACCAGCGGTGCACTCTCTTGCTCGCGCATAGTATGTCGCCTGCCTGCTGCAGTTCCAGTTTTGAGACCACTCCCCTCTCTAAAAGCTGAATAACTCCTAATCTACGGAGCTCTCCATGGTTTGGTCCAATATCGCGATTTTCGGAGGTTTTTGCTGATAATCCGGTGGTCTAGATGGAAACATTGGTGCTTTCTAGAGCAAGGATGGCTATATTTTAGCTCGCTAGCATTGACGCTATTCGCAACAACATCCACACACGGGTGCGGGCGCGTGCGCACACCAGTGGCGCACGCGCACATGCACGGCACTACACACACACACGGGTGCGGGTGCGTGCGCACACCAGTGGTGCGCGCGCACGCATGCGCACACCACTCGTGCTCATTGACCTATACACACAAACAGGTACATGGACATTGCGAGCTGGTTGTAGAAGTGGTTGCACCACTTAAACAAAGAAACACAGAATCAAATGTAATAACCAGGCAGGAGCATGCGGATGAGCTTGGTTCCATGCTTAAAACCATCGATTTCTTGATTATTTCCTTTGGGAAACATGAATGGGTTTTCTGTGGCACCGCTGCTGCCCTTATACTGAAGGCATGCGTTTGTAGACCGGTCCTCAGGGATAGAACTGAGCATCTTGTCTGCTGCCGTTTTATAGTATAGGGGTGGCAGCAGGACTCGAGTCTGCTTTGAGGCACTGCCTTATGGTTTTTGTCTAATGCCGCATGTGCCAGTCATTCCTTGTGAGGAAGAAATAATGAATTATGGTTGCTTATATCTAACCTTTATATTTTATTTTACCATCAATTATGATACTACTAATAGCACATCGTGCTATTTGGTATAACTTGTAAGTAACATGCCAGATCCAAGAAGCTTGCTACACAAGTTTGTTTCACAGCTTATTGGGATCTGCAGGGATCTTGGGAGCCAATTCGATGACGGGGCTGTGTTGGGACCGTCTGTCTATCACACCGTGTGGGCGTGCAAACACAACCAGTCATATTGACGTGTCTATATAGCGTCACGACCGGTTTCGCACATATCCCGCCCTTAGCTCACGCTGATTGGTTCGAGCCGGAGCGGTTCGCGTTAGCTCAATCCCCTGAGCGATCTCAGATGGAAGCTGTGTTGGGGAACATGGCTACCCAATACCGCCCCCATCTGGCAGAGTCAGGTTAGCTTGTAAGAGCCTAGGGGCTGTATTTTGCGTTTCTTAAAGGTGATATAGGCAAGTTTTCAGCCAAAAATCAACATATTTATCTATCTATATTTGTGGCCTTATTCCCTCTATCTTCCCCTATATTTTGATGCTGAGCTGCTGCCCTGTAGACATACACTCTCCCTTTGTCTCCCTCTATGTGTTTGTATCTGTTTATATCCACTGTTGTTTATGTCGCGGGACGGAAGCGTCGTGTTGGGAGGAGGGTCTGTGTGGGGGGTGACGCGGAGTCTTAGCCAATTGCAGCGCGAGGCTGTGACTGTGTGTTCGACCCAGCAGTATTATAATGAAAACGCAATGCGATTTCATTGCAACTTGCAATGAAATCGCATTGGTGAAACTAAGATATGGGGATAATATTATACTTGCAATTTGCAAGTATAATATTATCCCCATATCTTAGTTTCACCATTGTTCATGTGAAATAGTATGTTTATGATGTAATATGTAAGCCTGTTGAAATTATGAGAATCGCTATGTATAGCGCATGGTTTGGTGGTCCGGCCGGCTTGAAGCTTGCATTCAACCCGTGCTCGCCAACGGTGACAAGCCGTCGCTGATCATCATAGCGATGAATAACCGTGGACAAAGTAGTTCACATGAACGATGCTGTAGTGGCTGGGGCATTTGAGGGGCAATATGTTTTATATTATGCACGATTACAAATGAAAGATAATTGAATTGAGAGCCAGTGAGTCTGCTCCACTAGTACTTCCTACTTCCTCATTTGCGGGACTCGTCGTGTCAGTCTTGTGATATTGTGATTACGCTACAGTTACCCTTAAAAAAACATGTCAACTCAATGTCATTGTTGTAACTATGATATCGATAGAAATTCATAATTTTTTAATGTCATATTTAGCCATACGAGCGCAATATCCATAGCGTCCCTCCCAGCAGCAACAACAACCCCATAGCCTGAAGTGACCTGGCTCAGCCAATAGAATGACGGGGGGAGGGGGGTGGAGCTAGATTTTAATTTGTTTGGAAACACTCGATCAATTCTGTGTACAAACACTGGAAACTTGCCTATATCACCTTTAAGTACCAGGTCTTATTACTTAACGCAAGACCTGGTCAATGCTCTTTGGCCACTCAGAATAGCCAAATGGCATTGATCACGCCTCCAGGTCTTAAGCTAAGTAATGAGACTTGGTACTTAAGACACGCAAAATACAGCCCCAGATGTCTTCACTATAGGCCTAGATGTTTTGGTACAGCCTGTCTTGTTATGGTTCAGTTTGTCCTTGAATCAGCATGCATTATAACTATGATTTATGCCCTGTGCTCTTGGCAGAACTACTGTACCACCAACTGAGTGTTATTGTACTTCTACCCATGATATCATGTAAGCATATAACCATCACCACCTGGAATATTGGCTCGACTCCTATTTGCCTTATCAATAGCCGATTGATCCAGAATTTGACGGCAGCATGCCTGGGCGAGGGTAGCTGCCACATGTCAAGCCCTTCTTGGCATGTGGGCTTCTACTCAAGGCTGGGGCACAGTGTTCGGCTGCAGTCATGGCACGCACACACGCACGCACGCACGCACGCACGCACGCACATAGTTCCAAATAATAAGCCCTTCAGAAGGGGCGAGATGTTGTTCATCTTAATCTAGGCCTATACGTCTTATCAGGCGGTCCAGACATGGAGGGAATTACAGCCGTCATCCCGCTTCCGACAGCATTCTACTCAGCTTCCCACTTAGCTTGTCCGTCAGAGGTGGACAAAGTACTTACGTACGTACAAGTAGAAAAGATAGAAAATGTAAAACAATTGTTACAAGTGAAAGGTCTGTGTTCAAAAAATGTCACTTGAGTAAAAGTACAACAGTATTGACTTATACTTGACTTAATCCTCTTTACCCCCGCTGAGGGGCATAAAGGGCGTTCACCAGAGCTCTCCGTCTTCTTCTGGGCCTGTAGGGTTTTGCTTCCTGCCAGCTCACAACAAGTATTGACACCAAAATATTAATTGGAAATAGCAGCTCTATATAAGCTGTCGCGATGTGGCGCTTGTAGTTCGGCTATTTTTGACTAACCAAAGTATAAAATTGGGCTTCAGTCCATAATTGTAACTAAAGCTGTCAAATAATTAGAGTAAAGAAAGTTCAACATTTGCCTCTGACATGTAGTGGGGTATAGATCGAAGGAAGGAAGCAGAAGAAGTTCATGAATGACCTACAGTATAGTACAGGCACCTTATCAGACAACGTCACACTAGTGATTTTTACCTGTACTAGTTGACTAGAAAAGAAAAAAAACAAAAAAAATATGCTGTGTCTCTCGTACAACAATAAATCCACCAGTGAGTCGGTCAATAACACATGGCTAGGCTACTCGCTGTCCGATTGATTGATTGACATCTTTATTCACAGAATGGGTACAGTTAGAAGTGTACCAGGTCAATACAAAAAACAGAAAAATCACTAAGACCACATTAGGGTTCTCCATTTTCAATTCATCAGGGAACGATGACGGCTCATGAATATATTCTGATTTAGAGGCAAGGTTAGGGCCGATTCATACTCCTATTTTAGAGCCGAATGAAAGTCAGTTTCGGCGATGTAGAGCCTACAATGTGACGTTATTTGAGGTTCGGTGGGGGGGGGGGGGGGGGGGGGGGTACCGTCCTAAAGTCGCCTCTTCGGTGGTACTGAAAATGTCTGACGAGCCGAAATCATGCGGTGAAATAGGAGTATGAATCGGCCCTTATAGGCTGTAGTGTAAATCAATTAATATTCAGATCGACAAGGAGAATCAACAACATATGGTTGGTTGCCTGTCTGGAAAATGTACAGGAAAATAAAAAAGTAATTTAAGTCATATAAATTATGTTGTATGTTTAGGCTACATGTATGAATTATTCTGCTCGGAATTATCTAATTCTGATCAGTATACTATCATTCATCCATCCATTCATCCATCCATCCATCCATCCATCCATCCATACGAACACACATCTGCTTCTGCTATAATAGCCTCGGAAGTGACAGTGTTGTATCAAGCTTGTTTAGGCATATAAATTGATGCGTCATGCGCTTTGCAAACGTTTTGTCTCTAGGCTATAATAGCTTCAGTTTAAAGGCAGGAGGAGGCACGGCACGATCAAATCTCATTTTTTTCGTCGTTTCTTCCTCCTTTTTTATCCCATGCAGCTCCTTTACAATATGACAGAATCACTGAACATATCACTCCATTTGCAACTCCTATACACTGCATACAAATGAACTCCGCAGTATGCACACAAAACAGAGCATGCGTCGTTTCACTTTGATTCTTTCACCCACACACCCACTTCTGCCTCTTCCATAATGATCGATTCACTTTGGCCCACGCTGACGATCAGCGTTCGTTGATCACCCTTCAACACACAACCGGCCGCGGGGCCACATCCTCTTCGCTTGGATCATGATGTCACGTCAATAAAACAGTAACAGTCTGCGATGCCATTCTGTATTTTATTCTGCTTTTCGTCAAGCAGCAGACAGAAAACAAACGTCATGTCGTCATCATCGACCATCATCACACATTGTGCCCCCCCGCTGCCCGACCGTCGCCAATCAGGCTGTCACTGCAGTCTGCGTGCTGCACGGCGTAAAGTTTCTCTTTCGCCAACTCTCATTCCATTAAATAATGAAATGAAAACCATATATATATATATATAGGCTATCAGTCTACCTCTACCTGTCCTGTCCACTTAGACCGCTAGCATTTGACAAATTAGGATCTAATTCACGCTAGCATTTTTCCCTGTTGAGCTTTTATTTTGAAAAGCCACATTTCCAGAACTTCCGCAGTGAACATAAACTAGGAAGCTAAACGGGTCCTGGACAGGCCTTGTTTATAAGATGGATCTATAGAGCGTCGCAGTCCCTCCCCCTTTCAGAACAACGAGTGGCCCAGGAAATAAATCCCAATGCATTTGTCCCATAGGCATTTCTTAAAGTATGTATTTAAAGACGGTTACGCCGCGGACAAAGCCAACTTGGATCGTGACAAATCATGACAATGAACACAATGTTTTGGGCCGATCAACTAATTTATAAGAAGAAAAACAAAACAAATAGTGTTGTCTCCTGCCTTTATTTTCTTCTTTCTAATGATTTGATCGGCCCAAAATATTGTGTTCATTGTCATGATTTGTCACGATCCGAGTTGGCTTTGTCCGCGGCGTAACCGTCTTTAAATAAATACTTTAAGAAATGCCTATGAGGAAAATGAATTAATTTATTTTCCTGGACTCTCGAGGGGGGGCGGGACTGCGACGCTCTATACCGGGGCACTGGAGGGCTCCATGCACATCGTACGTTGTTTTGACCAAAAATGCCATCTGGGACAACGAATAGGAGATACAGGCGATTGAAAGAAACAGATATAGAATGGATTATTATGGTGCAGACGATCAAAGATTTGCGAGCCAGAGTTGTGACAACAACATCTAGCTACCCGATGCTAACGTAAGTAGCATTATGGCTTGATCGATCGAAAACCGCAATTGCCATTGATCTATCTACGGCAATGGCCAAGGAGAGGTTTGCTCGTTTGGTGGTACTACGAGGAGCTCCGCGGGCCAGCCTTTTGCCCAGATATGGGTCTTCAGCTGGCTCAGTATATACTGGGATTTGGACCCTACTACTGAAATAAGCAAATAGGCTCATAGACTGGGTGTTAACCGGGCCAGGTTCAGTGCAGGCAGGCTCATGGTACACAGAAATAGGATGAGTATGTACGTAGCTGCTTAGGGGACTCAAGACAGGCAGGCAGGTTGAAGGGCCTCAAATCCAAGCCCAATAGACTGCTGAGCTGGCTGAGAACCAGCATTAACTGGACTGCATGCATAAAGTCCAGCCCCCCCATCGAAACCCTGTATGACGATCGTTGTGTCAGCAAAGCTCGTGGAATTATGAGGGACCCAAGCCATCCCAACCGCAGACTGTATGTATGTATGTATGTATGTATGTATATTGTCATATATTTACATATTGTCCCCCCGCGTATCTAGGTGTGCCCTGGGATTTTTTGGCACATCACACCTTTTCCAATATTATCACAACTTTGTCATAACTAAGATGCAATATAAAAGTGTTCACAGCATGACTCGTATGTATAAATGGATGTTTCCTGTGAACGCTCCCTCTTGAAATAAATACCCCTTGATGTTCTGTTGTCTGTAAACAAAAATAGCAATTCAAAGCAGTTGTCCTCCAAACACTATATATAGCTTGGAACTTTGGTGTGGAAGATTTATTAACACGGGCCGGTTACAAACCGCAACGTCACAGCAAAAAAAAATATCTCACTTTGAATAGTGGGCTCCGATTGGTCACCCACACCTCTGAGGGGAGCGGAATCTAATTCAAACTCGTGAGGAGTGCCAGACCAATCTGCCCCTGGGATGGTTTTATTACTGTGGGAGATTCGTCTGGTTTCCAGGCTATCCAAAGTTCCAAACCAACACCTCCAGTCGAACTCATTAGAACGGTGGGGGTGCTCCCTTATAGGTAATCACAGCAGTGGAGCGCCTGTCCGCTAACTGCCTGCTATAGCACAGCTGCAGCACCTCAAGCCTAATTTATATGCTCCGTCGCGGGAAGGTGTCGCGCACATAATTATAGCACGGCCGAGATTAGTTGGCAGTGCGCAAAACTATATTCTCAGTGCGCATTACGAGGCGCAATATATACGCCTCGCCTCAGGGAGCACCTGCCATGCAGCCAACACACATGAGGACGTTGAATGAAATTATATCAGATATATAATCAATTCCCCCATCAGATCCCCGGACGTTTTAGGGGGCTAAAACGTTCGGGGATCTGATGGGGAATTGATTACATGCAAATAATTGGTCTGTGCTCCCCAACGAGCCATGTCAAGTCATATAGACAGTATGAAGAATTGAAAAAATGTACCTAAAAATTCTTATATACGGTAGTTACTTTCCAAAACACTTGCTCGTTAACGCAACAGGCTCATGGAGCATGTGGCCAGACGTGATAACCGCCACTGCAGAGTGCCCGCTTGGCTCGTTAAGGACAGAATTATCCGTCTTCTCATTTCGCCTGACGAATTGATGCGCGCCGTCGGTTGCTTTCGGCACCAGCGGCCATCGATTGGTTCCAGCTGGCAGGACGGTCTCCTTAATCACATCGGAAGGGGCTGAGATGCATGATGGAGTGGAGAGCTTCAGATTCACACCGATATGCAGGAGGACGGACGGAAAGGGCAAAGAGACGCATTATCAAAGACGGCACTTCTCGACGTGATGACATCTTGGAAAGAATTTGCGGCACCACCCGTCTGACCACTTAGCATTGTCCAGAGCATGTTTATTTTAATGATCAATTCATTTTGGTTGTGTTCCGGGCTTGGATCAATGGATCAATGGAATAGGGACATTTAGTTCCTATTTATCGGCGTGACAATTGAAACTATATAGGTTTGAAAGCGAATAGTATTATTTTTCAAAGGTTTTTTAGGTCTTATCATAATTCTAAACTTTGTGTTTTGGCAAGGGAGGCTATTCCAGTGATGTGAGGCTCTAACAGAGAAGACTGTTTCACCAAACACACTACATCATGAACAGTACTTCGAACAGTCCGCTTTGCAAGCAAGTCCATTTAAGACCTTCGAAATGTACTGCAACATTAAAGTCCATAGACTTGGCTTGCGACAGGGAATTTATAATTAGACTAAACTAACATTAAAATTCCATAGAATTGGCTCTCACATTATGCAATTTTGAAAAGCGCCAGTGCCCCTCAAAAATGAGACAAGCATCAAAATTTAATAAACCTTACTTTTGAACTATGATGTGCCTATATAGGTTTCAAAGTGATTTGACCCGTCAACACTGATAACTGTATTGTACACAAACTCTTTCAATTAAATATATTTTCAGCTGCTTATAGCGATTCACTGATTCTGTTCACAGTACAGTAATCCCAGGACAGTTCCACAAGCAAAAATAAAATAAAAGCATGCAAGACATAAATAAGTAATGAAGGCGAGCTGAGCAGAGGAGAAAAACAACAGCGACAGTAGAAGATAATATGAGTACAGGACTGCAAAACTGAATAAAATGCACTGTCAGCTCATTTACAATGAGTTTTAATCCCATTCCCCTACTGGCTTTTCAATTAGGGGTATATTTGCTCTTAGTTTCTGGGCACGAAGACTCTTCAGCAGCGAATGCAGAGAATCTGATCGCTATTTCACTAATGTCATTTTCCTGCTAATGCAACCCTATCTCTCCTTCTCTCTCTTTCTGTCTCCCTCCCTCCCTGTGTGTGTGTGTGTGTGTGTGTGTGTGTGTGTGTGTGTGTGTGTGTGTGTGTCACTCTCTCTCTCTTTCTCTCTCTCTCTCTCTCTCTCTCTCTCTCTCTCTCTCTGTCTCACACACACACACACACACACACACACACACACACACACACACACACACACACACACACACACACTTGAAATTCTAATGAAAGCAAGTTTTCAATTTCTAGCTAATTTAAAATAGAAATCCCTTCATTATGAAGTAGCTTTACATATTTATATATTTCTTTCATAAAGTTAGCAAAAGCCAGCAAACATGACTTGTGCATGTGCGTGCGTGGAGTGAATTATTAGATTGCTGGACAGATGCAACACAGATGTATTAGAAACACTGTGAATACAGAATACAAAATCAGACATGCCATGTTATGGCCCTAGCCTCGATACCCAGGCTTTCATTTTGTCTGCGCGAAAGATGACTTGCTCCCCATCCCTTGAGCTGTGCGGTGCCGTTCAGCGCCACCAGAGGGCTCCAGAGCACACCACAGCACACCTCAGCACAGGTGAATCATGGTGCCAATCTCCCCACCTGATCGGCGTCAGCAATCAGCTCCAGAGGCTATACAAAAGCCTGCCCTGCCCTGCAGCTCTACGCCAGGAAAGGTTTCGTGCCCAGTTAGAGGCACAAGTTAAAGAGGATCGTTCTGGTGAACTATACTGTTTGGTCGAGAGCGACATGGCCCCCGGGAAATGGAGTCGAGGGGCACAGAGCAGATTGTTGGTGTCAGTCGAGCAAGAGAGAGAGAGAGAGAGAGAGAGAGAGAAGGCTGGAAGGGCGGCGGTTTGTTTGAAAATGGCTTCAGGAGCAGGACAAGTGTTTGGGGAAACGGAGGACACAGGAGGTTGTCGGGAAGGGACGAAGAAGGAGCGATACAACCCGACTGTATAACTGACGATGAGATGAATGAGGAAGTTGCATCTGAAGAAGATCTGGAGTCGGACAAGGACAAGGTAAAGGTCAGGCGCTGAAGAAAGTGAGGATGGAATAATGTATGGGAAAAGGCGGAGAAGCGAAGCTATAGTGGGGGCAGATGACAAGGACAAAACCAAGACATGAGAACTATTAGTGGACAGCTGATTGGCGACCCTCAATCACCCACTGGAATGTAAATGCTGGCCTTTCAGCCTTTGTATACTACTCGTCTGGCAGCAGGTATATCTCTTTGAAAACCTTTTAGTGCTACGATTGTGCGCGGGGAGACGACAATTAACACATCTTGCCTGTCCAAAATGTATTTCTTGCCTGCCCAAAATGTAATTCCTGGAAACGCCACTGGGCTGAAAGTGGAAACGGCTAACTTTTTTGCCTCAAACCACAGGCACCCATATAGCCTCCTATAGCCTCAACTGGCAAGATGAAGACATTCATACAGGAGTCGCGATCTTCATGAGCTGCTATGGCATGACCAGGGAACCCACAGGTCACCCACTGGTCAAGGCCATCCTCTGTGGGCATATGTGTCCCCCGGGCAGCCCCAGAGAAACCCCTGCTGTTTCCATTTAATGTAATACCTATGTATACACTATTCTTTTAATATATTATATTAAATAAATACACATTTAACTGTTTGGACATGCTCAAAAAACGGGGGGTATATAGTAATGTGCTTGAGAAGTGAGGGCACAATTTACCCTATGAGCAACTCGGATGACGTCCTTTTGCCTTAATATGGAACATGTCAGATTACATCTCCGTCAGGTCATAAAGACATACACAGGCTACGAGTGATTTATAAACAAGTGAGATTAGGGAAGGGACTATACAGACTAAATCAATGCTGGCAGTAAACGAGTTAATTGGCAAAACCACTAAACGGGGAGAAAAAAATGATTAATATAATGGGGCTGACCACCACTTACCTATAACACTTGGTGACAACAATAAGATGAAGATTAAAAAGCGGAGCAAACGGGAAGCCAGCAGCGTGTGGTTCATGGTGTGCGAGACAGATGGCTTCGACTCTCCAAAGGCAAACTGGATGAAAAGAGTCTCCCCTTTACCCAATTTAGTGCTGAGAACAGGAGGGGAGCATAAAAACACAACGAGGGCCCACTTAACAGCCCACACACCAGCCAAACGCTCCATTTGCACGGGCAGACACACACAGATGCCAGAAATAAGGACAGCGAGTCAATGCATGCAATGGTTGCAGCCGGATTGATTGGAATAAAACAAATGCAGTTTCTATTGGCTTATTGGATTCCCCCATGTCATCGTCGGTATAGTCTTCCAGTGACATCATTGATGTGGAATCCAAGCTAATAGAAACAGCAGGCTTTCTATTCCATAAGCCATCATTCTGGTGATGATACAAATCTAAATACATTTTTTTTAAATCTTGTTTAAAAGAAATGATGTCACTGTAAGACGGGTTTCCTTTTTATTACATTTTCCATAATATAAAACGTTTTTTCTTTTTTCCACCCAGTGTCAATTGTCTAATGTCGTGCCGGGCGCTACACTCCCTCTGCCAACCTGGGGATAGCAACAGACTGACCTCATACTTCCTTCACTGCATGAGGAGTCAAAACCACTTATTTTCACCTGACAGGGGGGAGTTGCCCTGGTAGTGTGTGAAAGGAACACATTATTCCAACCAGGTCTGTTCCCCTCCAACAGGCTGGCCAGGGGGAGGCAGTTTATAGAGACCATGCAGGATTATATGTTTGTTGTGAGGGTACCTATAGGGACATGGGGAGAATATGCAAACTCCACACAGAAAGGCCCTTTCGCCAACCCTATACCGTCAGTGTGGGCACAGATGACATGGAGGAGAGAACACGTCCCCAGTGTGAATCGAACCCCCGACCTTCTAGCTGTGAGGCGACAGCGCTACCGAGTCCACCACCGTGTCCCCTAAAAGGAAGAGAGCTTTCTGTACTGCCCACAGCCCTGTACTTGTACGTGTCCATTTATGGTCCCCTGGCAGGCCCCCCGAGCCTGCGACACTGACGAGCGTCTGTGAAAGGTGGTGGGGACAGACCAAGGGGCCAGCTATGCACTCCAATGTTGAAGCGCTGGGCCCTAGTGGTAAGAGGAAGGACTGCAGGCGGACCCGTGGATTCTTGACAAGGAAACCCCGTGCAACCGAGCGCCCAATGTAAAGCCCAGGTGCACTCTGGGTGCACTTCCGCATTTGGACACCAAAATTTGGGGGGGGGGCGGAGCTTCGCGCTAGTTTAGTCTCTATCCTTTTAATACTCTATGGGACAGACGTGCTTGTACACTCATCAGCCATCAAAAGCCCCTCGTCTATTGATTTAATGACTTGTAACTAATTACTCCACTGTCGTGCTCCTCCGCTGCCATATCAATGGAAACCTTCTCCACTTTGATCGATTTTGACACGACGCGTGCAAATGTATTCCCTGTTTTGTAGACATTTTGTGGGATAGTGCGGGGGGGGCTTCAGCGATAGTACGTACAAGCAGTGTGCAGTAACAAAGTAGATTTTCTCAAGAACCAAAGTTACGTTACAATGTTGAGGCACATTTGCCTGAGTATTTACAGTTTTTGCTTTCCGTTACCTATTTTTGTCCCTAATGTATAGTCGTTATGCCAATTGATTCCTACCCCACACACAGGCTTGCCTTCCAGTGAGGAGGGGGACGTGCAGTGCCTTTGTCCTATACTCCTCCCGCCCAACAATTCCTGCTGACAGGTGCCGCCCCAACCTGTAGGATTTCGTGCAATGACCAATATCATCTCCCCGCCCAGCGTCCCTCCCCCGGACACGGGCTATTCGTGTTCGTATAGCTATTCAGTATTTAAGTCCCGACGTCATTTTGTAGTGCCACGTTACGTCTGGATCCAAGTGGCAAAAGCTCCCGTCCACATAGCATTGTAAATAGAATATCTAAACGCGTAAATCTTTTTACAATGATGTTATTTTTCAGAAAGGAAGCCATTGAGGGTTACAATGGGTCTTAAAACCTCTTAACCCATTCTGACCGGGCACCCATTTTGGTGTTGGCATCATGTTATGCTTTAGCTATTGAAAAATAGCAGATCTACAAGCTCATAGCGCGCCACCGAGTGGCGCGCTACGAGCTTGTAGGTCTGCTATTTTTGAAAAATCGAAGAGCGACTGACATTTTTTAGAATCTGATCTCAGGTCAGAATGGGTTAATCAGACCAGTGTGTGTCCAGTGGAAACCTCGTATGAATCTGATCTCAGGTCAGAATGGGTTAAACCCCAGGGGGATCCGGGAGGGGAAATAAAAAATATCTGAGTTGGAACCTAAGACCTTGACCAGCCCCATTTACCCGCTGAGAGCTGTTCATGAGGTGGACAGCGTCTCAATAGTCGTTTAATTGCTTCCAACTCGAGTAGAATTAATAATGGTTTCTACAAGTGTACATGACTGACATCAAAAACATATGTTGTGGAGACAATAAAGACTATTATTATTATTATCATTATTATTGAAGGTGGCAACAGTCCATGGGGGGCGTATTTAGAATGTATGCAGGTTTGAGTATGTTGAATCTATAGTTTGCATTAATGAGGATTTAGTTGACACAATAAAATAAAATGGCGATAGTATTCCACGTGGGGCAGACGGCCTGTCACATGCAGATTTGGGAGAAATGTGGGAGAAATGACCTCTCAGTCACACAAGTGTTGCATGTCTACTATAGAATTTCTTTCTAGATTTACATTTTTTAATACAGAGCATATATTGTAAATGAATCACTATAGCCCTATTTTATACTTTGGCTCTTGGAAAATAGCCGTTGTCGCATTGTCACCGTCCTATTATAAAACGTTGGCCAAACTTTGAATAATGGTACTTTTGCTTTGGCACTCTAAAGCATATTTTGAAGCCAATGCTTACATTTTTTACATTTTTAACCCATTCTGAACGGGAACCCATTTTGGTGTTGGCATCATGTTGTGCTTTAGCTATTGAAAAATAGCAGATCTACAAGCTCATAGCGCGCCACCGGGTGGCGCGCTACGAGCTTGTAGGTCTGCTATTTTTTGTAAAAATCGAAAAACGACTGATTTTTTTTTAGAATCTGATCTCAGGTCAGAATGGGTTAATCAGACCAGTGTGTGTGTCCAGTGGAAACCTCGTATGAATCTGATCTCAGGTCAGAATGGGTTAATTAACACTGGTGGGAAGGATGCTGGGAAGGATGCGTAGACTACACCAAGCCACCTCATGCTATATAGCAACAGGAGATACTGTAGGCTCGGCAAGGCTTACTGTACTTGTAAGTGTTTCTATACTTTTACTTAACCCATTCTGACCTGAGATCAGATTCATACGAGGTTTCCACTGGACAACACACTGGTCTGATGAACCCCATTCTGACCTGAGATCAGATTCTAAAAATGTCAGTCGTTCTTCGATTTTTTTCAAAAATAGCAGACCTACAAGCTCATAGCGCGCCACTCGGTGGTCGCGCTACGAGCTTGTAGATCTGCTATTTTTCAATAACATGATGCTAACACCAAAACGGGTTCTCCGTTCAGAATGGGTTAAGCATCGGAGTATACGTCTGCTGTCAATCTCCGTTCAGAGCGAGAAGGATCCAGATCAGATATATCAATGGAAAGTGTCTCCAACTTTGATTGCTGTTGGCACACAAAGCGTGTAAAGCTGTGTAGCCCTTTATTGTTGCCTTTTGTGGGACATACGCGGGGGTTGCAGAGATAGGACGAGACACTTGCGACTATAGCGCCCTAAGGTTTGCTTTTTGTTGCGAAAAAAATATAAGACAAAGGCAGAGAATCATGTGAAAGGCGCAGTAATTAAAATGTCATTAATTTGTGGGTTCTTATCAGGCCCCCACAGACAGCTTTTAATGTAGGCGTGCATGGGGGGGGGGGGTTAGATAGGGCTCGTGTGTGCCTAGATGGCACCATTTTGTCGCTGGCGGGTGGAAACCTTGTATGTCCTAAACTGTTAGCTGCTTTATGTAAGTTACAAACATTTCCAATTTTTATGTTTTGTCCCACGATTTTGCAACCCATTTTTATTACCCATTGTAATACCCTGTGTTATACATTGTCTAATGTAATCCTGGGCGCTATACACTCCCTCTGCCAACCTGGGGAGAGCAACGGCCTGACCTATAATGCTTCCTTCTGATGCACGAGGAGTCGTTATCACCTGACAAGAGGGGAGATTTGCCGGTTCCTTTCCCCTCCAGATCAGGCGCCCAGCTAGCCATGGGGAGGCAGTGTATTAGAGACCAGGATTACTGCATGTTTTATATGTGAGGGTACCTACCCTAGGGGACACGGGGAGAACATACAAACTCCACACGGTCTTGTTCATACCGTCCATTGGATCAATTCGTAAAAGACACAGACACAGACACACTTAACTACTTTCCCTTTGACATTTCAAAAGAAAATACAGAAAATAGCAAGCCGACAAGCTTTTGTAGATCGGCTATTTTGTGCGACGAGGTATAGGGCATTGATTTAGGAAAAAATAATAAATTAAAGAAACAAAAAAAAAAAAAACATAAAAAGTGGAAAGATGGAGGTTGAAGGTATATCTGCCTGACAGCAACGGTATATATATGCTGCCTGCAGCGAGCTCCAATCGTCTTATCTGCGTAATGGGACTTTGTATGCATTTGTAACAGACGGCATGCATGGCGTTCTGACAATTACCAAATTACGTTTTCATCTGCGTAATGCGGAGAGTTTCATTATGCAGAAACGGGCCGGCTCCTGCAAATATCTCATTAAAAACTGGAAATTAGCTTTCATGATAGAACCTGATTCCGCAGGCTTCCCACCACGCATTTGACCACACCCGCATAGACACTCACGCACACAGACGCGCGCACACACACACACACACACACACACACACACACACACACACACCTGCTGCCATTGCCTCCTATCGGATGCATATTAAGTGTGACAGACAGTATTCCATATAGTTCCCCCATGGCAGACATGTTCATCTCCATATTTCAAATGAAACATCAATTTGACACATTGTATAAACAGTAATTTCCTGGCTGTAATTTCAGACCTGTCGATTCATAGCCTGCACGAGGTATCATGCTGTTACTGCATGCATTCCTCTGCATGTATGTATTACACACACCATATATGCAGACGTGGATTATACTAAAAAAATCTATATCATGAAGTTTACTTTCAGAGAAATGAGTAAACTTGGAACTCCCCATTCTATACATCTAACACAAGCTGAAACACACACACACACACACACACACACACACACACACACACACACACACACACACACACACACACGCACACACACACACACACACACACACACACACACACACACACACACACACACACACACACACACACACACATTCATCCACGAACACACACGCACGCATGCACGCACCCACCCACCCATGCACACACGCACCAAATCCTCAAATATCAGACTTTGTATTGAAGTGTACTTTCCTGTGCTCTTTTTGACATAAAGATACAGTAGTGTTTATAAAATGCTACTCACTGAGTATGCCCAGGACAATGATGCCAGCCAATAGGAGCAGCCCCACACACGCCGCAACAGCTTTGAAGAAATTCTTCTTAAATCCTGAATGTTGTAAACATCAGACACATTTTCACTATTATTGTATACATTAAGGCATAATGTGAATAAAAGCGAATTCCATTAAACGCATCTAATAAAGCATTGATAAGAGAGGCCCTGTGGTGCTATTGCGTAAGAACGATAGATGTGTTAAATTATTGTATTATTATTATTATTATTATTATTATTATTATTATTATTATTATTAGCAGTAGTAATAGTTGTAGTAGTAATAGTTGTAGTAGTAGCAGTAGTAGTAGCAGTAGAAGTAATAATAGTATTATTATTTTTTACCTCCATGCTGTGCTGTGTTCTCAGGGTCAGAACCTGGGAGGTTTGCATAGACGGTTAGTTCTATACCTCCACCTCCCTGCTGTGCTGTGTTCTCAGGGGCAGAAACAGGCAGGGTTTCATAGTCGTTCTCGGGGTCAGAAACAGGGAGGGTTTCATAAGTGTCGTCGGTCGGATTTGGTTTGGTGTAGATGTCTTCAGACATTTTAAGTTGAGTTGAGTTGAGTTTCTTAGTTGAATTGAGTTGAGTTTAGTTGAGTTTCTTAGTTTAATTGAGTTGAGTTGAGTTTCTTAGTTGAATTGAGTTGAGTTGAGCTTCTTAGTTTAATTGAGTCGAATTGAGTTGAGTTGAGCTTCTTAGTTTAATTGAGTTGAGTTGAGTTTCTTAGTTTAATTGAGTTGAGTTGAGTTTCTGAGTTGAGTTGACTCCAGTTGAGGTGGACACGTCTTCAGATATCGTAGTGGGTTTTCAGACTGCTCTCCTTGCACGGCTTGATGGGACAGAAGTCACAAGAGAGGACGTTTGAAGATGGACTCTTTGAGATAACGGCGATGTGGTAAAATTGCACTGCTCCCAGCCAATCAGAAAGCAGCTGCTGTGGTGTGAATTTCCTCTGCGTCATTGCTGAGGAAATTCACAACCCACATCCACAACCCAAACTTGGGCAGGTGTTGAGTGACTTTAACATAGTTTTTTCTCAGCAGAATGTTTAAGCATTCCTAAATGATTCTCTGAAGCACAGCTCTGCACCAGATAGAACCCTTCTGAAAGACCTGGTTGAACTGAAAGGGTCAATGACCTTTATAGTTTTTTGTGTGAGAGAGAGAAGAATAGAGACGTTGGTATAATGGCATTGTTGAGAAGTAGAATAGAGAAGTTGGCCTTTTTGAGAAGTAGATTCTCTGTTGGTATAGTGGCATTGTTTAACGAAAACCAATAAACAAGGCAAACATCTTTAAAAATCTTTCAGAATTATTAGTGAGGACCTATTATATGAAGATATAGGTTGCAAAGTGGTGAAGTGGTCCTTTAACAAACTGATTTGGACCAAACCCAGTTTCCTCACAAACACTTTATTGATCTATCGGTCTGTGGTGAATGAAACAGATGGCTGTTATTCATTGATTACATTACATTACATTGATTACATGTTACATTACATATATGAATAATGGAAATATGAATTATCCTCTTGAACCCCAGCATGACTGTTATGGGGGGAATATTTCCCAAAATAGCAGATCTACAAGCTCATTGTCTATTTGGTGTACTCAGAAAAAAAATACCCCCCCCCCCCCCCCCCAACAGGTGGTAGCTCCAGGCACCACAAAGGGTTAATCAGGTGCTGCACATACACATAACTATTACTAGTTAATGCATAACTCTAGAAAACTATTTCACAAATCCAATCGCGTGTGTTCCCACATGGAAGGTCGTTCCATCCTCCATTACCAAACTCAGCACAGTCTTCATCTCCACCTTCTCCATCATCGCCATTAGGCTCACCAGGCCCCCAGTACCTGTAGAAGTAGACACATTCATACATTACAATACCTTCACAACAAGGATTTTATCTGAATGTTTAGTTTTTTTTAAATCATGACTTCAAATTATATTACATTATAATATAATGTAATATGACCTTTTGGGGTTCTGTACAGTATGTACAGTATTACAAAATGTGATGCTGCTATCTAAATATTTGTTTTTCAGAAAACCTAGGTCAGTATTTAGAAGGAGTATATTTAGAATGGGCCTCAGTAGAATAATGAAGGTAAAGTCTTACGGTGTGGTCAGTGGTGTTCCATCCACCCACTTCCACACTCCTTCAGTCTCGTTGTCGGTCAATCCAAACCACACAAACTTGGATCCGCCACCGAATCTGTTAACAAAGTCCTGGACAGACAATCAGCTGGTTACTGAAGTACAATGTGTACAATACTAGATGTGTGTCTCAACTAGATGGAGTAGGTTACACTTACAGCATACGCATTGCGCACACACACACACACACACACACACACACACACACACACACACACACACACACACACACACACTGCACCTGCTTCTCTTTGCTCTTTATGGTCATCAGGTCAGATTGTCTGGCTGTACAGAATGCTCTGCTGTCCTCCCAGGTCTTCCCCTCAGTAGAGATGTAGTAGCACACACCATCACCAAATGTAAATCCATGTGATTCTAACCACAAAATATAATGTTAGACACTGTTTTCATGTGCTCAGATTAATGACAAATGATGATCTATATTCTACATGATATTAGATTGAATACAAAACATTGTCTCACTGACCACAAAGTATCATCTTCAGGTCATCTAGTTTGTCAGTCATGTCGTTAAGTCTGCTCACTAACTGGTCTCTCTGGTCAAGTCTGGTCTCTAACTTGTCTCTCTGTTCGGTCATGTTGTCAAACATAGTCTTCCACTGGTCTCTCTGGTCAGTCGTGGTGTTAAGTCTGGTCTCTAACTGGTCTCTCTGGTCAGTCGTGGTGTTAAATCTGGTCTCTAACTTGTCCAAATGGTCAGTCAGTTGGGTCAGGTTGTCATGTCTGTTCTGGAACTGATCCAAACTGGACTGCAGGATGTGTTTGTCTTTAATCAACGTTCCATCTGTAAGAAGGAGAATCAACAAACTGATGAGGCCGCGGGAAGATATTTACAGTATGAGGTGCGGAATGTTCAGTAGGGGGTGTGCGCGCGGCCGCACGCCTAAGCGCGCGCCGCAAAAGGCTTAGCTACTATAAGTGACCGTTTTGCTTAACACTGATCAGAGATCAGTGTTGTACTTAGCTACTATAAGTGACCGTTCTGCTTAACGCTGATCAGAGATCAGTGTTGTACTTAGCTACTATAAGTGACCGTTTTGCTTAACACTGATCAGAGATCAGTGTTGTACTTAGCTACTATAAGTGACCGTTTTGCTTAATCAGTGCTGTTTGGCAATGTGATCCTAGAGAGCATGCAAAAAACGGTTTCCCCTATCAGCTATCATGCTGTTGTAATTGTGCGCATATACTGTCCTACAAACACACGTGTGTGTGTGTGTGTGTGTGTGTGTGTGTGTGTGTGTGTGTGCGTGTGCGTGTGCGTGTGCGTGTGTGTGCGCCTCTCCAGCTAAATTATAGGAAGTAAACCAGGTTGACCTTTTATATGGGGGACAAGGGGAGAGCAACGGACTTGAACTCATGCTTCCTTCATGCCTGAGTGTCCAAGTCGCTCCTTTACACCTGACAGGGGGGAGTTTCCCTGGTTGGACGTATAGCGCGTGGAAGGAACACGTTATTCCAACCAGTTCCTTTCCCCTCCTCTACCATGCATTTGTAACTCTACTTTCATGTTATAGTGCTGTTTTTATTCATTAAAAAAAATGAAAGGTGCGCCTACATTTTTAAACTGGTAGCACCAGTGCTACCATGTAAAAAAGTAAATCTTGAGCCCTGATTTACACGATGACTTGATTGTTTACTGTATTCCTGTGACTTAAACAAAACAGTTTTCAAACGTTTCAAGCAAGCAGTAGAACGTAAAAAATAAGTTAAAATGAACGCGAATTCAATTTCTGCGATATTTCTGGGGGTCAAGTGGCCATGACCTGTACTTGCCCCATGGGCAAGTACCTCTGACCCCTGACCTCTGAGACCTTAGTGTCAACCCCTGACCTCTGAGACCTTAGTGTCAACCTCTGACCCCTGACCTCAGTGTCAACCCCTGACCTCTGAGACCTTAGTGTCAACCCCTGACCCCTGAGACCTTAGTGTCAACCCTTGCGTACGGTGAAGAGAGGAGAGTCTGCTCACAGGTTTGCTCCAAGGTGTTTGCTTTTTATTCAAAACACCATAAATATGATACACAACCAGCAAGTTTTATTGAAACTGTTCTTTTGAAACTGTGTTGCCTTATTGTAAACTGTGGTGGTTACTCATATTTATTGTTATATTGATTGTCACTTATTGGTGTCAGTGAATCACCTGCCCATGCAGTCGTCATCAGTCACGTGATGTGACGACTGGGTTTAAAAGGGAGTCGTCACACATACTGCCGATTATCACCTGATGAAGGCCGTTCGTTCACGGCCCAAACGTTGGGTCTTATTTATGGTGTTTTGAATAAAAAGCAAACACCTTGGAGCAGACCTGTGCGTATAGAGTATAGACATGGAAAAACAGCAGACCTGTGCGTATAGAGTATAGACATGGAAAAACAAGACACGTCACCTACAGACATTTAGAAGCTCCCCGTCCACCGCATGCCTCGCGCCAACCCACCTTCCTCACAATAGAGCCTTGACCTTGGCCTCGCGCCAACCCACCTTCCTCACAATAGAGCCCAAAGTGTTTCCCTCAACATCCATCAACAGTAAAGAATAGAATGCTTTACTCACAGAGTACCACCAGGACAATGATGCCAGCCAATAGGAGAACACACAGCAGCCACCCACACGCCGCAGCAGCAGCCAAGTAGAGATTCCGCTTTGAGTCTTCAGAGCCTGAAAAACATACGACACCATGATCGTCACACTCCCTGTAGGTTTAAACCAGTATAGTCCCAAAATAAGACATTTAAAATAAGTCACAAGTTGTGATGGCATACTGTAAGTAATTTATGTTCTTAATTGACTGCGCTGAAATGGAGTATAGCATTCAGGGTCAATGGCTCTCATTTATCGAGGTTTTGGAGACACTCACGTCGGTCGGCATGACATTTATGAAGTGATCCCAAACAGCTGATCCTTCCTTCATTTCCTTCCTAATTAGTTGGTAAATGTGACGGCTGAAATCAATCTGGCACGCCCTATGAAATCAAGCCTCGCCCTCGTGTTTGTGACATGAATAACTGCAATACGACCAAACAACGTATAAATGGAAACCGTTACATGATGGAAAAAGCCAATAAATCCATCCCCCCCCCCCCCCCTCCTCCCCCCACACACACAGATGCACGCATGTACACGCAATTTACAACTGCAAGCCCAACTCAATGCAGTGTGTTGTATCTTAAATATATAAAGATATACCGGTATTTGAATTAACGAACACCTGCATGAATTAAATAAAGCTTTAGGCCTACCCTGTCTGTTTCCCTCTCGCCTCGCCTGCCTTGCTGTCATGTCCGCGCACGCACGCACACACGCACGCACGCACGCACACACGCACCTCAAGGCTACATGACACATCACAGTCGCATCGCCATGAATGGAATACGTTTGTAGGCTAGGCCTATATTAATTAATTTACCCATTCGTGCTGTGGGTGAGTGATGCCTGCATGAGAGATATACAGTAGCATGTCAAGGCAGTCATAATAATCAAGGTTTATGGAGTGATTGATGAATGAACCATAAACATATGGATGAAGGCTGGCATGTGAGCTGGTGTGTGCTGCGGTCCGTCCTCCAGACTCCCCAAAAGGATCTCGCATAATTAATAATTAAGTGCTCAGCCTTTCTGACCCGCCAGATAACCAGATCTGCCTTTTTATCTGAAGAAAGATCAAAGCACTTATTTAAATGGGTGAATGATTAAGCCCCTTACGCCTATAGCCTACAATTGGAAAATCAGTCCATTTATGCCTAAATGGCATATTGTTTCTAATCACGCAATTCTAATTGCTTGTAAAGTTGGAAATCTCCTACCAATTTAATATGACACAAAGACACATCATTGATGTATTCCTTTCCCTTTTTTTCCCCATTTTTTACATGTAACCCATATACATATACAGTTTAATATTAACATTTTAGGAGTGAATATACATAATGTGTGTTTTAGTAGTAGAGTTCACCCTACACCACTACACTGTCCTTGTGTAACACTAACATCCATACATATATTAGTTAACCTTTTGTATACAACATTAGTTATAATGTTACCTCCAAGCTGCTCTTTTGCTGTGTTGTTCTGTGTCCCAGGGTCTGGAGTCTCATAGATGGGGTCCGGGTCGGCTGGAGTCTCATAGATGGGGTCCGGGTCGATTGGAGTCACATAGATGGGGTCCGAGTCGTTTGGAGTCACATAGATGGGGTCCGGGTCGATTGGAGTCACATAGATGGGGTCCTGGTCGTCTGGAATCAGATAGATGGGGTCCTGGTCGTCTGGAATCAGATAGATGTCGCCTGTCTCCTCTTCTCTCTCTCCTCTCTCCTGCATCTCCATCTCTCCTCGGCCAGATCTGACCTTCTTGGTGGGATTTGGCCCGGTGTTGACATACACGTCCTCAGTCATTGTAGTTCATTGTCAAACTGATCGGTTCTGAAACTTGTTGTTAGACTCATATGTCACAAAAGAGGAAAATGACATGCATGCTTTGAAAGAATAGTGAAGTATACGGTAGCAAACTTGATACTTGAACTTGATAACCTAAACAAAATGTCAGAGGAAACGTAATTCAATGATGGTGGTTAATTTACATTTAGGCTACTAGCAATAAGACAGACTGTTAAACATGACTAATGACTTCTTCATTGTCTCCACCAGGCCGAAGGCATGGGGAGAGGGTATTTTTTGCACTCCGTCCGTCCGTCCGTCCGTCCGTCCGTCTGTGTACAGCAGTGGCGTGCACAGATAGACACTAGGGGGTGCCCTTTTGGCAATGTGCCCTTTTGAAAAAGGTGACCATGGTGACATTGATCAATTCTTGATAAAAAGCTTCTAATATATTATTTAGGCCCCAAAATCTCTAAATCTCACACTATTAATTAAGGCAACCGGCCGGTTCCACGCGCTGCTGCACAAGGTGCCCTTTTTTGCACTTGAGCACCTGCCCCTCGAAATGTCTGTGCACGCCACTGGTGCAATTTACTGTACGTGAAATCTTTTTTCACAGACTTTATACTTTAGCTATTGAAAAATAGCTGATCTACAAGCTCATAGTGCGAAGATGTGGTGCAAATCTTTGCATATATTCTTTCAACTCAAATCTTTGCTTTCGGGGGGGACGGGGGACGGGGACTACATATTTTCAGATGGGGATCCGCGGTCAAATACAGATCATTTTGAAGGTACTTGACCTTTTGAGCACCACTGACATAGAAACATAGGTGTTTCAGAAAACTGTCAGGATAAATAAGACATTTTCGACATCAGGTCTAAATGGGTTAACTGGATACTAGTGTAATTGACAACAGGTATTAATTGTCTTAGTGTGTTAGGGTTGTATTTTATAATAGCATTTAAAATAGTGACAACAGCTGATCTGCCCCATGCAGTAGTAACTTCCTCCACTGTGTAATTCTGTACGCCTGCCTTTTCAGAACTTCTCATTTGAAGTCATTTACATATAATTATATTTAAACAGGTATTGTCTAGATATGGACTAGTATGTAAATATCTGAAGTTGTTCCTCATCTGTTGACCTACATTTAAAGAAGTCCAAACTCAGGGATGTTTATTATTCAACTGCACATCCTGTACATTAATTTAGTTACTAAAGTGTATCCTCTTTATCATATGAGGTACAGCAGTTTATATCAACTCCCTGGTGTCACAAACACAACATTGATGTGATCAATTCTACATGTTAGAAATGTAAACAGTAATTTACAGTGTCAGTAATTAGAGTTCATGTACGTATTTATAACATTCAGTGTTTTAATTAACAACCTGATTTGGACCAAACCCAGTTTCATCACAAACACTTTATTGATCCATCTGTCTGTGGCATTACAATTAAACAGAAGAAGGAACATATAAAGGATCTTCATGAGGTCAGTCCGTTGCTCTCCCCAGGTTGGCAGAGGGAGTCAGTGTAGCGTCCAGAATTACATTAGATAATGACAATGGGTGAACAAAATGGGTTGCACAATTGTGGGATAAAATTTTAAAGTAAAACAGATGCTGGCTATTATTCATGTGTCTAAATAGAGGGTATGCGCATTCATACAGTGAGTTTAACATTAACCTTGTTTAACCCTCTAAGACCCAGCGTTGCTTTACAGCAACAATTATATTTTAATTCATTACTTAATTATTTCTTTCTGTTCTTTTTTCACCTAAACGTCATCAGTGATGTTCATTGCAATGCCATTTCAATGCCATTGGTCATGATATTTGCATATAAATACCACCCACAGAGGCTGAAATTCACACAAATTAAAAATGTCTGGACTCTGTGCAAAATACTTTTGACCCTAAAAGTAGGTAAAATAATTGTAATATATGATTTTTTTGTGATCATTAGAATGTCCAGAACATTATTGTGAAAGATATATCCCCCAAATGTATTTTTTTTTTTTAACATCTTTTTTTGTCTTAGTCCTAGTAGTACAAAGTAGTAGTAAGCTTGAAATCTATTTTTTGCAAGTAGAAATTAACCCATTCTGACCGGGAACCCATTTTGGTGTTGGCATCATGTTATGCTTTAGCTATTGAAAAATAGCAGATCTACAAGCTCGTAGCGCGCCACCGAGTGGCGCGCTACGAGCTTGTAGGTCTGCTATTTTTGAAAAATCGAAGAGCGACTGACATTTTTAGAATCTGATCTCAGGTCAGAATGGGTTAATCAGACTAGTGTGTGTCCAGTGGAAACCTCGTATGAATCTGATCTCAGGTCAGAATGGGTGAATGCGGGTCTTAGAGGGTTAATGCAATCAGATCTGTTTGGATGTCTGGGCTGCCAAGGCCAGAAAGGAGTCTTTTTGACAGTCAGTAGGCGTTCCCGCATAACTTAATAAAGTAGTCTATTTGACTCTCAGTATAACTTCCGGGTTCGATGATGTCATGCGCATAGATATACCCTCTATAATGAATATATCAAATATCCTCTTGAACCCCAGCATGCCTATTCAGGGGGGGGGGGTAATATAGCAGATCTACAAGCTCACATCAGGTCGTGTATTTGATGTACAAAAACAAAAAGCGGATAGATTGTGAATCGGTGAGCACCCGCGTGGCAAAGCAGCACCCCCCCCCCCAGGTCGTAACCCCAACACCAGGCACCACAAAGGGTTAATCAGGAGCTGTACTTAAAGGACCACTTCACCACTTTTCAACCTTTCTTCATAAAATAGGTCCTCACTAATAATCATGATAAAATGGCACGATTTTTTTCTACTCAGTCTGTGTCTCATAGGAAACTGTCTTCCAGTGACATCATCATTAGGTTTATTTTTTAAACAAGTTGTTTAAAAAATGTTTAGATTTTAATTATCGTGAGAGCGCATTTTTCGCATTGCAACTTTTCAGGACTAGAAAGCCTGCAGTTTCTATTAGCTTGTATTCCCCATCGATGATGTCACTGGAAGACGGTTTCTGAACTGCCCACAGCCCTCCTAGAAAAAAATTGCACCGTTTTTTTCATGATTATTAGTGAGGACCTATTATATGAAGATAGGTTGAAAAGTGGTGAAGTGGTCCTTTAACTAATACACATCACCATCACTAGATAACTCTAGAAAACTATTTCACAAATCCAGCGGTGAAGTTGAGAACATAGTATGTCGTTCCATTTTCCATAACCAGATATAGCACAGTCTTCATCGCCATCATTATTGGGCTGATCACCCCACCAGTACCTGTAGAAGTAGATACGTGTAATACATTACAATACCTTCACAACAAGGCTTTGTTTCTCTAAAGGTTTTGTTTTTTAAATCGTGACTTCAAATTATGCTATTGTTGGTATTACATTTACTGGAGAATTGAAACAGATACAGTATAATTTATAGGTTTTAATAGGCTACCATTTAGACAAAAATGTGAAAAAGAAGTATGGTTAATGTAATTAAAATGTGTTAGTAGAATAATGAAGGTAAAGTCTTACGGTGTTGTGGTCAGTGGTGTTCCATCCACCCACTTCCACACTCCTTCCTCGTCCCTGTCGGTCAATCCGATCCACACCCTGTGTTCGCCATTAACTCTGACAACAAGGTCCTGGACAGAAAAGCAGATGGTTGCAGAAGTACAATCCATACAATAGATGCTTTACTGAAGTACAATGTGTTCAATAGATGTGTTATTGAAGTACAGTGTGTACAATAGATGTGTTATTGAAGTACAGTGTGTACAATAGATGTGTTATTGAAGTACACTGTGTACAATAGATGTGTTACTGAAGTACACTGTGTACAATAGATGTGTTATTGAAGTACACTGTGTACAATATATGTGTTATTGAAGTACAGTGTGTACACTAGATGTGTTACTGAAGTACACTGTGTACAATAGATGTGTTATTGAAGTACAGTGTGTACAATATATGTGTTATTGAAGTACAGTGTGTACAATAGAATGTGTTACTGAAGTACACTGTGTACAATAGATGTGTTATTGAAGTACAGTGTGTACAATAGATGTGTTATTGAAGTACACTGTGTACAATAGATGTGTTATTGAAGTACAGTGTGTACAATATGTTGTTTGTCTCAACTGAAGCATACACTAATGACTAATGGACACCCATGTGTGAGAGCATGCACGTGACGTGTGAGTGTGTGATCGTGCACGCACGCACGCACACGACACACACACACACACACACACACACGCACACACACAACACACACACACACACGCACACGCACACACACACACACACCTGCTGCCATTGCCTCCTATCGGATGCATATTAAGTGTGACAGACAGTATTCCATATAGTTCCCCCATGGCAGACATGTTCATCTCCATATTTCAAATGAAACATCAATTTGACACATTGTATAAACAGTAATTTCCTGGCTGTAATTTCAGACCTGTCGATTCATAGCCTGCACGAGGTATCATGCTGTTACTGCATGCATTCCTCTGCATGTATGTATTACACACACCATATATGCAGACGTGGATTATACTAAAAAAAATCTATATCATGAAGTTACTTTCAGAGAAATGAGTAAACTTGGAACTCCCCATTCTATACATCTAACACAAGCTGAAACACACACACACACACACACACACACACACACACACACACACACACACACACACACACACACACACACACACACACACACACACACACACACACACACACACACACACACACACACACACACACACACACACCTGCTGCCATTGCCTCCTATCGGATGCATATTAAGTGTGACAGACAGTATTCCATATAGTTCCCCATGGCAGACATGTTCATCTCCATATTTCAAATTGAAACATCAATTTGACACATTGTATAAACAGTAATTTCCTGGCTGTAATTTCAGACCTGTCGATTCATAACCTGCACGAGGGTATCATGCTGTTACTGCATGCATTCCTCTGCATGTATGTATTACACACACCATATATGCAGACGTGGATTATACTAAAAAAAATCTATATCATGAAGTTTACTTTCAGAGAAATGAGTAAACTTGGAACTCCCCATTCTATAACATCTAACACAAGCTGAAACACACACACACACACACACACACACACACACACACACACACGTACTGTTGTAGGGCATCGATTTTATGAAAAATAATATTCATATTGCGCGGCACATGGAGCTTGCATAGTAGTATAGGGCGCTAAAAAAATAAACAGGAAAAAAGGAATCTGGCTAATGAGAAATGCGTGTCTCTCTACGAGCAGCTACCAATAATGTGGCCCACAGGTTAATATCAGAATACTGATTTCACAGATTTCCAACGTGCAAACAAAACCCGCTTTAAAGACCTGGAGGCGTGATCAATGCTCTTTGGCCACTCAGAATAGCCAAATGGCATTGATCACGCCTCCGGGTCTTTAGTTTACTCAAGTTAGGGAATAAGACCTGGTACTTAAGACACGCAAAATACAGCCCAAAGTATCATCAAGGGTCTCGCTTATCTGCCACCTCGCTGGCACAACTCGTGGAGCCTCCGCCAGGACACTATACCCCGGATCTCCACACAAGCCCTGCAGGGTGTTCTCTGCTGCCGAGTAACTGTGCTCCAGTCTGTGAGCAGAAGTCCACACGTGAAGAAGGTTGATCCTGTCCCCAACAATGCCTTCGGATCGTAACTGGCTGCCTGAAGCCCAACCCCCGTGTCCTACCTGCCGGTCCTAGCGGGAATTGCCTCCGGACGAGAGGCCGCGACCATCGCACTTTCGCGAGGAAAGCCCAAGAACACGACTGGCATATCCTGCACGAAACTACAACTAAGGCAGCGCCCCCATGCGGACTCAAGTCCCGCCACCAACAGGAGAGCACAAGAGATGCTTTCATGGATCCAATCCCTGCGGGGGACCCGTCCACAGGGGAACCACCTGGAAGTGGGTGGTTTCCGTTGTAGTCGGCTGAGCCAACACGTCTGCACCCACTACATCCAAGACCCGGGAGATGGAGTCGAAAGGAGAACACCTACTCGCCGGGGCATTGGACCCTGCTAAACTGTCTCCGTGTACTCGGGGGTTTTGACGCAAAATCGTCCATGAAGAAGTGGGTTCCGGGCAGACAGTGCAGGAATGCGAGTGTGTCGAGCCTGAGCAGACCGCCGACCACATAACCACCACCTGTCCACTGTACAGACCCTCCTTCAGAGGCTGGCCACCTTCCACGTGGGACCAGAGACAATGGCGTGGCGTTGTGAAACTTGAGCTGGACATGTGGCGACGATGCACGAAGAAAGAAGGAGAAGACCTACATGGTATACAGTATTATGCAGGCCAAATATTCTGGAGAGGATGATCCACAGCCCGAATCATCCCTTATAGGTAAATCCATGTGTATTGGGGTGTTGCAACGCAAGAGCATATATGCACATAAATACTCGCCTTCCCCCTAGATGACTGAAAGTTACACTTTTCATGCAGAAAATATTAACTTAGAGCCATGACTCAAAATTTAAGGGGCAGATGATAAAGGTCGTCACGGGTGCAATAACAGTGAAATGACTGAAATTGTAATGGGCTCCACGGCGTCGATTTCGCATCACACCTCCCGTCGTCGTTTGGTTATTATAAACGCGGAACCAAAACATTTCACGACCCACCGGCTTCGAGCTTCGGATTGAATTACATTATGTGGACGACGTTGCAGTTTGTTTCATCGCTAAGGGGAGTTGTTGTGTTGACGTGATGGGGGGGGGGGGGGGGGGGGGGGGAAATAACGGGTGTCATGGAAACAGGCTGCGGGGGGCACAAGGTTTGTATTTATTTAATTACTGAACCATCATCTTGATGGAGGTTAAGTTGCTTCTAAACAGAGCTGCCAACACCATCGGATGGAACGAGAGAGAGAGAGAGAGAGAGAGAGAGAGAGAGAGAGAGATCAATTCAATATAATTAATATTTATGAATGTGGCGTTTCCAAAAATCCAGAAAATGCTCTACATCCTTAAAATGGGTTATTGAATGAGAAATCCGGTCTTGTGCAATCTCGAATGAATCTCAGAAATAGATAATTTATCATGTCGGACAAAAGTCTTGGCTCTCTCTCGGGTGTGTTTCTCCCACATTCCGACCTTCAAGTAGCAATTGATTTATTCTTTTGGTTTTCTCTTTTGCACGAACTGCACTGATCTCGGTTCAGCCCTGGTGTTGCACAGGGGGGAGATTAGATGGCCTTCACATTTCTGTAGATCTGTTTATTAAATTAACCTTTAGATGAACCTTTTCAGGCCGTGACCCCCAAAAATATATTCAAACGGGGGACTACCCGCCTCCACCCTGCAAGCACTTGCGATTGTAGGAGTTGATCGGCATTTTGACTTGGTTCCACAGATGCATATCGTGAAGTGAGTTATATTATTTGACAATTGTAGGTCTTAAAAGTCCTTACATTGTCACATAACTCATGTGGGGACCCCCCTGGGGATCCCGACACACCGTTTCAGAATCACTGTATTACAGTCGTTATGTAAAAGGGGCAACAACAATGTAGGATGACGCGGGAGTCACAGGATTTACAGTATATGATATTTATCAGTATATTTGCTCTATAGCCCCTGAAACACTGACCAGGGCTATTCGATATGTATTTGCGGCGATTCAATGGTTGTCTTGTTCTGCTCTGGGTGAAATTCTTAATTGTGCAGGCCCATAATTGCAGTTAACCCATTTCGGGGCGGGAACCCCTTTTGGTGTTAGCATGATGTCGTGCTTTAGCTATTGAAAAATAGCAGATCTACAAGCTCGTAACGCTTGTATAGGTCTGCTATTTTTGAAAAATCGAAGAACGACTGACATAGAAACAGCTTTTTCAGAAAACTGTCAGGATGTAGAAGACATTTTTAGAATCTGATCTCAAGTCAGAATGGGTTAAAGGAGGAGAGGAGAGGAAGAGACACAATCAATTATTATTGAAATATTGTGAATGGTATCCCATGAATCGGTCGATGGATTCAAAACCACAAGAACTTTGGGACCGGTTGTAGAAATACAGACTCAAAACCACAACAACTTCGGGACCGGTTGTAGAAATACAGACTCAAAACCACAAGAACTTTGGGACCGGTTGTAGAAATACAGACTCAAAACCACAACAACTTCGGGACCGGTTGTAGAAATACAGACTCAAAACCACAACAACTTTGGGACCGGTTGTAGAAATACAGACTCAAAACCACAACAACTTTGGGACCGGTTGTAGAAATACAGACTCAAAACCACAACAACTTCGGGACCGGTTGTAGAAATACAGACTCAAAACCACAACAACTTTGGGACCGGTTGTAGAAATACAGACTCAAAACCACAACAACTTTGGGACCGGTTGTAGAAATACAGACTCAAAACCACAACAACTTTTTGGGACCGGTTGTAGAAATACAGACGGGCCGTGTTTTCCAAATGATTGGCAACACAAATTGTGCTGAAGTGGGTAATTCACAGGGGTGTAATGATATAGGCCTATAGTAACTGCATCGGAAAAAAACCTGTTTTAATTTCAAGAATCGAATGTGAACAGTAAACATAATTGTATCGTTTGACTTTGTATCGTATCGTTTTGCAATGCAAATAATCTGCATCAAATTGTTTTGCAATGCAAATAATCAATTGTAATACTATTGTACTAAGTGGTCTACTTCAGGGGTTCTCAACGTATTTGCCCGGGGACCCCCAGAAATGCTTTGGCCGTGTCCCCCGCCCCACCCCCCTCCCCCCCCCCCCCAATACAAATTGTCCGCTACAATAAATGAGACGTATAGCCTGCGGAGTCAGTTCAGGCAGACATACTCGAGGGGGGTTCATGCTGTGCTCAAAGGCGCATATACTATACTCAAGGGGTTAACATGCTACCATTACTATGTGGGCGTATGAGTGTGTGCAAGTCCCACACGTCATTCGCCGATGCGGCAGTCAGCTGACCAATTGGGCGGGCTATACTTAAGCTCAATAAACTGCATGCTCTTCCTGCCTTCCTGTGCTCATGGTTCCCGGTTTGTATGTGATGTTTTCTCCCACCACCACCCCAGCACCACCGGTGGGCTCTGTTATTTATGCTCCCCATTGGGGGGGGGGGGGGTTATTGTATATCTATCTCCCTGCTCTTTATGCTTTATGTTGTTGCTTAATCGTGCCGAGCAGGGAGAAATCCAGCAGAGCCGAACGCCAAGTCAAATATCATATATGCACACTTGTTTGTTACTCATTCTGTAATAAATATTGGTCAATCTATTCGTGAGTTGTCTGACTGAACCATAATAATAGTGAAAATACACCATAAATAAATACTGAAACCAGATATAATCATTAAGGAAAGTTAATGCATGCACTATGTGTACTATGTAAACTCTTCATTTCTCTTTTCCAGCCATTCAGTTGCAAAAAACAAACTTATTTAAATTTATTTTTATATACAAAATATTTGGCGACAGCGGAGTGAGTGGACGCACGGAATTGACGGAGAAACAACGGTCAGTGGCCAAAGACACATCGCTCGCTGCTCTACTTCATCCTCTCTCTCTCTCTCTCTCTCTCTTATTCACAGAGAAGAAACAACACAGAACAACACAGAAAAAACACGGTCAGTGGCCAAAGACACATCACTGCCTTCGTTCAAAATGTACGCTTTGTGTGTGTGTGTGTGTGTGTGTGTGTGTGTGTGTGTGTGTGTGTCTCAGTCGGACACACAATATTCACGGAACAACAACAAGGACCGCGTGGCGTTAAGCCCAAACCACACCAAAGGGTCGAGACGGTTTTAGCGTTGTCCCTGCGGTGTGATATGTCTCGTTGCACGTTGACCCATACGTTGACCCCTATATATATGATTCAACGCATGGACTTCAATGGCCCCAAACCACACCAAAAAGGTCGAGACGGTTTTAGCGCTAACTCCTTGCAACCGTTGGGACCCCAAGGAGTCGACCCCTTTTGGCGTGGTTAGGGCTTTAGACGCGAGCGCACCGCAGCCGCGCACTATTCTGGTATACATTTCTCCCTTAGTTCAAAACCTATACTCTATCCACACGTTTCACACAGATTTAATTTCCTTGCTAAATAGTCACTGTATCAATTTAAAAAACCATTGACTCGTATCGCCATATAGATGAACCAATATCGTCCATGTGTCGCATCGTCAGCCATATGGGTCGTGATACGTATATCGTATCTCCGTTCAAATGTATCGCCACAGCCCTAAACTCATACTGTACATGTACTTGTCCCCCTTCATGGGAGCCAGACAGACAATAGCCAATACAGTATGCGTTTGTTTGAATATAGTGGAGTGAGAGTAAAGTACAGATATTCAAGTGAATGTACAGTACTCAGTTACTGTCCACCACTGGTAAGTATAGACGTGTGATGCAGTTCATACCCAGGTGAAAAATGTAATCAAGGGGAAAGAAAATGGAAAGTGTTCGCCGACGCCATAAAAGGTCACATTGAATCAAAGTGTGTGAATCCAAAGCATATTTTTCTCTCCCTCTCTCTCTCTGTGTGTGTGTGTGTGTGTGTGTGTGTGTGTGTGTGTGTGTGTGTGTGTGTGTGTGTGTGTGTGTGTGTGTGTGTGTGTGTGTGTGGCGTTGCGTGGATGGTAGATAACGCGCTATTGGAGGAGAACAATCACACGATGACGATCAAACTGCAGCATCCGTCACCGTCAACCTTCACCAGCGCTGGGAGAAGAAGTATACTCTTAACAAAAATTACATTTGTATCACTATACTCAGGGCCCTACTATAGGCACAGCCTGATCCACCCACCTCCCCCCATAGGTAAAGCCTGCATGCGCACATTTTGTTAGTGTTTGATTGTTGTTCATGCAGTTTACAGCAGCATCATTTCAGACGGAGACAGTGTTACACAGACTATAGTTAACTCATTTCAAATCGTGTCATTGACACAGGTGTGCACCTGGCTATACAGCCTCATGGTATACAGCATGTTCAGCAGTATGATGATGTCATTAATATTACTTTTTTATTTTCTTTTTTTCAGGGCCCTATGACAGATCATAGGCATGATTTGCCTAGCTTGCCTGTGCATAAAAAATGTCCCTTACTGTACTGTACAATACATCAACATTTTACAAACACAGTATTCACCATGCAGTGTGTAGTAGAAGACCAAATTGTCTTCACAATGTTCACTTCTAAAAATGTTACGATACTTGTGGGAACATTTGGCCCTTACTAATACAGTAATTAAAGCACACGCACACTCACACGCACGCACGCATGCTTGCGCACATACATACACACGCACGCACTGACTCATGCTTGCGCACGCACGCACGCATGCACCCACGCACGCACACTCACACGCACGCACGCATGCTTGCGCACATACATACATACACACGCACGCACTGACTCATGCTCGCGCACGCACGCACGCACGCACACACCGTGCCTTGCACTGGCACGCGTGCACATGTTGGACAACCCTTCAATCTGGTGCTGGGCAGAGTGCACTATAGGCTGGCGAATGTTTTCCATGGGAATTACCCCATTAAAATAGTTTAATTACACGTGGATGCAGCGCGATGAACACACTGGTCCAAGCTGGCAGACTCGGCGGCAATTAGATAGGTTGACGATGCCAGCATCAGATTAGACGCCGTCGAGGCCAAGAACACTGCATTCTATAGTCTATGTAGGAAGTGTGTGTGTGCGTGTGCGTGTGCGTGTGTGTGTGTGTGCGTGCGTGCGTGCGTGCGTACAGTGAAACAGAGAGGGCACGTGAAGGAGAATGAATAATGTAATATGAGACCGATTCTTTATTGATTTTGCATTAATTAACAATCTAATCATCTGTACTGTGAAGCTGATATTCATCACGTACACTAGGATGATGACACATAGTGTGTGTATATATACGGCATCCTCCTTGGAGAATGGATGGTGAGAACACACGCACGCACGCACTTACTTTTTACTTGCTTGCTTATATATGTTTCAATCGTTTCAATTGAAACGGGCCTCGAGCATCCAGGGGCCTACTACTATTTATTTTGTAAAAAATAAATAGTAGTAGTAGTAGTAATTGTAATTGTTCCCACTTCCCAGTGTGTGCACTCACTGCACTAGCAGCGCTGACAGTTGCGATTGCATCATTGTATAGCCCATGCTGCCTTACAGTTATACCTTAAAATTAAAGTTAAAAAAAAAAAAAAATCAAGCAGGCTGCTTTTGTGTATTTTCTACTTGGCTGTGTATGCTGTTCATGCTTTTTTTTTGTAATAATTATTAATTATTAAAATCATGACGTCATGAACGGGGCCTCCCGATCCTTAAGGCCGCCCCCTGCCGATGGGGCAGGTGCAGACTTGGCAGCCTTCCTTCTCTGACTTTTTGCCAGGCGATGCTTCCTTCTTTCCTCCTCTGCCAATTGGACTATACTTGTTGACAGCATCCTCAAGGGAAGGGCGTTTGATTCCACATTTCTTAACGGTACGTGGTCTTTAGTTGGTCCTTCAGCCTCTTTTTCGGCCCCCCCTGCAGAGTGTTGGCCTTGGTGGAGTTGGCCATATGACGTCTTGCGAGGAAGGCGAATGGCTGGCATTCTGATTGTAGTCCAGGCATCGTGTGCAATGATGACTTCTGCTACTATCTGTGGGTCCAGTCCGATGCAACATGCACACTGTCTGCCACAGACAGGGCATATCGTTTCCCTTTTGTGTTCTCTAAGGTCATGAATGGAGGTGAATGGAGAGTGTAGAGAATGGTTGTGGTGCTGATGACATTGAAAGCAGGTGGCTGCAATCATTGACCACCCTGCGGGCAAGACCTACGCTGTAGAGGCTATCATTTGTTTGGGGCGGAAGTTGCGGATTTTAGCCGAAGTATCGCTCAAGGAAATGACGTTGATGCTTTACATATCAGTTTACATTCTCCGCAAATTAAACAAGTGTTGTGATTGGCCGGGAAAATATTGTATCCGGGTGCGGGTTGGCCGATAGCTTCTCTGCCTTACGTTGTGACCAGGCTTTTCTTTTCGCAGATAAGTAAGCCTGGGGCCGAGGCTAATCATTGACAGGTCCTATAACTGGACCTGCCCCTTCTTACTCATTGGTTCCCAGCAGCTGGGTAATGGCCCTGCTGTCTATAAAAGTGCTCAGTCTGTCCTGACTGCTGTGAGAACGACATGCTAATTCTGCAGCAGAGACTCCATCCCTCTTGTCCTCCACCCATGGTGCCTTTTCTTTTGTTTGCTTTGCCATTTTGTTTCTTCAGTTCCTTTGAGTAAGTTCTATTTTGTTATAGTTTCATGTCAGTTCTGAGTTCTTAAGTAAGTAACCTCTAGAATTTGCTCTTATTTTGATCGTCAGCTCCTAAGTTATTTATTGTAGGTACTTTTGGTATTATCCCATGTAATGTGAAACCCTGCTTTAGCATCCCGTAGGGGTGTTTGATATAGTTATTTTGTTTGAATACCATTTATTGCATTTTTGTTAGTTAGCGTAGTGAGGTTAGTATATAACTGTATTATTGTTTCCACTTTGTAGGGACTTTGAATTTGTCTTCAACGTAACAGACACCCTGAAGCCATTATTTCTTTGAACCAACAAATAATTGACAAGTTTTTTGTCTCTGTCAAAAGAAAAAAAAGGAGAGAAAATAAACAAATCTTCTTTTGTCTCCTCATTATTATGTCATATCCCCCTACCCTATACAGGGGGTCGTAGCACTATTTTTTTTTAAAGTACGGCAGCTTTTGGGCCTGTGGCTCCCCGGCTATTAGGGTGCCGAACAGGGCCGCCGATCTATGGGCTCTGCCAAAGGGGTGCTGAACATGAACGTTAACGCACCACTTAACACCTTAGGCATGAACTTGTGCATTCGTCCAATCAGGATAGAGAGTCAAAAACGAAACCTACGGTTTTTTGACCCCCCAGGGGTTAACTGGGGACAGGGAGGAACTCCTTATATGGTCAGCACACTCTATAGTAGAGAGGATTATCACAACAAAACAAATAAATAAGTGATATTTGAATTAAGTGAAATCACTTACTCTACCTTTAAGGATGTTTTTGTTTAGATTATAGAATAAACTTTTCTTTTTAAGGGGACTGAGGAACTGTATCACTATAAGTTGGTGGTATGTATTCACAGTCAATAGCAGCTGTATAGCCAGGTGCAATATTTTCAGTAAAACCATGGAAATACAATACATTTCTTTCTTCTTGTGTGCATAGTAAGTAAGTAAGTACAATTTATTTATAAAGCACCTTTCGAAGCAAAGCTACAAGGTGCTGAACAATTTACACAGTAAAAACAAAGAGAAGCACAGAAAAATACAGAACAAATACAGTTGTGCCAATATAAAATGAGCAGAACAAAAACAAACAAGGCAGAATCAAGACATAGGGCTATAAAAGAATCAGGTGAAAGGTACACGGGAGAAATATTTACGGAATAAATTAGTCTTTAGGAGTCTCTTAAAACAGTCGACTGATTCAGCATTTTTCAATGCCAGAGGCAAGGCATTCCGTATAGGGTATAGGAACTACCACAGCGAAAGCCCGCTCACCCTTAGTTTTCAACTTGTACGCGGGTATTTCTAGCAGACCTTTGTTGGAGGACCTGAGAGGTCTGACATTGCATGGTTTTAGGAGGCAGTATTGATTGATTGATTGATAGATTTTTTGATTGAAATATTTATTAACAGTTTGCAGAATTACAGTACATTTCAAGCACAAACTCAATACAAAGACTGTGAGTGGACGACCCAATTAAGAATTACACTCGTTTACAAGAGGGTCCACCATGTTCAATTCATCAAAACATTTAGAGACGTACAAATAGACACTTCTATATAGTTAAAGAACAGAACAGGAATTCATCATAAAGGAAGCAAAAAGGGAAAATAAACATATACAGTGAGGGGAAAAGGGGGGGGGCACGATGAGGCACGATGTAGAGCTTTAAATGTAATTAAAAGTATTTCAAAATCAATTCTGGCTTTAATAGGGAGCCAGTGTAGTGCGGCTAATACTGGACTTATATGTGCCCTGCGGTTTGTGTTTGTGAGGATTCTGGCTGCGGAGTTTTGTATTAGTTGAAGTCGGGATAGTGACTGAGAGTGGTGTAGAGTGCATTGCAATAGTCCAGAGGGGAGGATATGAAAGCGTGCAAGGTCATTTTCTTAACGTGGAACTCAAGGTTCATGTGGTTGTCAAAATACACACCCAGATTCTTTGCTATACAGATTTTACGTTTGATGCGAGTGGACCGAGGGACAGCTGAATTGCGTTTGAAGAAGTCTCTGGGCCTATGATGAGTGTTTCCGTTTTATCGGGGTTAAGTTGTAGACAATTGTGAGCCATCCAGTTGTTAATGGCAGTTAAAGGGACACTTCACCCTTTTTGCAAAAAAATATATGTTAATGACGTTTAGGAGCTTTAGAACACTTTCCTGGGGGTCTTTTATGTGTGTAATATGTGGTTTTAGATATTTTAGATTGTAACAGTGAGCCTGTTGTCTCTGATGTCATGGACACTGGGCTCACTTCCTTCCTGGACTACATGTTGTCTCAGTAAGACAGCTCTCCCCCCTATCCACAAGGAGGAGCAGTGCACCAAATAATTATGGGAATTGTAGTCCAGGAAGGTAGTGAGACCAGTTTCCATGACAGGCTCACTGCTACAATCTAAAATATCTAAAACCACATATTACACACATAAAACCCCCCAGGAAAGTGATCTAAAGCTTCTAAACGTCATTAACATATATTTCTTTGCAAAAAGGGTGAAGTGTCCCTTTAAGCAGTCGTGCATGACTGTGAGTTTACTGAGGTTGTTTTATTTGAAGAAGAGATATAGCTGAGTGTCATCCGCGTAGCAATGGTAGGAAATACCTTCAAAGCTATTGATAAGGTTGCCAAGGGGGAGCATATATAAAGAGAACAGTATAGGACCAAGTATGGAGCCCTGGGGGACCCCGCAAGTCAGGGTATTGCATACAGTACAGTAGGCTATTATTTGCATGGTCTGTGTGAGGGCAGATTCATACTCCTATTTTACCGCTGTTTCGCAAAATGTTTAAGAGTATATAAACATGTTTTTTAGTTTGCAACAATTCTCTTGTGTACCGATTTGCGTGCGATTTGGATAAAATCTGTGCGACTAACATAAACAATGTGTTTTGCAGAAATCGGCCTCATGGTGGCGCTATAACCGGCAGATGTAGAAGGATGCAGAGAAAATGTTTTTCCATGGCCTTTAGGGAGTGTACGTACATAAGTTGCATACAGATCGATGCAGTTATAGGTAAAAACAGGAATTGCCCTGTTATAGCGCCACCATGAGGCTGATTTGGAGAAAAAAAGTTGCATGTCGTCCTCGGCCTAGTGGAAATGTGATGGAAGTTTGGAAATCCGTGTTGATCACATGACTATGGAGATAGTGTATACCGAATTGTGTGATGTATGGATAAAATGTGTACGAGTAATATACAGAAATGTGTTTTGCCTAAATCGGCCTCATGGTGGCGCTATAACATGCCGTTGAGGAATATTTGGCGCAGAGGTTCGTCGTTGGCATCCAGGGAGTGTGTGTGCAAAGTTTGGCATGGATCGGGCCAATGGTGCCGGAGATTAGCTGGTATCGGACGGACGGACGGAAGGAAGGACGGACACACGCACAGACACACACAAACACACACGGACGGAGTGCAAAACATACTCTCTCCCCATGCCTTTGGCCTGGTGGAGACAATTATACAGTAGTCCGTCATTGCTATAATTTAACAATGTTATCGTATGTCCCATATCAGATGGAAGTTGTACACCCCCCTACCCCATCAGAGCGGAGTTGTAGCACAAGGGACTGCCCATAGATCCGAAGTCCCGTTAGTCCGAAGATTATTTCGGAACAATGAACCTTCTGACTAATGACACGGCACCGTAGCACACATGGGGAGTTGTAGCAGACATGACCCCCATCAGAGGGAAGTTATAGCACACATGGCCCCGCCATCAGAGGGGGAGATGTAGCACACATGATCCCCCCGAGAGGGGAGTCCCGCAGCTACCGTTCGTCTGTTTGAGCTTTCCCTTTTTTTCCTACTTTAACATGCAAACATATATATGCTCAATCACATGCACACGTGTACGCACACACGTGACCGCACACACATGCACACACATGTTTGAAGACCTCAATGTTTTATAGCAATATTGTATCAATGCCATTTTGTTTTGCATTTTTAACCCCGATGCTAAAGCGGAAAATAGCCAAAATGTGTCGCAGCTTGACATGCCATGTGAGCTTGTATATTGGTTAGTTTTTGTGCATGACAAAGTATATAAATCTGGTGTCATTCTAAACCCCAACCCCTAAACCTAACCTCTAAATTCCTAATTCTATAGCCCCAACCTGAATCTTTTCTTGAAAAGATCCCTGGGTTTATAGGACTAGTTATAGAAGACAATTATAACGTTTTAAGGCATAATACAGCTTATTAGCCAGGTATCCTTTTCCTTTGTAAACCTAACCTATCAAAAATATTTATCAATATTAAAACAACCATTTATCTTGTGGGGAATCTCACATGATGTCTGTTTCCGAGATTAGACTATATGCGAACCTAATGTGGGGACATATGGCCCTCACAAGTATAGTAATGCAAGTGTACACGTGTACACGCGCACATGCACACACACACACACACACACACACACGCACACACACACGCCAGCGTACGTCTGTCTGCTATGGCAAACAGAGGCGATGCTACAGTCTCTATAGCTCCTGATGGGCTCATCTGGCGTGCTTATGAAACAGCGGAGAAGCCGCCTTTGCATTCAAGAGCTTGTCATCACATGAATAAATGATGTGCGAGTCATTTTTCGTATCACAACAAATTGCCAAAATGAAAGATCAGATGGAAAAATCTGTCCCTGTTTTATTTTTTTTCCAAATGAGAAACAAATTAGTATTGGCATCACCGGCAGCGAACTATTTTCAAAGCTGAATTAATGTGTGTGTGTGTGTGTGTGTGTGTGTGTGTGTGTGTGTGTGTGTGTGTGTGTGTTAGACAAGTTTTTTACACATTTTGAAATATAGATTTGGTATGATAGAGGTGAAATATGTGTCTGTGCTGAAAACAAAACTAAGAGTCTGAATGCCACTCTAGCTTCGTCCAACCGGAGCAAATAAAGTGCTCCTATTGTATGTTCCAACAGCCCTATTATATGTTCCATTCAGCCCTACTGTATATGTTCCCTCAGTTCTATGTTCCCTCAGCCCTATGTTCCCTCAGTTCTATGTTCCCTCAGCTCTATGTTCCCTCAGCCCTATGTTCCATTCAGCCCTATATGTTCCCTCAGTTCTATGTTCCCTCAGCCCTATGTTCCCTCAGTTCTATGTTATTTCAGCCCTATGTTCCCTCAGTTCTATGTTCCCTCAGCCCTATGTTCCCTCAGTTCTATGTTCCCTCAGCCCTATGTTCCCTCAGTTCTATGTTCCCTCAGCCCTATGTTCCCTCAGTTCTATGTTCCCTCAGCTATATGTTCCCTCAGTCCTACGTCCCCCCAGTCCTATGTTCCCTCAGCAACTCTAGCGTAGTAAGTTAAAATATTAGTAACGTGCAATAGCATCTAGTAAGTTAAAATTCCAGTATTACCATTCCAAATGGGCTTCAAAAGCTTATTTTCTGGCATCTAAACCTAATCTTAAACAAGTGGTGAGACTTGAGTTACGTCATACTATCTAAAGTGAATTACATGAAAAGATAATTTATTAAGAAGATTCAGCAGAGAAACAATATACAGAGAGTGAAGGACAGGCCTCCTCCTTGCCTGTTCCAGCAGCCCCTCCGGGCGCAAGCCTTCCCAACCCCATTCTCAGACAGTTCTTATAGTCTTGTCCTAACAGAGATGCTATACCAACTGGTCATATAAGGATCTGTTCTAAAGATAAGGGCGACACACAAATAAGTATACCTTTGCTGACAGCGTGGAGGAGTCAGGTCAGCTGTTAGATTGACAGCTGCATGAATCAGACTGAGCACATTGGTGAGCAAAGAGACTTAATGGAAGGAAGATAAATACACAATATAATGCATTATATCTGGCACTGTAGTTGAAATTAAAATTGCCATTACAGAACATCTGAGCAGAGCCAACATACACAGAGACTTATTGTCACTTTTCCCGTCTACTTTCTTTAGCGCATCATCCGCATACAAACTGTTATGCTGTTCTTTAACGTCCTGAACACGCTTTGCCCTCTCAGAGTGAGGGCATCCCCTAAAGGTTGCCGTTGCAACATTTCGGCTCGTCATCAGTTGCTTTGCATTTTAATAGATCATGTCGTCCCCCCCCCCCCCCACATTTTGAGCATCTTTGATTGCCGCCACATGACGCAGCTGTTAAAGAAATCTGTCGGTGAGCACTCATAACATAGTTGAAACATCAATAATGAGACAGACACAATTCAGAGTTTCAGAGTATTGGAATAGAATGTATTCGAATACGGAGACAGCAGTGGAGCGTTACAATGGAACACCGTACTGACTCAACACATCTCAGTCAGGTTTCAGCTTAAATACATTATTACCCCCCACCCCAGGGGTGGGTGGGTCTTGTACACATGACATCAGAGACCTCCAGACCACACATGTCACAGGTCACAGAAAACAGCTTCTCATGGCTTGGTTTATGACGTCCTTAAATGTACAAGCATTCCACATTTCCTTGACACAGCAATGTGGCCAAATCTCTGACTTTTGAATCATCTAAGCCGGGGGGCCTCTCATATACTCTCTCACTTGGAACGACAAGCACATGTTTTAAAAATGCTGTAAATGCTTTTCTTTTGTCAAAGTAAGTGTTGAATGTACTGAATGTACACTCTAGCAATCCAAATATAGAGGTTAGGCCTACTATATTTGGATTACTAGAGTGTACATTACCAATTTAATTCAATCTGGAATTCCGATCTCATAGCTCTTTAAATCGGCTCATGCGTGACAGAAGCAGTAAATCAATAAAAACAGGGAAAAAAACATTAAAAACAACACCTCAGCGTCAATTCCTTTTTTGTTTAAAAAAAACAAAACCATCAGTCCTCCTTCCTAACTGTCCGTTCCTTTGCCCAAAGCATCTTTGTTCCTACGTTCCTTCAGGCACGAGATCAACTGGGTGTAGGAGTTGTTTATTCTTAGAGATCCTCATCTTCGCGTGTGTCCTGGTACAGTTAATTTGGTAGTAGACTTCTCTATTCGCCTGTGTGATGCTGTTTACTTCCTGGTGGGTATCACTGAGCACATTCCTGTGCTCTGCTTTCTTTCCGATGCAAATGAAGGGATCCTTTTGAAGTGTGGCTATTGCCTTATTATCCTCCTTTCCGTCTGTTCCGTTGCCTGGAAGTTGTTCGCTGCTAAGTTGTGCACTATGCTATTTCTTCTGGTAGTCATGGCAGCTAGTTCCCATCTGACGCTTTCTGGAAGGTCTGACTGTTCCAGACCATAGTGAATGACTCCTAGCTTGCATAAGGTCTTCAGACTTGGACTTAAGTCTATGATGTACAGGTCAGACACCTCATCATCCTCATCAGAATCTTCATCTTCCGGAGTCGACGTGTATCTGTATCCTCCAAAGAAGATGATACGATCTCCCACCATGCAACAGCACATCCTAGACATCCACAGACTCGGGACTTCACCCTTCGGCTCGAGCTTCTTCCACGCAAACGTCTCTGTGTTGAATTTCCACAGATCATTGAAGGTCCTGTCCAGAAGACAGTTGTGGCCACCAAATATGTATAGCTCTCCATTGTAGGCAAAGGCAGAATGACACGCGCGCCTTTCTGGCATATGGTAGACGGTTTGTTCTTGCGGACTCAGCCAGCGGTTCGTCTCTGTGTCAAACATATTTATGTCGTTGTTGTAGTCCAACTGATGTGATCCCCCCGTTTCAGCCCCTCTACCCCCGAACACAAACACCATCGACTCGATGATGGTGGCGGAGTGACACAACGAAGCGTGTGCCGGAATGCCACTGGTTTCGATAAAAGACCAGACCATGCTGGTGGTGTCCAGCATGTGGATGTCATTAGTGTATTTAGAGTTATAGTTGAATCCTCCAAAGATATACATGGTCTTCCCCAGGACGCAGGCCGCGTGGCCCTCCCTCGCCCCCGGGACAATCCCAGAGGTCGTGGGCTGGAACCATTGGTGGGTGTCGACGTCGAATGCGTAGAGTGCGTTGTCCTCCCGTGTGTAAGTGTAACCGCCCCAGATGTAGATGATGTCTTCTATCAGCACGGCTGTGTGGCCCGATCGCTTGGATGGAACCTCGATGGGATACTGTCTTCCGGTCGCCACTGGGGGCAGCTTTACCCAGCGCAACGACACTGTGTTGAAGACATGCACATCGATGATCTCCATGTCGTGCCCTCCAAACGAGTACACCTTGTGGGCCACTGCCACCGCAGCATGACGTGTTCTCTTCGGTCCTCCCTTCAGGTGCACTATGCAGCGCAACATCTCGCAGCAGGGCTACCAGAGCAAAGCACAATGGACCTCAAGCTGTCTCGTTCTATGAAGAAAGGGAGTTCTGTAACACGCGTCCTCACTTATATTGGTTGCGTAGGCACAAATGGTATGAAAAGCTTGGCCAAACAGCAAAGCTCGCGGGTTGTGTTAGCCAATCGGAAAAGTTGGTTGGTGGTATGTAAACAGACAGACAGACTGAAAGTGCTGTAGTGTATGCTGTTCATGCTTTGAAGTCTAATAATACACACTGACACACCGCACATAGTGCGTGCAGGCCAGGTTAAAAAATATATATTAATAATTATTAAGATCATAGTACGTTATGAAACGGACACGCACACACACGGCCTGTGTGTCTGTGTGTTAGGCTGTGCAACAGTGACACTTGGTGGTGAACAAATGCTATAACGCTATGTTCGTGCTCGGACACAGCCAGGGACACAGCCAGGGACAGACCCAATGACACAGGGACACAGCCAGGGACAGACCCAATGACACGGACACAGCCAGGGACAGACCCAATGACACAGGGACACAGCCAGGGACAGACCCAATGACACAGAGACACAGCCAGGGACAGACCCAATGACACAGAGACACAGCCAGGGACAGACCCAATGACACGGACACAGCCAGGGACAGACCCAATGACACGGACACAGCCAGGGACAGACCCAATGACACAGGGACACAGCCAGGGACAGACCCAATGACACAGAGACACAGCCAGGGACAGACCCAATGACACAGGGACACAGCCAGGGACAGACCCAATGACACAGGGACACAGCCAGGAACAGACCCAATGACACAGGGACACAGCCAGGGACAGACCCAATGACACAGGGACACAGCCAGGGACAGACCCAATGACACAGGGACACAGCCAGGGACAGACCCAATGACACAGGGACACAGCCAGGAACAGACCCAATGACACAGGGACACAGCCAGGGACAGACCCAATGACACAGGGACACAGCCAGGGACAGACCCAATGACACAGGGACACAGCCAGGAACAGACCCAATGACATGGCCAGGGACACAGCCAGGGACAGACCCAATGACACAGGGACACAGCCAGGGACAGACCCAATGACACAGGGACACAGCCAGGAACAGACCCAATGACACAGCCAGGGACACAGCCACACACACATACTGTAGCTGTCTATAGTGTGGTTGAGTGGCTGCACCACTCAAAAATGACAGATGATTATTTACTAAATCAGTACAAATCTATAGTCAGTATTGAGCAAGATGTTAACATTCATGTCCCGATAGTCATAGAACAATTAATTTACTCCAACAGGAGCACTAGCCCCTCGAGGAGCACTAGCCCCTCCTATATTCAGTAGATTTGTGTCCTAAATGCCATTGACAATGAATGGAGAATGATTGTCATATCTCGGCTTTTTGTCCTACACAATCCTACACATTCATTGTCACAAAAATGACAATGAATGGATGATGTATGATGATATTAAAGAGTGCCGCTCACTTCACACGGGTGTGATTTAAAAAAAACAGGTCCAGCACTCGCACTCCCATCTCAAAATCCCTTACAGTTACACTCTTCACATCATGTAAAATAGAAATTATATTCACTGGAAAAATAATAAATTATAATACAAATAAAATGTTTACTTAAATATTTTAGCCTTAGTCAATTTAAGACATGTAGAGTAACCTCCTCTCCTTATTCAACAGTAGCTGCTGGTTTCTTTTTTAATATATCCATTTAGTATAAGCCCTGGGGGGGATGTAGGACTACAAGTTGTATGTATCAAGAGTTTTATTTATTTACTCACACGCACGCACGCACACACACACATGTGCGCGTGCTTTATTTATTTACTCGCACGCATGCATGCACACACACGAGCGCACACACACACACACAAAGCGAGAGAAACTGACGCCGGCGTGTCCACAACCACAGACAGTATAACGCAAGGTGCTAACGTTGCTAATGCTAACTTGTAGCAGCTAAACTATGGGACTGACTGGCGAGTCACAGACAGGCTGCAGCCAGACATGAGCCTAAAGAAATCGTAGGCGCAGACGTCTCCGCTCTACTCTGCGGAAAGTGGGCGGTCCCGAGAGGGGACGCACCCGGAAGCCTATTCAATGGCATGTAGTCTTCTATTTCTTGGTTGGCGAAGTGGGCGTGAGAGTGACAAGTGAGTGAGTGACAAGATGTTGACACAAAGGCGCATTCTAGTGTAGGCTATATGCTGCTGCGTTGCAACATGGCTGTCAAGTTATGACTCTCTAGTCGAGTGGTTAATGTATATGCCTTTGGAATTGGCAACCCTGGTTCGCCTCCCTGCCGAGGCTACAATAGTTTTGTTTTCCGACGACTTGCGCGACGGCCAGTTTACATCTGATGCTCTCCTCCGCGTCAGATGTAAGCTGCCGACAAGCATAAAAATGAAGTGTGTCACCCGGCGGTGAGAAGGAGAAGGATATTTTTGATTTATTGATTTAAATATTTATTAACAGTTTGCAGAATTACAATACATTTCAAGCACAAACTCAATACAAATACTCTTAACTGTGAGTGAACGACCCAATTAAGCATTACACTTGTTTACAACAGGGTCCACATGGTTCAATTCATCAAAACATTTAGAGACGTATAAATAGACACTTCTATATAGTTAAAGAACAGAACAGGAATTCATCATAAAACAGTGTTCCCTGACCGGGGATCGAACCCGGGCCGCCGCGGTGAGAGCGCAGAATCCTAACCACTACACCACGGAGAATGAGGTTATTGATGATGAGAAGGGCAGTGGAGGGTGAAGTGAACGCGCTATTTTATAAATATAAAGTTATTTTCAATGTCATCATGGATCAGGGTTACAGTAAATGACAATGTAATTCAGCCAGGGGTGCCATGGATGAAAAGATTACAGGGGTGATCTGAAGCAAACATGAGAACCACTGCTTTACATTTCTTCAGACGATTTTTCAATGTTTTGTTAACAATTTGGAGTGGACAGAATGTTACTTCGAGGTGCCCACTGCCCAGGGGGCGTTTGACTCCGTGAAAGAAGAAAACTACAAGTGAATACCCGCCCAGTGGATGGGCTGCGGCTGCATCTGTTCCATTGGCTAGTGCCTATCACTGCCGGGTGACACACGCTTGTCGGCAGCTGTCTCTGCCGCAGAGGAGAGCGTCAGCTGTCGGCTGGCCGTTGCGCGCAAGTCGTCGGCGGACGTGGAGCTTTTTCTCCATCCACCAGCTGTCTAAAAACCGCCGAGACGTCTGCGCCTACGATTTCTTTAGGCTCATGTCTGGCTGCAGCCACTGTGTGTCAAAATTGGACCGTCTGTCCCAACTCCCGCCGAGTCTTGAGTCCACACAAGCGCAGCGACCAGCGGCGGCGCACATCATGCCGCTCAGATGCAAGCAGAAATATCGTTCAGAATCATTAGTGATCGACTCACGAGACTAGTCCGTCAGTCTCGTCAGATAATTCTCCAGGCAGTGGGCTCGGGCTCCACCCCCACCCACAGACCCCCTCACCCCACCCAAACATTTTTTTTAACGGATTTGCATTAATCACACAGGTCCTATATTTGGGATAAAAACGGCGATTTTCGCCGAAAAGCTACACTTTTGCATGCCTGAGTATATGGATATTATGTCAGAACCTGTTCTGTCATTTCATATGTTGATCATTCCCCATCCATCCTTTCTCTTCAATATCTCCCTTTCGACTGATACCTGTTCATTTAAACTCTAGACGGGCCTGCCCCAAAGTTATTTGTGCAGCCGCGAAAAGTAGAGTTCTCAACAGGCCTGAGAATTAAGGCCCAGCCCCTACCTGTGCCCTCATAACCCTGTACACCCAAGACACTGCCACCGCCGTCACCCTTAGATCTCCATATATGGAGCTGACCTATTCTGACATTCCATATGTTGATCTGACCTCCTCAAACCATGTACACTCAAGCCACGCTCCATATATGGCCAGTGTACGCAACCTCAAGGTCGCTTCTCGCCCCCCCAGGCGTCTCACTGGTATTCTATTCAGTAACTACAAACATGTGGTAAATATTTTCCTATAATCATTATAACAGGTTCACACATATCAATGTGGGATATGGCCTGGAAGTGTGCATGACTGCAGGGTATTGAGCTATTCTGAGATATGTATATGTATATGTATATGTATATGTATATGTATATGTATATGTATATGTATATGTATATGTATATGCCAGAGCGGAGAGGGAAACACTCTACCAGTAAGTTAGAATGCTGTTTTGAAAAAATATGCTGTATACTTAAAATGTATAGAACAAGTGTCTTCAACGTTGTTCAGGTCAAGGACCCCTTAGCTGAGAGAGATGAAGCAGTGCATTGTATTAACCCATGTAATTATATATATTCATATTGTATTTAACCCAATTCAACCCATTTTACAAGCAAAAACAGCAGCACAAGATTTTCGTTTTTTGTTTATACACTTTATTATGCATTACTGGCTTGTGACAGAATACTGCAGGGCATTATGAAGAGAACTTTTAACCCAAAGTCCAGAAGGGTATTGTCTATACAAAGATGCAGTGAAATTGTAGGTCTAGTGCCCATGACGTGGGAACGGAATTCATTTTCTAGGCACTTTTTCTTGGATCCTGACAGCCTATTAAGCATGTTTTAAAAATGCTGTAAATGCTTTTCTTTTGTCAAAGTAAGTGTTGAATGTACTGAATGTACACTCTAGCAATCCAAATATAGAGGTAGGCCTACTATATTTGGATTACTAGAGTGTACATTACCAATTTAATAAATCTGGAATTCCGATCTCATAGCTCGTTAAATCGGCTCATGCGTGACAGAAGCAGTAAATCAATAAAAACAGGGGAAAAAAAACATTAAAGACAACACCTCAACGTCAATTCCTTTTTTTGTTTAAAAAAAACAAAACCATCAGTCCTCCTTCCTAACTGTCCGTTCCTTTGCCCAAAGCATCTTTGTTCCTACGTTCCTTCAGGCACGAGATCAACTGGGTGTAGGAGTTGTTTATTCTTAGAGATCCTCATCTTCGCGTGTGTCCTGGTACAGTTCATTTGGTAGTAGACTTCTCTATTCTCCTGTGTGATGCTGTTTACTTCCTGGTGGGTATCACTGAGCACATTCCTGTGCTCTGCTTTCTTTCCGATGCAAATGAAGGGATCCTTTTGAAGTGTGGCTATTGCCTTGTTATCCTCCTTTCCGTCTGTTCCGTTGCCTGGAAGTTGTTCGCTGCTAAGTTGTGCACTATGCTATTTCTTCTGGTAGTCATGGCAGCTAGTTCCCATCTGACGCTTTCTGGAAGGTCTGACTGTTCCAGACCATAGTGAATGACTCCTAGCTTGCATAAGGTCCTCAGACCTGATGAGGTGTCTGACCTGTACATCAAGTCTATGATGTACAGGTCAGACACCTCATCATCCTCATCAAGATCTTCAGCATCTGCCGGTGCCGACGTGTATCTGTATCCTCCAAAGAAGATGATACGATCTCCCACCATGCAACAGCACATCCTAGACATCCACAGACTCGGGACTTCACCCTTCAGCTCGAGCTTCTTCCACGCAAACGTCTCTGTGTTGAATTTCCACAGATCATTGAAGGTCCTGTCCAGAAGACAGTTGTGGCCACCAAATATGTATAGCTCTCCATTGTAGGCAAAGGCAGAATGACAGGCGCGCCTTTCTGGCATACAGTAGACGGTTTGTTTTTGGGGACTCAGCCAGCAGTTCGTCTCTGTGTCAAACATATTTATGTCGTTGTTGTAGTCCAACTGTCCTCCCCTCGTTTCAGCCCCTCTACCCCCGAACACAAACACCATCGACCCGATGATGGTGGCGGAGTGACACAACGAAGTGTTTGCCGGAATGCCTCTGGTTTCGATAAAAGACCAGACCATGCTGGTGGTGTCCAGCATGTGGATGTCATTAGTGTAATTAGAGTTATAGTTGAATCCCCCAAAGATATACATGGTCTTCCCCAGGACGCAGGCCGCGTGGCCCTCCCTCGCCCCCGGGACAATCCCAGAGGTCGTGGGCTGGAACCATCGGTGGGTGTCGACGTCGAATGCGTAGAGTGCGTTGTCCTCCCGTGTGTAAGTGTAACCGCCCCAGATGTAGATGATGTCTTCTATCAGCACGGCTGTGTGGCCCGATCGCTTGGATGGAACCTCGATGGGATACTGTCTTCCGGTCGCCACTGGGGGCAGCTTTACCCAGCGCAAGAACACTGTGTTGAAGACATGCACGGAGATGTTCTCCATGTCGTGCCCTCCAAACGAGTACACCTTGTGGGCCACTGCCACCGCAGCATGACGCATTCTCTTCGGTCCTCCCTTCAGGTGCACTATGCAGTGCAACATCTCGCAGCAGGGCTACCACAGCAAAGCACAATGGACCTGGAGCTGTCTCGTTCTATGAAGAAAGGGAGTTCTGTCACACGCGTCCTCACTTATATTGGTTACGTGGGCACAAATGGTATACAAAGCTTGGCCAATCAGCAAAGCTCGCGGGTTGTGTTAGCCAATCGGAAAAGTTGGTTAGTGGTATGTAAACAGAAAGACAGACAGACAGAATGGCAGAATGGGCCCGGAATGCACAGTTTAAGTGTGTTTGTGTGTAGGAGCACACAAACAGCTGAGCACAGAATGTGATGCATGATGATCAGCGCGCCCCTCACGTCACACAAGTGAGATTTCTTTCTTTAAATATCTTATATTTTCAAACGGCGATCCGTTGTGGTCCTTGACAGTACAATGTTTGAGAACCACTGCACCAGAGAATACATATAGAGCTATAGTTTAGCGGCGCTAGTGTGACTCTGTGTGTGTGCCACCCGTGACATCATGTGTTACTAAAAGTCTATGGACTTTTTACAGGATAATTTCTTCCATACAAATGTCCAGGTGAAGTCAATGGGAAGTGGGTGACCTATAATGATGTGGCTCAGTGCACTGTGTACCCTAGCTTGACTTCATCATCGTACATGTCCATCATGATTATAAGTCACTTCGCATTTTGATGGGCGGCTATCCCCTCCAACGCCTTGCTTTCGGAATAATGTCATATGGCAGCCAAGTCTATAGACGTTTAATTGCGACCTACTGTCGCATTTACTATGAGTCTCCCGTCCATCCGTCCGTTAGTTAGCCAACGCCTCCATATATGGTCACGCCTCGTGACATCACACCTTCATATATATGGTCACGCCTCATGTCATCACGCCTTCATAATATGGTCACGCCTCGTGACGTCATGCCTCCATATGGTCACGCCTCGTGACGTCACTCCTCCATATATGGTCACGCCTCGTGACGTCACACCTCCATATATGGTCACGCCTCGTGACGTCACGCCTCCATATATGGTCACGCCTCGTGACGTCACGCCTCCATATATGGTCACGCCTCGTGACGTCACGCCTCCATATATGGTCACGCCTCGTGACGTCACGCCTTCATATATGGTCACGCCTCGTGACGTCACGCCTCCATATATGGTCACGCCTCGTGACGTCACTCCTCCATATATGGTCACGCCTCGTGACGTCACGCCTTCATATATGGTCACGCCTCGTGACGTCACGCCTCCATATATGGTCACGCCTCGTGACGTCACGCCTTCATATATGGTCACGCCTCGTGACGTCACGCCTCCATATATGGTCACGCCTCGTGACGTCACGCCTCCATATATGGTCACGCCTCGTGGCACGTCACGCCACCATACAGTATATAGCCATCTCCATAATGAAGATCACGACACTGACCTCATCTAACCCTGGATAACCACCATACATGGAGAAGACTCACATATAGATCTGCATATATGGAGCCAGCCAGCAACTCTACATCTGACCTCAAACCCTTAGATCTCCATATATGGAGCTGACCTGTTCTGACATTCCATATGTTGATCCTTCACCACCCGTCCGTCCTGTTCTGACATTCCATATGTTGATCTGACCTCATCAAACCCTGTACACTCAAGACACGCTCCAATCACTTCTCGGCCACTGGCCAGTACATAATGCATTCATTTCATGTTGAACTGGCCCCCCATGCCAAAGCACCAGTGCTCACCCAGCAGTCTTCCGTCTGCCGTCACCCAGGCGGAGGCAAGGGTGAGGTCGCGCTCAGGAACCCTCAGGGCGTCTTACTGGTGTTTGTTTATGCGACGTCATGTGGCGGAATAGATTAGCCAAGACTTTGTTTAAAGCACCTTAAACAAACCAGGAGCCCCTCACTTCACATGAGTGTTGTGTTCTTTATTTTTTATTTTATTAAAGTCCATTAAGTGTGACTGTGAGATGTGTGCCTGATGACCAAAAGCTTAAATACTCTAGTGTAGTGGCTATAAGATGTTGGCTTCCCAGGCTGGAGACCGGGGGTTCAATTCCCCGGGCGTTACACATGCACATGCATGCACATCCATGGAGAGATCGACTCGCACAATGTATGGCCATGGAAAGGTCACTGTGAGAATAATTATGAGCTCATCTGATGTGAAACAGAGATACCCCAGAGGATGACCTTTCCACATCCATTAGACTGACCTTCCTGTGTGTCTCCTCGCTTATCGCCTCATCAAGCCCAGTGGCGGAAATAAGTAACTAAGTATATTATTTACCACGAGTAATGTATACTCGAGTACAATTTTGAGTTTTTTTTTTTTTTTTACTTTGTTTGTTTTAATTTTAATTTTATTTATCAGTACACTACATCTCAGGGGCAAATGTTGTCCTTTTTCCACTCCACTGCAATAGGCTCTGTATGCACAGTAGTCGTATTGGGAAAATAAATCACACCCGTGTGAAGTGAGGGACACTCATTGTAAAGTCTTTTCCATCAAGGAAACAACTCAGTTTTTCCAACTCAAGTCAATTTTTTTTCCCAACTTTTTTATCCACAGTTGGCTTCATTTGTTGACTGGTTGGTTTCTTGAATTAGGTTGAAAACCTTAAACATTGAATATATTTTTATATCCCGTTAATTTTTAATTTGGGTCCTTATCTTGATATGACAAAGTTTGAGAATCACTGCTTCTGACTAATACATCAAAGCACACACATGTCACAGGGGAACACATGGAGCTGCCCTCAATAAAACACACAATTTAGTTTGATGGTCTCACAAGCTTCTTTGTTTAGATGACACTTTGTGCTCCACTTGAAACATTTTATAACGGGCACAAAGAGTGAACGAACACACGGTAACATGTGCATCATTTTCATTAGAGAGGTGAAGGGTGCACACAGGACTGGCCCAGTTCTGCCAGAAAACAGGCTCCCAACAGAATATACACACACATACACACACACAGCAGAAAACACTCTAAAACCCATGGGACGAACGGAAGTGTTTACAACGTAAGTCACGCTATATATAGCCTACGGTGGAAGGACTACTCTGATTATTATTATTGTCTTTATTTCAGTAAAAGTAGCTATATTACAATATAAAAAGAGCACAAACTGTGCATAGCTGAATAGCAATCGGGAAGGTGTCACTGTAAGTAGAGCATTAATGCAAAATGCGCACGCACGCACGCTCACTCGCTCACTCTGTTTGGTCTGAAACAACCAAAGTCTAATGTTTAGGGTCAAATAAAATATACTTTATGAAAGCCAAGTCTACGGACTTTAAAGTTTGTTTAGGCTAATGACAACACAAGACGTCACTCATCTCGTTGATATAAATACATCTTGTATCGACCACAGCTCGTTTCTCAAAAAGCAAACAGTATAGTTTCATTAGTTACTGCTTACTGGATGTGTCATTTGTCTTCTGCCGGGTCAGCATGGTGTTTCTCTGTGGGTTTTAAGCTTCCTTGTTAATAAATGCACTTTGGTCTCCTTCCAGGCTGCTTTGACATGCTGCGGTGACACATTAATGGGGCTGTTAAATTATTCATCAACTTGCAAAGCTAAAATGGCAAAAGTTCATCGCGGGGACATTGTGGGTGGCAACTGGCAGCGGCTCAGGAGGTGAAAACGACCACCTGGGACTGACTATGGGAGCCAACCAAACCCCCAGCACGTTCATGGAGGTGGACGGACGTTCAGTGACATCATGTGCGTAATGTTGCGCCAGAGCCATTTGATAGAAGAGTTACGATATAGAGGGGGCAGAAATCGAGCGCTCGAGCGCTGTTCATGCAGCCTGAACTGAGACAAGCTGGAGTTGGAAATACATTGTTTTTCAATGCGGGCGGCGCAAATAAGAGCTATTTTAAGCATGTGCAGTGCAAACTGTTTTAAAGTATTGTACAGTAACAGCTAAAGTCTCTTTAATGTTTATGTTGTACTACTACTACTACAAAACAATCTAAAATAAAGGGATTTAAGATCATTAAAGCTGGGCTGTTGCCTGAGTCCAATGCATGTATGCCTAGTTCCGGTCCAGGACTTGTCCCAGTTGGTTGTCCCCATTCTCAATAGACGTCTCCACCATTGGACTGGCCCCATGAAGTGAACGTAACTTGCGTAGCTCGCTCGAGGGACACTGGGAGGGCACTGGGGGGACACTGGGGGGGGGGGACACTTGGGGGGCTCTGGGGGGGCATTGAGGGGACACTGGGGGGACAGACTATAGTCTGTCTTCCGAAACCATGAACTATATAGCATGTCGTTTTTTTCTGGGGGGCGTTTTGCCAACGGCTGATTCAGTCTGGCTTATTAGCCAGGCTAAGACTACAGTGCTTTTGCTTGCAGACTAGGGTAAACATCCAGTTACTGCATGATCCCTATAGTGCCAGTATAGTCTTGCCATAATCATAGGTGAAAACTTGGCAGAAATGGCTGGTCTACAATCCCAACGCAATGCATTTTGAGCTTTTAGATGATTTGGAGGGGGGGGGGGGGGGAGGAGGGGACAGATGTGAAAGAAAGAAAGAAAGAAAGAAAGAAAGAAAGAAAGAAAGAAAGAAAGAAAGAAAATACCTACATAGGGACATTCTTTGCCACCATGCCAATACACAACAATACACAACGACTCACAACAAACCTCAGCTACCACGAAACAAACGTACATAAACTAATGTCAATCAGCCTTCTATTGAAAATGAACCATTGGAATCGATGGCTGTTATGTCAAAGCCCAAAAGCTCTATCTCCAACCAAATGGAAATAGCAAATTCACTCATGGGATTATTGAAGTGATCAAGAGCCACATACACATTTATACTGTTCCCTGTTACAACAACTGAACTCACATACGGCAGATACAACACAACAGACACACTCTAGATTCACATGATGACTAGCCCCACAAGTTTCTGACATTTTTGAGACCCAGTAGCCATGGGGTCCTATTCCACCTTTACCCTGCCACCTGGTACACGGACATAAGGGGTGACGTGTGCACTACCCGGGTTGGACGAACTGACCTGCTGAAACATCCGATTTACTTGAATCAAGGAGTTCCAATTAAGCAGAAGCCCTATTGAGTGTGCGACACTTTATAGTGATCATGCTTTAATGGATGGGACAACAGACTAAACTGATTGTTCTGTGATCAGCCTTTAATTGCTGTGAAACATCTCTCACCTGAGTTACGAGGCAATTATCTCCCCCTGCACAATCTCTTCAATAATTGAATCATTAATGGACAGTGACTTCCAATCCCAACGCACATGCGCACACATTCGACATTCACACGTGCACAAACATTCACGCACGGACGCACGCACACAGGTTTACAATACTATATTTATGTTGAGCATACCAATTTGTTGGGTGTGTGATATTGCCACAAGACTCTAATCTAAACATGACCTCTAACCCCAACCCTGAATCTGTTTGTAACTGTAAGCCTATTGTTGTATCTGGTCCATATCATACTGTTAAAACTGGGAGAGCACCCAATGAAGTTTGTCACGGCAGACGGAGCAGATGAGATGTTGTTGTTTATTTCAGCGAAGTACAGCACGACACAGGTTTAAGGCCCACGCCAGCCAGAGTGGCCGACGCGCACCACACACAAGGCTTACGCACAACTGACTGACCGTTAACATTCTGGTTAGCTTGTTAAGCATCTTACATGGGTGTAGGGGTGTTGACACAAATTGCATACACTTTGGAGACAAGTCCTTTGATCAACCAGTCTGTTTCTTCGTGTCAACAAACTCCTTTGCCATACAAACAGCCACAGGAGAGGCTCCAGGAGTGTAAACAAACCATCACCCTGGAGAAGAGGGTCTCAGGCCGACACCCACGTAGGTGGAAACAGGATGAGCTAAAATAGGTCTACTGTATGTAAATAACACAAGGCACATTTGTCCCAGAATGATTGGTTCCCAGATATTACACTATCTTTAAAAAATATATGTTTAAACCATAAAACAACATTCTTTTCTTTTCCCATTTTCTCAATTCTACTATTTACTTATAGTTACTGTATCTTATATAATATTACAATTGAGAGAGACGGAGGTGCACAAAATATGCGCCCATTCAGGTGGCCAAGGCATAGACGTACGCGGAAGTGCTGTTTACGCCTGTGCCGTGCTCTGACATCACTCACCTCCCGCTGCATTTTCAACCCAGCTTTTGCAAATAACCAAAAACAACAAAAATACGACAATTCACAGACATCTTTTTTTATTGATCAAACTGAAAGAGCTTTTCATTGAAGCAACAACTTTTTTTCTCTCTTTTATTTTTTTCTTTTGGCTGTACAGTTGTATAATTCCTCCCTCTTCTCTTGTATAGCCTTCCACTTTACCGTCGCACAATCAATACATTTTTCTAGAGCTTGACACACAGACTGAGGAGATTAAAAAAAAAGAAAGAAAGAACAAAAAAAAAAATGAAAAAAAAGAAATTAAATGAAATCAAGATAAAAAGAAAAACACAATACAGGATGAGTTTTGCTTCTTGCTCCTCTTTTAACCCGAAATATAAAGGTTTAGAATGTCGGCGAACACAAAACAAATTGCTGTTTGATCTCAATGATGCATACTGTCGGGTGGAAACCTTGTATGTCCAAAACTGTTACTTTTCAATTTCACTTTTTGCTACTTTTGTGAGGCACTGTACTGACTGAAGTATAGTATGACGAAGTCGACAGCAACAATATAGCTTTGCTCCTCAACATTGACTGCAGCGGGGACCACAAACTGGACCTTTTTTAGCCTGTAACTCAGAAAGTGTACAAATGTAGCCAAATGGACCCTTACGGGACATTTTGGCGTAGTGCTTTTATTTGATTTTTTTAACCGCGAAGATATGGTTTCAGTGATTATCAAACCTTTTAATGCCAAGGGTTTTATGCATTAGGCTACAGATTTTGTATTTGTTTTTATTCACTATAAATCACAGGTGTTAACATGTACACATGTACAAATGGAACCAAATGAATGGACCTTAAGAGAGTTACAGGTCCATTTGGACGCTGGTCCTATAAAAACACACACATTGAGAAACAGTGATGTATAGGAACTTAATGTGCCTGCGGACAAGTTGTTTTGTTTACAATGTTTTATTTACGTTGTTTGTGGACATGTTTTGTTTGCGTTTTTATCCATTCTTCAAAGTCCGTAGGCTATTTCATGCAGAATATCCTCCAGGGGTGGACACTATAGTACTACTCGGCAGTGCTTGAGTAGAATAACTTGTACAGTTAAACGGCTTGATAAAATAATAACAAATGAAAAATTGATTTCAACGATATAATTGGAAATAGTCCAGAGAGAGAGACAGAATAGGAGGGAGCCAAGCCCAAGCCCATGAATTAGGAAAAGAACAGGAGGCTCGTTGATCTAATTAGTGGCTCTCAACCTTTGTCTGGATCAGGGCCCGTGCACATAGCCTGCCGCAAGCCTGTGTGATTGTGTGGTCTAGAGAGGGGCGGGCGCTGGCGAAAACACGGCGGCGGATCATATTGGTTCACCGATCTGAGCACCCGCCTGCATGCTCCCAACAGAGAACATTGACGTCGCTCCTCTGCACTGTTATCGGTTAGCGAAATACAAGTTGGCTCCCACTGTTTTGTCAATTTGTTATAGGTGGCGGGGACTTGCAATATATCCTCCTGCTGAGAAACATTGCTTCATGTCATGGTACCATGTTGTGACATATATACACGGAGTTACACCCATACAACAACTTCCACATATTAACACTGCTGTATACAGTCGCTCGTTAATGTCCACATAATTAACATTGCTGTACAGTCGCTCTTTAATGTCCACATAAATTACTGCCTAGCACTCTGATTGGTGAATACAGTTCCAGGTCAGCGAGACAATGCGTGAGTGAACCTTTTTTTTTCTTTTACTCATCATGGCTAATTAACTCCGTTAATCAACCGAAATATAACAACTCTGTTAATTAACCAAAAAACATAACAACAACTCTATGTTAATTTACAATAAAACAAAACAGGTGGCTTTAATCCCCACGTTCTCTCTTCAGTGTTAGCAGAATGACAGACACACAGAGTTACACTGTAGTTGGCTTCCATTTGCACACTCAGTTACGTATAGCGTCCTTGAAATGAAATACACACAAATGTAATAACCATTGCCAGTCCACCAAGATGTTTTCTTCCTCGCCATTCAGAGCCTATAGCGTATAATATTTTGAATTGTTTTCAGTTGGAGCACTGCGTTATTTTTTTTTTGGAAACAGCTGCAGCGTTAAAAAAGGGGCTGAGTGAACGTTTTTATTTTTTTACTATTTTGCAAAACATTTTTGAATAGTTAAAATGGTCAGTCTACAAGCTCACGAAGTGTCAATGTAGATTGACTATAGTTGAACTATTCAAAAATGTTTTTCAAAATAGTAAATGGACGGAAATGGAGCCCTTTTTCTCCTACTCCGTGCCCGTCATGCCATGTATCTTGTCATAGAGCTCACCTATTGGGTTCGGGACCTTTCTTTTTGGACCCGTGAAGAGCTCTACCGTGTCGCATATCGCCCATCCGTCCCAACTATTATTTTGTACACTCTCAGAGTTAAAGGAACCGAGCAGCTATAGGGTCCCTGGACCAAACTTTGAGAACCACGTACAGAACTACATGAAGGCACTGCCAAAACCAAAAGGTGGAGCCTCCTGTAGGACTACTCTATATGAGTGGTTCATTTCACATGAATACATTGGTTTATTTTCCTGACCTCTTGAAGACAAACAGGTCGTGATAGTTTTTTTTTTCATCAAAGGAGAGAGGACAACTGTCATGATTGCAATGTTGATTTCTTAACAAAAATAATAAAACGCACATTTCTTAAAGCAGTCATGAAACGAACACATGTTTCTCAAACGTTTAGACTTTTAGAGCATATCTGTGGTCATAATGGAGATATATTTAACAATAGATGCCGCAAATATAATCACTTTGTGTCATCAGCGAGCCCTTATGAATAATCATGATTTCGTTCAGCTGTGTGATTCCCATAGCTCATGTTCTTCCACACACAGCTGATTATGGAGAGGACGCTACTCTACCTAATTCAAGATTAGTGCAAGATTAGTGTAAACTTCAGCAATGCACTAAAATGTGTATCTGAAAACATTTGAGGTGAGACATAAGCATGCGACCAACATAAACATGCTTCAGTACTGCCGCTCTCTCTCTCTCTCTCTCTCTCTCTCTCTCTCTCTGCCGTGCACGCTACTATGGACACCAGGCAGTGTCGTTTTACATCCCATAGCCCGAGGGGATGGTATACTGTGATTGGCTGAGACACAGCAGCCTCTGTTTGACTACGATTTGGTCACAAAAAAAGGCCTTTCCCGAGGCCAGAAATGACTAATTGGGTGGGTTGTTAAATTCTATCCTGAGCTTAGTGTCTATTTTTCTTCATTTTTTTTACTATTCATTTAATTTGCCAATATGACATAAAAACCAGTCGAGTAACAAATTGTGACATATCACATATATGTAGTCAAACCAAAGATGTAATTCCAAATATTCGACAAAAGAAAGTAATTGGCAATGCTAATTACATAGATATAAATTAAAAATAAAAATAATAAAACAGAGAACATAGCGTAACAGATGAGGACATTGTACCCAGACACAGACTCACACACCTCAGTGTCAATACTGCAGTGGTTTTTTTTTTTTAAATTACTTTAAATATATTTTTTTAACTGCAGCCCTTGTTTTATTGTCTAGCATATCAGTCAGTCAGTAAGCTTTTTGCAGTGTGTATCAGAACTAGTCAAAAGAAGAAAACAAAATTACATAAAAATAGGTCCCTATATGAATCAAAGCCATTTTTGCACTTACAGGGGCAAGGAGATTTGAAATGATTTGTCATAATATACATTTATTATCATAATTTATGCACCATGCAATTCTTTAGAGTTTTACATATAATACAAGAGCGCTGCTTATCGG
>NC_137867.1:8077120-8144620 GCF_963924005.1 Protomyctophum bolini | reverse complement strand
TTGTTGTTGTGTTTAGTAATTTATTTCACTGGGTTCATAATATAGGAGTGGACCATGCAGTCTGAACGATTTACAAACTGTCTTGTGGACACAAAAGCCGGAGTGGTCTATAGTCGGCCTGTCTGCCAACCATACCTGTTTGAGCTTGTATTTTTAAGCGCGTGCAGAATGTGATATAATCAATATAGCATCTGTCTTACATAGACAGCATATAGCATGTCATCATGTTGTCAATTTGTAATTATTTTGCTAGCATGAAAAAGTAATTGCTTAATGGATCACATTAGTCTCGTGTTGCCATTAATAAAAACATGGCATATGACTGATGTCTTTCTTTTGAGTCTGATGATATCCTTTTGTAGATCAGAATGCACAGACTCGGATCATTTCCAGAACATCGCCTAGGAACATTAAGAAGGGCATGCACGGGGGGGGGGCGTGGCACGGTCTCCTGCGGGGAGGTTTGCACATGCTCAGTGTAAACAGGAGCTGTGATGATGGAGTGTTCCAGCAGAGGTGCTAGATAGGTGCATGAGAGTTGCTGACCCTGAACTGAAATAATACAATTCAGGCGATTCAATCAATTTCATAAGTGGAAAAAAATGTGTATAACAGACCAGACAAGAAAGACAAAGGACAAGTACATTTACTAAATCTTAATGTTTTTGTATTATTTTTCTTTTGTGGATTTTCCATGTTCTTTTGACGCTCGCTTTGATTGTAGTACATGTTTTGAACTTGTATCTTTGTGAAATGGCAACATGACATGGATACTGCTCATTCAAGTGCTGTGGATGATATAAAACATTTGAAAAGGGAAGTTGAGCTTTCTATCTAGCACCTCTGCTGGAACACTCCGTCATCGCAGTTCCTGTTTACACTGAGCATGTGCAAACCTCCCCGCAGGAGACCGTGCCACGCCCCCGTGCATGTTCCTTCTTAATGTCCCTATAGAACATCACTTAATGACACTTCCTCTCCGTTCTGTAAGCATGAATGTTCACGTAACATTTCAATTGTTTCACAATAGAGCGTCGCAGTCCCTCCCCCTTTCAGAACGACGAGTGGCCCAGGAAATGAAATGCAATGCATTTCTCCCATAGGATTTAATTTAAGTATTTATTTAAAGACGGTTATGCCGCAGACAAAGCCAACTCGGATCGTGACAAATCATGACAATGAACACAATATTTTGGGCCGATCAAATCATTAGAAAGAAGAAAATAAAGGCAGGAGACAACACTATTTGTTTTGTTTTTCTTCTTATGAATTATTTGATCGGCCCAAAACATTGTGTTCATTGTCATGATTTGACACGATCCGAGTTGGCTTTGTCCGCGGCGTAACCGTCTTTAAATAAATACTTAAAGAAAATCCTATGGGAGAAATGCATTGCATTTCATTTCCTGGGCCACTCGTCGTTCTGAAAGGGGGAGGGACTGCGACGCTCTGTTGAGTTACAGCAGAAGTCTCCAATCCCCATTTGGCAGGTGTGAGCAGAGAGAAAATCAGGCATGATGAAATTGGTGTCAAACCAGAAGCAAAGGTTGCGTGCAACCTAGACACAAGATCTGTGAATGTCTCAAAATAATTACATAATAGAGCTTCAAAGGTGCAACCGATTAGCAAATAATCAGTAATTGTAATTGATTATTTATCATTAACCCTTAACTCTCCATATATGGAGCTGAAATGTTCTGACATTCCATATGTTGACCCCTCCCCACCCGTCCTTCCTCTTTGATGTCTCCCTTTTGATTGATGCCTCTGCAATCAAACCCTAGACGGGCCCGCCCCAAAGTTAGTATTGCAGCCGCGCCTAGCAGCCGGCAAAAACTAGAGTACTCAACAGGCCCGAAAATTAAGGCCCGACCCAACCCTGTACACTCAAGACACTGCCCCCGCTGCCACCCTTATATCTCCATATATGGAGCTGACCTGTTCTGACATTCCGTTCTGTATGTTGATCTGACCTCATCAAACCCTGTACACTCAAGACAATGTCCCCGCTGGCACCCTTATATCTCCATATATGGAGCTGACCTGTTCTGACATTCCGTACTGTATGTTGATCTGACCTCATCAAACCCTGTACACTCAAGACAATGTCCCCGCTGCCACCCTTATATCTCCATATATGGAGCTGACCTGTTCTGACATTCCGTTCTGTATGTTGATCTGACCTCATCAAACCCTGTACACTCAAGACAATGTCCCCGCTGGCACCCTTATATCTCCATATATGGAGCTGACCTGTTCTGACATTCCGTACTGTATGTTGATCTGACCTCATCAAACCCTGTACACTCAATACAAGCTCCATATATGGCCGGTAGAGAATTAATTCCATACGTTAATAATAATAATAATAATAAACACTGATTGATTAGGCCTACAGATGCACATATTAGGGAAAACAAAAGTAATTGCAGTATTTATTTTGTTATTTTTGTACATTTTTGGTTGGAAAGCTACATAATTTATGGATAGTTATGCCCCAGGAAACTGATTTTGTAACTTTAATCATCACCAACAAATTCAACTTCAAATTCATTCAACACAACATAAACATAAAATAAACAATTTAGGTTTTTATTTGTTACCAACATTGCATTTTTAAGGCTGATATTGTCTATATAATTATGACAGATTAATTGTGTGTCCCAAGTAGAACTGTAAAGATGGAAACACTCAAGTACCTAAGTACAGTACTTGAGTAGATGTACATAGTTATTTCCACCTCTGCATTTGGGACACGTTGCAGTCAAAAATGGCTCTTAACCCATTTAGAGTTAAAAAGATTCACTTTGAAAGAATATATATTCAAAGATTTGCGCCACATTTTTACGATTTTTCAAAAATAGCAGACCTACAAGCTCGTAGCGCGCCACTGGGTGGCACGCTATGAGCTTGTAGATCTGCTATTTTTTCCATAGCTGAAGTATAACAGAATGCTTGAAACACCAAAAGGGGTTCCCGCCCAAAATGGCCGGGTTAAAGGCTCAGGATTGGGTTTGCAGAATTGCACACTGGTGCACTTTAAGTTTCTTCAATGTCAATACATTGTGTGATTAGGTACCAATAACTTTAGCATTGAAGCTTTGCAAAGAGAACTGGAACGGACTATTGCTCAACAAAATACTTTAATTCAGCCGATAGTCATTTGCTACTTTACGTTGGGATCGATCAAGGCTCATCTCACCTTTTAGTACTTTACTGACACTTCTGTCATTCATTATATCACTCTATTCAATCCATTGATTGATCAAAATTAGTTCTACAAATTACTAACTGCTTTAAATTCCAATACTTTTGAACATCCAAATAACTTTTTAATCAATGCATTTCATCACTGTATTGTCTTTGTCTGCTGTGAGCAAATTCAGTGCTTCATCTTGCTAGGAGTAACATATCAACTTTCACCCGGGGTACTGTGTAATGCAACCAAGACGCTGGTAAGAAGGATACAACAGGTTATTTCAGAGGACACTGCATCAAAATCTCAGGTTCCTAAGTCATTCGATATCGGCCATTAATGTGCTATTGTGCCGGGGGACACAAAACACTGAAAAGTGTAAGTAAAGTTGAATTCTAGGTGTGACTGCACACAACCGAGAAATAACATAATGGCAAGATGTATTTTTGTAGGAATCTCTGGGTGGGCACCCACGGCACCACTGAATGACACTGTTATGTTTTAGAATCTTATATTAGTATGTCATATTACGGTATGTAAATATACATATCTCGCCCCTAAAACTTATATTATAGGAGAGACTGAAAATAACGTTTTTTTTCTTGACGTTCAATCACTTGACCCCCAGCATCCCTATTCTGGAGGGAACGGTCACTAAGAATAGCAGATCCTCAAGTAGATCGGATCTTTGGTGAAGAGAGTTGTTGTAGATTGAAAAATAACTCGTCAAGCATACAGTGCAACTTTTACTAGTGGTCAAAGCTCCAGAGCAGGATTTGTATACTGTTCTATTGTACGCGGCACAATAGATTCTCTGCTCTGGGACTGGTCCCTTCCTCTCCTCACTGCTATCCAACAGCTAAGATAGAGGCACCGAGAGCTCCCGTTGCTTGCTGTGCCTCCTTGCTGTGCCTCCAGAATCACTCCAGAGTCCGCTCCCCAGCATTGAGTCCCCCCCCCCCCCACTCTTCCAAGGTGGACATGCACACTGTACGTGTGTGCCAAGGCTACTGTGCGTGACTCAGGGAGATCCCTGAGGGCTCCATTGTATTGGGGGTCCGATTGCTGACCAAACTCCATTATCTACTCCGGCCAGCTAAGGGTTGCAGCTAGACCCAGCACTCGCTGCTTTCTTGCCCTTCCTCCTCCTCTACCCTTAAGGGGCTTCGACAAACTTTGTTGCGTGCAGAAAAATAGCCAAATACCCTGCAAGTCTGATCGCGCTTGTAGATCGTATGAATGTCTATATACAGTAGAGTCTGGAAGCTGTAATCGGTTTGTCATTTCCGTGCATGAAAATATAGTTTTACGTTCATTTCCAGTTATGATAAGCGGCAAGCTTTTTAATGTTTCAAATGATTTGATATATTTACGTGCCTAGTAAAATGAAACGGGAGCGCGGGACCCCACAACACTCCGGGTGTCATTTTCTGAGCTGTCTGTCTCTACATCGTCCTAAGACTGGAGTCATCTCGTTTCTCCATACATCTGGCCAGCTCATTTGTGCTTTGTGCACCAGCATCTTTTCTTTAGTACGTCCACGTAGGTACTTTCCCTAGGTAGGTGTGGGATGTCCTCTCGATCGATGCCCGTATGTGGGTTCCCACAGTACAAGCTTTCCTCCCTTCCTTCCGCTGTAACAGGCGACTAGTAGCCTATGATGGAAGCATTTGAAAATTGTGGGAGGACAGTCTGCCTCGAGAGACCAGTCAATGGATGCGGGAGTGGGGACGGGGGTGTGTGGGGACAGGGGGCAGGGGTGTTTGTGTGGGGGTTTAACACTCAATCAAATCCACACACAGTAACCACTTCTTTTAAGAGACAAGGCAACAGGGAGCCAATCCCCACTGCTCTTGACCCCTGAGAGTGAATGTGACTCCGGCTTTTCTGCCGTTTCACGCGTTCCGCTGACAATCAGTGGTGGAAAGCAAACCAAGTACATTTACTCAGTAAACGGCTTTGTTTATAGTTACTTTGTAGCTTTGATTATTGCTATCCGAAAATAGTTGCGATCGACTGATTTAGTTACAAATTCTGAAAACAGACGTCATTTTACTTTGGTACCGTTTTGTACTTCTATTCAAGCAAAATCTTACTTGCACCACTGTTCGCTGCCAATGACTTAAAACTAAATAAAAAATAAAAACGAGAAGAGGGGAGGAAACCATTAGTGGCTGATCTTAAAGCGCGCTTGTATTTACCGCCATCTGACATGCTATTACCCTATATGACCTGCATGGGAATTCCAGCCTCTAATGACTAATTAACCTGGTGGAACCTATAAGCGCAGCCGCGTTATGACAATTACTTGCGTGCTCGACTGCTTCCCGTCAAAGCGACTGCGGAAGAAGCATTGACACAGCATGTCAAGGTACTATGTGGTGGTGTTCATGGTTATAGGAGCTTAGGCGATAAGCTACACATCATCACTGTCGGGCAGAAACTGTGCACCAGTACACCTTCCCCCCCCATAAGTTAACGCCCTACTTGGCCACATTACAGCGTCACACAAAATTGAGCTTGCAAATATTATGCTTGGTACTTTTGCTTTTTTTTAATTTATTAATTAAATCAGGATAATGGTTTTGGACATATGAGGTTTCCACCCGACCATAGTCACCGTCGGGTGGAAACCTTGTATCTCCTCATTTCAATTATATATATTTTTTTTTATTTTTGTTTTCAGAAATGAATGCCCAGCGCAAAAGTAGTGAAAATAGCAGATCATTTTGAAAGTGAGAGTCTTTCTATGGGTTTATACACATTGAACCAAAGTATTTCCCAGTAGCCAAAGTATAAAATATGGCATAAGTGATTAGAATGTAATCATAAATTAAAATATGCAACGTAACTATATCAATAAAAGCTGTCGAATACTTTTAGGGGGACTGGGGGAGTAAATCAAGTATGATATTTCCCTATATGACACCTCAAAAAGTGTACATAAGCACAGTACTTGAGTAAATGTATACTTCTACCAAATGGCGTTGTGTTTGTGTGAAGGACATCTGTATTCTGAGAGAGTATCCTTTCTCTCTCTCTCTCTCTCGATCTACATCTATCTGGCCGCAGTCTGAGGCACACCGGAGCCCGGGGCGAGAGACACCGGAGCACGGGGCGAGAGCTGAGGAGAATACTGAGGAGCTTAGCGGCTGCCCCTGGGCCAGACGCAGGCTTCTGGACATACACACAATCTGACGCAAAGGCAGACACGCGTGCACTGTATACAGAAACGCGCGCACGCACGCGCACGCACACACACACACACGCACACACGCACACACACACACACACACACACACACACACACACACACACGCACACACACACACACACATTCAGACTTCACCTAGAACTCGCCTCTTCAGACTCCATCTCACCCCCTAGCACTCAACTTTTGGGACTCCACCTAATCCCCTTTACCCTTAGCACTCATTCGCACTCCAGCTCACGAGGGCGCTATAGCTAGCTGAAAAGCCGTTGTTGAGGGGCCTCAAAAACTGTCAAGTATATATATATATATATATATATATATATATATATATATATATATATATAAAACGTGGTTTAAAAGTCATGACATATATAGCCTGGCAGTTTGGCCACAGCCCCATCTCAGAAAACAGCTGCACTGGGAGGGGTTTCAGACTGAATAATAGAGTGAAACTAAATTACATTTGAGGCCCGAGTGTCAGGCTATGAAAAAGAAGCTGTAGGCATCGTTTTCCATGTCCAACATTGTGGCATACCGAGAGCAGTGAAATGATTATTGTAGACAAAAGAGGGCACTCTAGGGTATAGCATTATAGACACCTTGGCATGAAGACTGGTGTAGCTATAGACACTGATGACATCACTGTAACTCACCTGAGCGTGTCATCAGGTGAGGTGTTTTGCCACGGCCATAAAATTTGCTCGGGGCACATTCCCTGTTCACGGGCTCTGGGACAGACTGCCTGCATGCTCTGCGTTGCTGCCGGTGTTCTGTGGTTTATGATTCGGCGAGGAATTTAATATAATTGCATTAATTGGTAGATACATTTTTGTGTTCGTTTCTTTTTTGTCTTTCCTTCTCTCAGTTGTAGTAAGAATATACTCTTACTTCTAAGTATTGATGGTTTCTTGTGGTTTATTGTATGTCTTTTTATGGCTCAATTAATTGAATGCATAGGACCACGATGGAAACAAGCAGTCAGGGCTTTTTGTGATATCATTTGATCATTATTGTATAATCTTTGCAAACCGATAATCAATCAATCAATCAATCAATCAATCAATCAATCAATCAATCAATCAATCAATCAATCAATCAATCATTCATGTTATCTCACGACACATTGTGAGAAATGTAATGTGTTATATAACACACTACCTCCTACTGCTAACAGACACACAATATATTAATGTGTTCAATCAATCAAAACTTGGACCTGCTAATTTCACTGTGCTTGAAACTTCTCAATAATGCATGAACAAAACAGATTAACTATAAGTAATAATTGTCACACAGAACGCTCTGCTTCACATGCAAAATGCCACCAGATTGCGGCCGTATTCGTTGATCGCATAATTTGCAGCGGCAGCCTTAGTGAATCGGATGTTAATTGCATGCACCATACGAGCACAAATTGCAATGTGCCATGCAGGGTAAATCTGACCCTGAGCGTCCTTTGGTTTTGCTCAGGAATTACGCGGCAACGCCACAACGTGGAACTTGAAGCAGTGGACTGAATTTGCAAGTGGCCATGGTTTACTATGTGGGACTTCCCAGGAGGCATAGTTTTTGATTGGAGAATGATTCATGCAACAAAGTCTGCAGACTCCACCTCACGACCATGGCACTCGCCTGTTCAGACTCCACCTCACCCCCCTAGCACTCACGTCTTCAGACTCCACTTCACCCCCTAGCACTCACCTGTTCAGACTCCACCTCACCCCCCTAGCACTCACCTGTTCAGACTCCACCTCACCCCCCTAGCACTCACGTCTTCAGACTCCACCTCACCCCCTAGCGCTCACCTCTTCAGACTCCACCTCACCCCCTAGCACTCACCTCTCCAGTCTCCACCTCACCCCCTAGCACTCACCTCTTCAGACTCCACCTCACCCCCTATATAGCACTCACCTCTCCAGTCTCCACCTCACCTCCTAGCACTCACCAATCACCCCCTATAGCCCACCTAGATAAATAGTCCATTGTGAAAAGTCCTTAGACATTGTCAATTTATTGTCATCCAGGGACCCCCCCCGGAAAATAGTTTGGGCACGCCCTGGGCATCCCGACCCACAGGTTGAGAACCACCCGGTAAGCAGTGGCCCATATCCAATAGATCTGTACTTCAGTGTTGTGTGTGTGCTTGAGTAAATGTACTCCCTCACTTTCCAATTGCTATTGGAACCAGCGTGCTTCTCGGTGAGGCAGTGGCCCATATCCAAAAGATCATCTCGGGTGTTAAAATTATGAACTCCTCAAGCGAGGAATTTGAACGGCGAGATGGATTTTATTTTCTTTCTTTTTTTTTCCAGGCCGCGGCCGGCTGTCTAAAAAAAAATCACAATTTATCTCCAATTGATATGCAGTTATTATTGGAGTATGATTATATGCATAACAATCAGCTGTCGGACATAACCGTATACACTGATCTGTACTTTCAGAGTTACCCTCTGATCTTAAACTCCCACTTGATGGTGTGGAAATAGCATTTCGCAGTTGTTGGACTGTGTGTGTGTGTGTGTGTGTGTGTGTGTGTGTGTGTGTGTGTGTGTGTGTGTGTGTGTGTGTGTGTGTGTGTGTCACGGTCCGTGACATGTTATGTTTTCTTGAGTACCTTTTATTTTGTAGTATTGTTTTGTGCCTTCAGACAGCCCCTGTATAGTTCTGTACCTGCCTTGTCTAACCTGTATTGTGATTAGTCTTTGTTTTGCCCAGCGTGACTCCGCCCCCAGTCCTGCCTGGTATACCTTATCAGCCTTCTCTACCACTATCCATCCGGCCGGAACCCGAGGGACCCCCTGTCGGCTGTCCCGACTCTGTTCTTTGTTGGTTCGTAAATTGTGTCAGTGTTATTTAGCTCCTGGTATATTCCTAGTCCTAGTGTTATTTTCTTGCTCCTAGTTATTCCCTAGTTTCCTTGTGTTCCTGTGTTTTGTTCCTGTACCTCTGGTTTTTGGTTAATAAACCACCCTACACTCGACCTGCCTTGTGTCTGCCTCATCCTCTGCCTTTGTCCCGCGCTTGGGTCCTACACACCTCTGACTCTGATCGTGACAGTGTGTGTGTGTGTGTGTGTGTGTGTGTGTGTGTGCGTGTGTGCGTGCGCGCGTGCGCGCGTACATATACTGTATATATTGTTTTTTTTTAGTCAAGTACTGTATTTATGTACAATACGCGAGATGGAGGGCTCAAGCGAGCTTGTATATTTCAATAAACACAGCAAGGAGAGACAAGGAGAGCGTCTCTGTCTCGCCACCGGGTGTCATAGAGAGGAAGAAGAGCATATTATCAGAGCATCACTGAACTCTGAGGGATGTTGCTGAAGTCTGCTGGAGCCCTGCGCTGTCTCTGTGGATGAATGGGAGGGAGGGAGGGGTTCAGCAGTGGCTTTTCCCAGGCCAAGCAACCCCATTGCTAAACACTTGGCCGCGGCCGGACCCCCAGACCAGTGAATTCCAGCAAACTATATATATATATATATATATATATATATATATATATATATATATATATATATATATATATATATATAAAAAACATTTAAATATACAACTAAGTGGTGCCAGTTGGGCAACTAGGGGATGCTTGATTGATTCGTCAGTTATCACATCAACGTCGCAATACCGTCCGTGAAAATGTGATATAGGTATCAAACCGATATCAAATTAATATGGACCTTGGGCTATATGCAAATTATATGCCTGTTTCATTTTAATGCTTTCAGTCATTATCTGCTTATCCGCCCCACTAATCGGTTTTAGAAAAGTTTCTAGAATGTGAAGCTGAATAAGTCCGGGCCGCTACTGTGTTGCGTTGCAACGCCGATCCGATCGATATCATATAGTGACTTGGGCTTGTCAGAGTATACCCGTTGTGCCCATCTGTCTGTGTCCCTTTAATGCCCATATGTGGAGATCTCTGTATCTGTCTGACTATACCTTTCTCCTTTGGATCTCCAGTATGGAGATCCCTGCAGGTTATCAGTATTTTCCCATAATACTGGCATGCCCATATGGGCATATTGGTTTGTTTGTGTGTCTGTATATAGGGCTAATAAATCAGGTATACTGTGATATGCACTGTGTGAATTAGAAGTCTTCATCTGCACTCAGAGAATCATAGTTACGTAACAGGTATACGGTGGAAGGAAAACACTCCGATATCGGCCATATTCTCAATACCGTGCATCCCGACTCTGTAAATTCAGTCCAATTCAGTACGAATTCAGTATTTGAGCCTCATGCAGGCAGACGTACAGATTGTACACTTTGACCATTTGATGACGACGACGCTTATTTCAGTGTTCAAACAAAGCCGATAAAAAACGCTTATGCAAAGTAAACTCCCCCCCCCCCCCCCCCCCCCCCCATGGCATGAATACCGGTACCTCGGTATTTCTCACCATGAACGGAAACAGCCTTCCGGCGGCATGCATGTGTCACAAAATGAACGATAATTCCTCCTCCCCCCCCCCCCGGCCCCTCCCTCCTCCTGCCAGGTTGACAAAAAGCTCCCGACGCGTTCCATACGTATATATATATATATATCCATCACGCCGGCGGTGACAGTCATTCATTACGGACGTTATATGGAGAGGCATGATGACTCACCTTGTCCTTCCCCTGCTTCTCGTCTTGATACACGACCCACCGCTCGCCGTCGTTACTGTACGCCACCTTGTACGAGCCCACGAACTGAACGTGGCCGAAGTCCTTCGCCCCCTGGGTGATGAGGCCCGTGATCTTGGTAGGTACGAGCATGTCCACCTGAATAATATAGGGAGGGGGGGACAGACAGACAGACAGACAGACAGACAGACAGACAGACAGACAGACAGACAGACAGACAGACAGACAGACAGACAGACAGACAGACAGTGAAAGGGAGAGAAAGAAAGAAAGAGAGAGAAAGAGAGCAGAATTATAAAACCCCCATTGCCACGGAAGAAACGTGTCACATTCCATTTTCACAAGGTCGTCAGCATAATCTCTCTCTCTCTCTCTATCTCTCTCTCTCTCTCTCTCTCTCTCTCTCTCTCTCTCTCTCACTCTCTCTCTCTCTCTCTCTCTCTCTCTCTCTAAAGACGGTGTAAAGTCGTGGCGCAAGAAGTCACGTTCAATTATTCACGGGATATCGAACAAGGAGCCTTTACTGTACGCGGGGCTATACTGTACGGCCCACCAGCCGGCCTCAGCACAACACAAACATGCAGGCCGCAGCGGATTCTTGACGGCCGGACGGCCGGACGGACGGACGGACAGACGGACGGACGGACCGAGCCATTTGGGTTCATTTTTGAATACCCGCTTCTCATTTTGCAGTGTGGTGGAAAAGTATAACAAAGTGCATTTTAAGTGCTGTATTTGTGTACAATTGCCTTACTTGAGAATCTCTTCATCATCATATTTTATGTTTTTTGTTGTTATAATGGTGGTACCTGGAGAGACACATTTTTTTCCCGAGGTGGTAGTTTGGTTTACACATGGCTCGGGAGCCACATGCGCCCTGCAGGTTAATGTCGGAATACTGATACTGGCCATTATTGATTTCAGCTGTCACAATTGCAAACATGACCCACTTTAACTTCCGTCTAAATTAGTACATGGGGATTAAGGATTATATGAATATAGCCGAGAACACTGAGTCTATCACTGATATCATACACATACACGTATGATAAGAGCGTTGCCAAAAGTAGGCTTGTGTGTGTGTGTGTGTGTGTGTGTGTCGGGTAGGACCACTACCAGTTGACCTGTAGTAAGTCTCATGGTCGGGGGGGGTAGGACCAAGTCTCATGGGATTTGGTATTTGTTTATAAACATTTTGGTATTTGTTTATAAACATTTGTGATTTGTTTATAAACATTTGTGATTTGTTTATAAACATTTGGGATTTGTAAGTCTCATGGGGGGGGGGTAGGACCAATACCAGTTGACCTGTAGTAAGTCTCATGGTCGGGGGGTAGGACCAAGTCTCATGGGATTTGTGATTTGTTTATAAACATTTTGGTATTTGTTTATAAACATTTGTGATTTGTTTATAAACATTTGTGATTTGTTTATAAACATTTGTGATTTGTTTATAAACATTTTGGGATTTGTTCATAAACATTTGGGATTTGTTTATAAACATTTTGGGATTTGTTTATAAACATTTGGGATTTGTTTACAAACATTTGGGATTTGTTTATAAACATTTGGGATTTGTAAGTCTCATGGGGGGGGTAGGACCACTACCATGTGTGTGTGTGTGTGTGTGTGTGTGTGTGTGTGTGTGTGTGTGTGTGTGTGTGTGTGTGTGTGTGTGTGTGTGTGTGTGTGTGTGTGTGTTTGTGTTCCGGCCGGAAAATGGGTAACATAGAACCTTTTTTAGTTGAGTGGGGAACATAGAACCCTGGGAACATAGAACCTTTTTAGTTGAGTGGGGAACATAGAACCCTGGGAACATAGAACCTTTTTAGTTGAGTGGGGAACATAGAACCCTGGGAACATAGAACCTTTTTAGTTGAGTGGGGAACATAGAACCCTGGGAACATAGAACCTTTTTAGTTGAGTGGGGAACATAGAACCCTGGGAACAAAGAACCTTTTTAGTTGAGTGGGGAACATAGAACCCTGGGAACATAGAACCTTTTTAGTTGAGTGGGGAACATAGAACCCTGGGAACATAGAACCTTTTTAGTTGAGTGGGGAACATAGAACCCTGGGAACAAAGAACCTTTTTTAGTTGAGTGGGGAACATAGAACCCTGGGAACAAAGAACCTTTTTTAGTTGAGTGGGGAACATAGAACCCTGGGAACATAGAACCTTTTTTAGTTGAGTCGGGAACATAGAACCCTGGGAACATAGAACCTTTTTTGGGTAAGTGGGGAACATACAGTAGAACCTTTTTGCGGGGGTAAGTGGGGAACATAGAACCTGGGGAACCAGAACATAGGTTATTTTTTTGTGTTTTTTTTGTAAATTAACGCCCTACTTGATCATACTGCAAGTTCCACACATAAGCATCAAAAGAAGCCGATCTGGACGCTCGAAACGCATTGCAAAGTGACGCCTTTTGAGCTTGTAGATTTGCCACTTTGCTACTGCTGTTTTTGAATTTGAACATATTTTATATTAAGAGGATTCCACCAGACAGAGGCGACTTCATTCTACTACTCCACTACATCTCGGAGCCAGATATTGTTCTTTTTATTCGACTATGATTATTGAAAACTTTGTAAATTTAGATTATCATTACAAAACATACCAAAAACAATTAATCCCCATTCTATACTTAATTTCTTCAAAAATAGCCAATTTACAAAGCATAGAGCTATCCCTGATGGATATACCAATACAGTCACTATTAGGTTGCACTGACAGCGAGAAAGGAATGTTTCAGACAAGGAGTCAGTGGGTAAATCATTCGTTCAAAATATGGCTGGAAGTTGTTAAACGCTTCCAGCTTCAGAGGGAGGCAAAACTTTTAAGTTGGCCAGCATATGGCCCTGACTTCATACCAGCAGTATTAGACAATGGGTATAAACAATGGCATCGCCTCTATATGTACTATGATTAGAAATGGAGATATTGACAGTTTTGAAAACCTAAAGCATAAATATGGGTTGACTAACCAGGACTTGTTTAGATAATTGCAGGTAAGGGATTATTTTGGTAAAAAAAAAAGTAAAAGGGTCTACTCCAGGTATTACAACAAGCCTAATCACTGTATTTACAAATGCTTATGGCTCAGGAAGTAATAGGGGTCTTGTAAGTATAAACTATATAATGGACTTGAAAAAGGACTGTACAATATATCTGAAAGAGCGATGGGAAAAAGAGTTGGGCATTGATATAAGTGATGAAGTATGGATGAATATATGGGGAATCAACGACCACTAATCCCTTGACTTGGAGAGACTTTTGTTGGAAAAAATATGGATATGGAGTGAATATGGGCTGTGTCTTTCCGGTTGTCAATGAATGTATAAGAAATCCAAAAGTCTGTAATATGTATTGTTGTCGCTGTACATCCCATGACCTCTTTTGTTTTTTCGTGTTTTTTTTCCGTTGTCTTTTGTTTTTATTCCGTTTTTTACTGTTGATGTTTCTGATTTATTGTCTGCCTTGTTTGTCTTTTGTCTGTCTTTTTGTCTGTCTTGCATTATTCAAAAATTCAAAAATAAAGAGTTAAAAAAAAAATAGCCAATGTACAAGCCTCCAACGTGACACGCAGGTAGATGGGCTGTTTATTTTGTTGAGGGGCGCTATAGCCCCTCCTATGGCCAGCTTTGTGTGTTTGTGTCTACCCCATAGCGTTGATTCGATTGGCTGAGCACCCCGTGGCGATGATTTGATTGGCTGAGCAATGTGCAGTACATATTCAGGATAAAAAGTGAGGAGAGAAAAGTGAGAACGCCAATATTGTGATTGGCCGGAATCAGATTTTGAATACAGTACTTTTACTAGCAACAGACTATTTGTTATATTGTGGTATTGCTACTTTTACTTTAGTACAAATACAAATATGTGTACGTATTCCATAACTGGTTAATTTTTAATATGTTCTCATTTGTAGCGGGGAGGAACTGGCCATGCAGCAAACGAACACACGCACGCATGCTGGCGCGCATGCACGCACACACACAAGCTGTTATGTTTATTGACTCCTAAGACTTCAATTACAGAGATTCATTATTTAGAGACGCATACATCGGGTGGCACTGATGAGAGAGAGAAAGAATCAAGTTTGGCGGAAACCTCTCGGATGTGAAAACACAAAATAAAGCGTTTCTCTTCAAGAAATGTGTTCAAATGGATCCAATGTAGTTATTATTTAGTCACAAGCTCTTGTTCATATACTACCAGTTAATAATAATAATAATAATAATAATTGAACCGCAGACCTGCAAGCTTTGAGCTTTCAGATCTGCTACTTTTTATGCTTTTGTGTGACACTGTATGGTATGTTTACACACACACACACACACACACACACACACACACACACACACACACACACACACACACACACACACACACACACACACACACACACACACACACACACACACACACACACACACACATCATTTGTGTATGTCCACATAAGAGACACATTACGAGGACACAAATACAATTACAAGGTGCTGTACAGAGTGCAATCAGCAAATCCCGGACAAATACCCACCCACACACAGGGGTACAAGTAACAGCGTCTTCGCGGCTATACCGACAGTGGACGAGAGAGACACACACACACACACACACACACACACACACACACACACACACACACACAACAGTTTGCATAATTATGGAGATAAGAGGTTTCTGCCCGTCAGCAAGGGCTATACGATGACAGGCACCGTGATGCTAAAGCCATGCTATAGCCGACTCCAACCCCACAGGCCCGCGGGGGAGAATACGACGGCAACACAATTAAATACAGACAGACAGACAGACAATGGAGTCGGTGCTTTTGTCTGGGTTATCTCTCCACCGTGTTAGTTATGCTAATTATTGTGTCGAATGAATAACGCATGGGAAATCAACGATGCCGAACGGCGACAAGTCATTTGATCGTTAAGCAGACAGTGACGGACGGACGGACGGACGGGTATACTCGGATTGTTGGATTCGAGTAAAAGTAGCAATATGGTATTATTATTTTGGTACAGCTTTTTACTTAAACAAATCCATCCTTTCCTCGGGTGGAAACCTTGTAGGCCTACTGTATGTCCAAATCCATTACTTTTCTATACGGGGGCCCCAGAGTGGTAAGACTGGGCAAGATATTATCTGGACTAGTCGTGTTATATATCTCGACTGGACGAGATAATATCTTGTCCAGTCGAATTATTATCTCGACAAAAAAGTATTTTGTCTTACCATGGCCACTCTGGAGCTCCGTACTTTTCAGGAAATGTAGAAAGAAAAGAACCTGTGTCTCAATGGATCCAATTAAGTTATTATTTAGGCACGATCTCTCATTAAAGATGGAGTGCCACATCTTGTTGTATTTTTCCAGTTTTCCATGTGTCTATGGGGTGACAGTATACTTCATTAGACACCCTGGAGTCGTTTTGTATGTGCAATGGTGTATTAACTTTGTATTTAGGGTTTCTTCCTGGAGGCTGAACCCTTGACAGTCAAACGGGCCAATGAAATTTAAACAGTAATATAGTGAACATCACATTATCAGCCCCTCCCCTAACCCCTCCCCCTTTATCATACAACTAGTTCAGGTGGATCACCACTCATCACCACCCACCAGGCAAACCTGCAGGCATACTTAATGAACTGGTGGGCGTGCCCACATAAAAACAAACATTTTAACAAATACTGTACACTTTTGTGAAAAAATTATACCTCCTTATATAACAATAATCGGATCGGATTTTTTTTTTTCCTTTTTCCTTGGCCTCTCCTTCTGGCTTCTGCACCATACACCTTGCTCTTCGCGAGCAAGTGCGACTGCGCGTTGTCGCTCACTTCCCCGTTTATACCGCTCACAAGGAAAGGCTCGGCGAGCTCTCCGTGGTTTTGACCAGATGTACTGGTGTATACTAAGCTCTTCATTTCTGACTTAACCCATTCTGACCTGAGATCAGATTCATACGAGGTTTCCACTGGACACACACACACTGGTCTGATGAACCCATTCTGACCTGAGATCAGATTCTAGAAATGTCAGTCGTTCTTCGATTTTTCAAAAATAGCAGACCTATACAAGCTCGTAGCGCGCCACTCGGTGGCGCGCTATGAGCTTGTAGATCTGCTATTTTTCAATAGCTAAAGCATAACATAGTGCCAACACCAAAATGGGTTCCCGGTCAGAATGGGTTAAAACATGCCTCTCGTTCAAAATATGAAGCGAGGGATTATTCGGTTACGATTTTATCGTAACGATAGCGAGGTAAGCAAGCGCAAATATGTCTCCCAGTTTTTGCCCGGGACGGAAGGAGGGGGGGGGGGCTTAGGCTTACAGAGTAAAAGCGGCCATATCTTCCCCCGGCCCCCCTGAGCTTCTATTTTGAAAGAAATTCCGGCGCTGATTGTGAAAAAAAACAACACAGTAAATTGTGCCAGCACACATGGTCAAATAACGGAGATACAAGGTTTCTGCCCGGCGTGCCAACGATAACCGTGTGTGAGTCACATTTTTTGCACACACATTTGCCGAGATATGGTGAAAACCAGTATATGGACACAGCACATATATGTGGTTGCTGAAACCTCTCATCGCCACATTCAAATGTAATTTAACGCCCTGTACGTTATCATTCTACTTCATACAAGCAACCGTATGCTGCATGTCGAAAAAAATAGCAGATCGGCAAGCACGCCAATCTGCTTTTTTGTTCTTTCTTTCTTTTTGTTTTATGTGAATCCTCCCGACAGAGACGATGCAATGAATCCAATATCCAAACTGCTTAAAAAAAAAAAAGCAGAAAACAAAACAAGATACAGTATGAAACATGAAAGGTAGTGAATGTGCACATAATTTATATGCAAATGTGTTAAACCTTTAAGAGTACAGGGTATAATGTCTGACTGATTCACTCCGTACATATGCCGTGCAATGTGCGATAAGCATGACTGCTATCGTAGAAGAGGAGGGAGAGAGAGAGAGAGAGAGAGAGAGAGGGAGAGAGAGAAGGGGGGGGGGGGGGGATATGGACAGAACGAAAGAGAAGCAAATATGCAAATTGCATCTGCTGACTTCCACAGCGTGCGGAGCATACATCACATTAATTGGTCCGGTCTTGTTCTGACAAAGTACAAACAAACTACGAGTCTATTTAAAAAGCCGTTTTCACTCTCTGCACACTGCTTGAACTATACGCACGCACGCACGCACGCACGCACGTGTATACAATTTGTCATGTTCTTTCTATACTCTCCTACTGTACGTCGTCATACGTATAGGAGTAGCAGCGGTTGCTATTTTCATAATTCGTTTTTGAAAGTGAAAGGGAAAGCGGTTAAGTGTGTCTGTGGGTTTTCGTAAACATTGAACTGATGAACGAGTGTTGCCTGTGAGTTGACGGGGGTCTTATACTCAAAGGCGGGACCCCCTGCCGTAAAGCACGCTCAGGCTCAGACGTGGGTCCTCGACTGGCTGCGTGCGATATTAATCCATTCTGACCTGAGATCAGATTCTACAGATGTCTTCTATACATCCTGACAGTTTTCTGAAAAAGCTATGTTTCTAAGTCAGTCGTTTTTAGATTTTTCAAAAAAATAGCAGACCTACAAGCTCGTAGCGCGCCACTCGGTGGCGCACTATGAGCTTGTAGATCTGCTATCTTCCAATAGCTAAAGCATGACATAATGCCACCAAAAGGGGTTCCCGCCCAAAATGAGTTAAAATTAACACTGAAGATTTCACTGTGCTGGTAGGCCTACTATAGCACTAAATGTGATATCAGGCTTTTATCCAGACCAAAATGTTGTTATTGAATTGATTATTTTCAGACTTCCATGTGAATTCTTATTTTAATAACGGAATTCACCAATGCATCTCATGTAATGTCTTCAATTTGCAGAGGGTGAGAGAGGGTTTATTTGACTTAATTTAAAATGTAATAAGTCAACCTGTTAATAAATGTCAATTTGCCAAATTGTATACTTTGTCATGCAGTAAGTTGTCCACTGGGCAGGTTCCAGCCATTAGAGAGGCGAACGAATATGATGTGCCCAGGGGGGCAGTCAGACGGATATTTTGTGAAGCCACTAAGGAAATGAAAGTTCATATAATGGCATGTTGTGGCTCATTGGGCTCAAAAAAACCATGAATAGCCCCATAGAAGTCCATGTATTTGGGCCCAACTTCACCTAGACTGTATTACCTTAATAAACATGGTCATGAATACTTTCTGCTTCCAGTCACTAGTGTAAAGTCTCATTTCTAATGTCATAATATTCTTTTTGGAAAATTATGGTCCCATTTATTAGAAAAATGACCATAAAGTCGCGCATGTTCTGAGGGGCGTGTCTACCGTTACATGTCTATGAACGGGATCCCCCACCCACTCGAGTCAAAATAAAAACCAACGAAGAAGAAGGGGGAAGTCCCGCCTCGTTGTCTGGGCCAGCCAATGGGCCAGCTGGCCTGAACTGGGCCAAAACGGATCTAGAAAGATGGCGACTTCCATTGCAAGGACTGTGACAGGCTTCATTTTACGTTCACGTTAGACCCGCGGGACGCTTTGTCCATATTTTTTTACAGTCTATGGATGTGCCTTGATGTCGCACTGGTCCTCTGACACCGCGAGCTGCAGTGACATGCCATTAAGCTGCACTTGAGTGTGTGTATAGCTTTCTACAGCCGATCTACAAACTCACAACGCGCGACGATGTGTATCGAATAGGTCTCATTGGCTAATGTACGTTTTGTAATAATAGTATTTGCCACCTGAGCTGTATAGGCTACAGTGCAGTAGAAGTATTATGAATTCAAATTGTATGAAGAATTGTCATATCCGCGAAAAATTGTACGTATAAGTGAAAGCACTTGATTAAATGCACTTGATTAACCGGCGCTGTCTCTCTTGCGTTCTACAAAAAAAAACATCAGAGGAGCGGGATAAACTCTGGCTAACCCGCCGCTTGCGAGGTGTAATTTTTTTTATAATAATAAGAAGAAAAAAAAGCCAATACGCAAAGAACCCAATGAGGAAACCGCGAGGGTGTAAGCGTGCGGTAGACTTTAATTTAACCCATTCTGACCTGAGATCAGATTCATACGAGGTTTCCACTAGACACACACTGGTCTGATTAACCCATTCTGACCTGAGATCAGATTCTAAAAAATCTCAGTCGTTCTTCGATTTAAAAAAAATAGCAGACCTACAAGCTCGTATCGCGCCACTCGGTGGCGCGCTATGAGCTTGTAAGATCTGCTATTTTTCAATAGCTAAAGCATAACATGATGCTTAACACCAAAATGGGTTCCCGTTCAGAACGGGTTAAAAAGAGGCGGCCCCGGCCGCTTTGATGTTCTGTGCCCCGTGCCCAATGCACAGCCGTGCATCACATGTGTCTCCCAGTGTACGTATACTTTATTCACTGATGGATTACTTCAAAGCAGAAGCAACTCTATATAGCTCTACTCGGCTCGTCGCGTAATGAAGTGTTTTTGTCGTTTGTCGGTGCGAGTGCGTGTGCGTGTGTGTGTGTGTGTGTGCGCGTGTGTGTGCATGCATTTTGTGTGTGTGTGTGTGTGTGTGTGTGTGTGTGTGCGTTTTGTTGTGTGTGTTTATATCACTGTACTTGCAGCGAGGCCGGATCTTCCCAGAAGTACAGTGTATACAATTTGAGAAATAAAACATATCGTTTTCTGACAGGATCCAAAAGGAAGCACGCACACATCTCAGAAAGCTCGACGGGTGCTGAACAAAGACACATACGTACAATGAGAAAGACGGCTTGTCTGCACACCGTCACACCTGACGAAGAACCAGAAGGTTCCGGAAGGTTCGAAACGTTGTTATTCAATAAAGGTTTACTGGGGGAGCCGATACGCGGCGTGCGCACAACAACCCTTATTCTTTCTCATTCAGTATAGTTTTCTGCCATTTTCCGACGCCCGTCCTAAAGTGTTAATGTCCTCACAAGTATAGCGATACAATGTGTGTGCGTGCGTGCGGTGTGATTTCCTATACGGTAGCATTGAAATGCCTTTAAACAAGGGCCTATTTTATAATCGCAATAGCGGCACTAAAGCCCCCCCCCCCCCCCCCCCACGACCATTGGACCAAAAGTAAGAGTGGCAAGGCCGGGGGGGGGGGGGGGGGGGGCTTATTATAGGCTCTGATTATAGCCTCCAAACGCACAGAGCTGAGGAGCTAATGTGTCTTTCTTTTGGCTTGGCGAGCGAGCTATATAGCCGGTCGGGTGGGTTCTGCTTCTGCCAGCCAGGCAAAGACAGGCTTGAAGAGGGGAGTTTCGAGTGTTATTCATTATATTTGTGTTGAGTAAAATGACAGAAGTAATGTACCAAAGTACTCGTGCATGTTTTGTAATTTTCGTCCATTTCCTTTCAAAAAAGTAGCAATGGCTAAAGGCTCATACATAGTCTGGATTTACCGTGGTGGGGTTGACCACCGAAACTACAACATGACGTCACGAGCCGCGGTGAAGAGCAAACCAACCGCCACCGCTCGCGCCCTTCTCTCTGATTTTACTCACCAACCGCTCAGCGTTATTTCAGCTCACCACCGGAGCGGTGGTCACCTCACCACCGAAAATCCAGACTATGAATGAATAGGCCTTTAGAAGGAGGACGCGCACATCTACGTAAAGAAATACGTGGATTGATTTGTATTATTTTGCAAAATGTCCAATGATCATTGACTGCATGGGATTGGGGTCACTGTCGGCAGCAGCAACCATGGGAGAAGGCTACATGCGTTTAGGTGAGAAAGTAAAGAAACACAAGTCTTATTTCACGGTATAGCCAACTTGTAATAATAACGTTAACAACTATTGGAGAGCAACATTGGCTTCCGCGCATATACGGTTGCCTCAGGTTTTGTACGGGTCAGGGTTCCACATATTCCACGGTTCTCATCTCAGGTCGGGTCCGACATCTCTCGGTGCTGCTCGGGTCCCGACCTCAGATTTTCTATAATAAAATAATAGATAATAGTTGCTATAGTGCTCCGGGTACAATTTCCACGTAAATAACGCCAAAATAGTAAGAGTATGGTAATTCGAGTGAGCTCACTTCGTTACTTCCCAGAGCTGCTGAGCGGTGTGGTGTGGCCAGTGCTGAAACAAAGGCTGTTTTGAAGTGTGTGTGTGTGTGTGTGTGTGTGTGTGTGTGTGTGTGTGTGTGTGTGTGTGTGTGTGTGTGGGGCAGGGCAGTAATTGCTGTCACAGGTAGCGGTCAAAGAGAATGCCGCGCACCCCCCCCCGCCCCACCCCCCCCGGCAACCGCCAAATCGAATTAAAGGGGGCGAGATATGCTCGTTAGAGCCCAGGTCTCTCACTCACTCTCTTCTCCTCCGCTCGCTCGCTCGCTCGCTCACTCTCTTCTCCTCCGTCACTCTTGCATCCTTTCCTTCGTCCGTTATAATTTAGCTATTGAAAAATAGCAGATCTACAAGCTCATAGCGCGCCACTACGAGCTTGTATAGGTCTGCGGAAAAATCGTGAAAATATTTATTTCTGAAAACTGGAGGATTTAGAAGATTTTTTTTATTTTTTATTTCGAGGTCAGGCCTAAATGGGTTAATTCACGTAGAAAAAGTCCAGAGTACAGAGCCCTGTGACACCAATTGATGTGTTTATGGGTTCTCTATACTAGAACCATTTTGTCCCCTATATTTGGGTTCTCTATACTAGAACCATTTTGTCCCCTATATTTGGGTTCTCTATACTAGAACCATTTTGTCCCCTATATTTGGGTTCTCTATACTAGAACCATTTTGTCCCCCATATTTGGGTTCTTTATACTAGAACCATTTTGTCCCCCATATTTGGGTTCTTTATACTAGAACCATTTTGTCCCCTATATTTGGGTTCTTTATACTAGAACCATTTTGTCCCCTATATTTGGGTTCTTTATACTAGAACCATTTTGTCCCCTATATTTGGGTTCTCTATACTAGAACCATTTTGTCCCCCATATTTGGGTTCTCTATACTAGAACCATTTTGTCCCCTATATTTGGGTTCTCTATACTAGAACCATTTTGTCCCCCATATTTGGGTTCTCTATACTAGAACCATTTTGTCCCCTATATTTGGGTTCTCTATACTAGAACCATTTTGTCCCCTATATTTGGGTTCTCTATACTAGAACCATTTTGTCCCCTATATTTGGGTTCTCTATACTAGAACCATTCTGTCCCCTATATTTGGGTTCTCTATACTAGAACCTTTTTGTCCCCCATATTTGGGTTCTTTATACTAGAACCATTTTGTCCCCTATATTTGGGTTATTTATACTAGAACCATTTTGTCCCCCATATTTGGGTTCTCTATACTAGAATAATTTTGTCCCCTATATTTGGGTTCTTTATACTAGAACCATTTTGTCCCCCATATTTGGGTTCTCTATACTAGAACCATTTTGTCCCCTATATTTGGGTTCTCTATACTAGAACCATTTTGTCCCCCATATTTGGGTTCTTTATACTAGAACCATTTTGTCCCCCATATTTGGGTTCTCTATACTAGAACCATTTTTTCCCCTATATTTGGGTTCTCTATACTAGAACCATTTTGTCCCCTATATTTGGGTTCTCTATACTAGAACCATTTTGTCCCCTATATTTGGGTTCTCTATACTAGAATAATTTTGTCCCCTATATTTGGGTTCTTTATACTAGAACCATTTTGTCCCCTATATTTGGGTTCTCTATACTAGAACCATTTTGTCCCCTATATTTGGGTTCTCTATACTAGAACCATTTTGTCCCCCATATTTGGGTTCTTTATACTAGAACCATTTTGTCCCCCATATTTGGGTTCTCTATACTAGAACCATTTTGTCCCCTATATTTGGGTTCTCTATACTAGAACCATTTTGTCCCCTATATTTGGGTTCTCTATACTAGAATAATTTTGTCCCCTATATTTGGGTTCTTTATACTAGAACCATTTTGTCCCCCATATTTGGGTTCTCTATACTATAACCATTTTGTCCCCCATATTTGGGTTCTTTATACTAGAACCATTTTGTCCCCTATATTTGGGTTCTCTATACTAGAACCATTTTGTCCCCTATATTTGGGTTCTTTATACTAGAACCATTTTGTCCCCTATATTTGGGTTCTTTATACTAGAACCATTTTGTCCCCTATATTTGGGTTCTCTATACCAGAACCATTTTGTCCCCTATATTTGGGTTCTTTATACTAGAACCTTTTTGTCCCCCATATTTGGGTTCTCTATACTAGAACCATTTTGTCCCCTATATTTGGGTTCTCTATACTAGAATAATTTTGTCCCCTATATTTGGGTTCTTTATACTAGAACCATTTTGTCCCCTATATTTGGGTTCTTTATACTAGAACCATTTTGTCCCCTATATTTGGGTTCTTTATACTAGAACCATTTTGTCCCCTATATTTGGGTTATTTATACTAGAACCATTTTGTCCCCCATATTTGGGTTCTCTATACTAGACTAATGTTGTCCCCTATATTTGGGTTCTTTATACTAGAACCATTTTTTCCCCTATATTTGGGTTCTCTATACTAGAACCATTTTGTCCCCTATATTTGGGTTCTCTATACTAGAACCATTTTGTCCCCTATATTTGGGTTCTCTATACTAGAACCATTTTGTCCCCTATATTTGGGTTCTCTATACTAGAACCATTTTGTCCCCTATATTTGGGTTCTCTATACTAGAACCATTTTGTCCCCTATATTTGGGTTCTCTATACTAGAACCATTTTGTCCCCCATATTTGGGTTCTTTATACTAGAACCATTTTGTCCCCCATATTTGGGTTCTCTATACTAGAACCATTTTGTCCCCTATATTTGGGTTCTCTATACTAGAACCATTTTGTCCCCTATATTTGGGTTCTCTATACTAGAATAATTTTGTCCCCTATATTTGGGTTCTCTATACTAGAATAATTTTGTCCCCTATATTTGGGTTCTTTATACTAGAACCATTTTGTCCCCTATATTTGGGTTCTCTATACTAGAACCATTTTGTCCCCTATATTTGGGTTCTCTATACTAGAACCATTTTGTCCCCTATATTTGGGTTCTTTATACTAGAACCATTTTGTCCCCCATATTTGGGTTCTTTATACTAGAACCATTTTGTCCCCCATATTTGGGTTCTTTATACTAGAACCATTTTGTCCCCTATATTTTGGCGTCACTCTGAAGAACCAGTTTGGCTCCATTGGGGGCTTTGAGTCGGCGTGTCATTGCAGTGACCTTTCATAAATGAATGCCCTGCTTCGGTCGTACACTGCATATAGATCCGGTATACCTTCAACATTCAAAGACGGGAAGAAAAAAGAGGTTGTCTGTGGGTTTCATACATGATTATATTGAACCAATGAAAGGTATTAACCGGCCGACTGACAAAATAATAACTACATTGGATCCATTTAGAACACCTGTATGTTCCTTTTTTAATCATATAACATACTCATCTGTACATGTACAGTGGATAAAGAGGGTTAATGAACATGCTGCTTGCTGCCAAACGTTGGTTGCCACCATAAAGTCCTCCTGGCGCTATCCAGTGTGTGTGCCAGCCGGATGCAGGGAGCTTATTATTCTGAAGACGCCCTGCACTTGTCCGTTCCCCCCCAAATCTGAAAGCGAAATATTAGCGCAATATAATATTGTTCTATTGTGCTATACAGCAACATTGATATCGTCCTTATAGCACCCACTCTACTGTATTTGTCACAAAATTTGACTGAGGGACTGCCATTGGATTTTCTTTACATTTCCGTGTTTTCATGTTCAAATTCAAATTGACACATTGGTTGTTCAGTTTGACCCACCAGTTTTGGAGATGTGGCTTATCGAGGAATGTCTTGGGAGAAAACAGGCTTGAAAGGTTCACTTAATGTGAACATTACACCTATTTATTTCATATTCGCATGTCGCATTTCAGCTCTGACACTTATTTCAGACATGTATGTGAAGACTATGCCTGTGCTATTAACTCATTTTGAAAAAAATAAAAATCCTCTGGTGAAAAGCTGGAATTTGCGCAATGGTCACATTTTTTATAAGACGTCTGTGGCTGTCCATAAGGCAGTGTCAACGCTTCAGCAGACAAAGACACAATCCCCCGGTCTGCTCATTAGGTACAGCGTGGCTATATAAAAATGGCTTTTTCAGGACAGGGAGCGACTGCCCTGCATCTAGTATAATTCATTTTCGGCGATAGGTCGAGCGGGGGCAAGTAGAGCGTCAATCTGAGCGATTCACTGAAGCGGTTGCGTTCGTGCTCGTTTCACGCACAACTGACCTGAGATCAGATTCATACGAGGTTTCCACTGGACAACACACTGGTCTGATGAACCCATTCTGACCTGAGATCAGATTCTAAAAAAAATGTCAGTCGTTCTTTGATTTTTCAAAAATAGCAGACCCACAAGCTCGTATAGCGCGCCACTCGGTGGCGCGCTCTATGAGCTTGTAGATCTGCTCTTTTTCAATGGCTAAAGCACAACATGATGCTATAACACCAAAATGGGTTCCCGTTCAGAATGGGTTAATCGCTTCCGCAAGGTGCAGCGATCTGATTGACACCAGCTGAAGCAGGCGCGCATCGCCTCCGTTTCTTATACGCGCAGAGCGATTGTGTCTGCCTATATTCACGCTCCGCTTGAAGCTTTTCATGCTCCATCGCATGACGGTGGCACACGCCGAAAATAGAACGACCCAAAGGCCTCATGCGACGTGCTGCGTTGCGAGCTGGTTAGGTCGGCTATTCTTTGCCGCATGCACGACGACACAGCGGTGTGTGATGATGTCTGTCAGGGGATAAAAAGGATGAAAAGATTCAGAGGCAGCTTTATGTGTGAGCGACGCACAGCGTGTGTGCAAAGACACACCACAGCAGTGGTTGAAAATGTGACTATATAAGTACATTTACTCAAGTATACTGTTTGGCTACTTTTACTATACCGTCACCGCACACTGCACAGCAGCAGCCCAGCCAGCACCTAGTCCAGCCCTGCTGATTCAATCGTGTGCTTAAGACTCATTTAATCTACAACACTCGTGTGCTGTGACCCACTTCACTGCCAGCGGGAGGTATACGCGCTGCCGCTCATGTGCCTGCATGTGCACTGTGTGTGTGTGTGTGTGTGTGTGTGTGTGTGTGTGTGTGTGTGTGCGCGCGGTGTATACCTAGAGTCCAGGGGCTAGCATTCAGACAGCTCCACGGCCCATCAACTAAACACAACACAACAGGGAAACAACCGTTTGACGATTACTCGACCACACCTCAAGTGACACTTTACATTATTTACCGAGAAGAGAGCGGGGGGAAGGATAATGAGCAGATGAACCGTGCATGGAAGCGTGGAGAGAGTTCTTGCACTTCGGTGCAATTTTGAGGAACGTTTACTTTTTACGTGACTTTACCTCATTGCACGGCGAAGCGGAAGGAGAGTGCCTTTTTGCTTTGAAGTGTTGGTGAAGTGTAATCCGTCGGTGAACAGTCAGACGCTCTCTCCGTGAGAAAGAGCGGGGTGCTCGAATTGTCACTTTTGTGAGGCGGATGTCATACAGTAAAGTCATAGAAAGGGAGCTACAGCGGAATATGCATACAATATCTGTTTCTGCACCCTGTGCCTTTTCTCTTATGCCTATGCCTATCCTTCCTACAAAAGTACAAAGGTTGGAAGTACGTACACTAAGTATAGCCTTGCAGGGAGGCAACGGTTCCAGAGCCAAGTGGCCCATAGGGCAGGAGCCCATCTTCTGCTTATGTACGTAGCGTGAGGCGTAGAAGCATTGCCCAGTTATGATGCAAAAGCACAGGTAGTTTCGAAGGAAGCCATCCGATTGGCTGAAATAGCCATCTTATACCCATGCTTTTATACACGAGCATGGCCGCATACCCAATCATCAACACAGCTGTGCTTGCGGGACTCCGCTGAAGCCTCGATCCAGACATTGCATCACTGGCATGGCAATAATCACGATACCACACCCCCTTGTGTAATATTTTTTTTGTTTAATTATCACCCTGGACATGACACAGTACTAGTATGTCACATGATGTAAGAGTATATACACTCCCTGGACATGGCACCATCATGTCACACCGCTGAGGAAGACCCGCTAGGTTGGAATGTGTCCGTGGAGAGCTCGATAAACCTCTCCGTGTGTCCGTGGAGAGGTAAATAAACCTCTCCGTGTGAAAAGAACATGTACAGTCTTCTGGCTATAATGTTCTCACTTCCAAGTACACCCCCTGGACATGACACTATTAAATGTCGCACGCTGTACACGTACGCCCCCCTGGGCATGAAAGTACACCCCCTGGACATGACACTACAGTATTAGGGAAGCTCTGAACCATTCTTTAGATGCCGAGTGCCAAAGCAGTCTTTGGTAATGACTTGGCCAGGGGGGGGAAGGGATCGAACCCTGACCTCCCAATCTCTAACCACTGGTACAAAATGGGTGCGTGGCGTTAGTCCCGACGTCCCAATAGAGCGTGGCGGTCCCGCCCCCTTTCAGAACGACGAGGCCATAGACGTTTCAAAAAGTATTTATTTTGAACTTTAAAGCCTCGGACAAAAGGCAACTCGGATGATGACAAATCATGACGAACACATTTTTTTTGGGGGGCCAGACAAATTATTTGAAATTATTGCTTTAGAAATTAGAAAAAAAAATGCTTTTTCTATTTGTTCGGCCCCAATTTTTTTTTGTTTATTGTCATGATTTGTCATCATCCAAGTTGGCTTTATCCGAGGCTTACAGGTCTTAAAATAAATAAATACTTTCTGAAACGTCTATGGGAAAAATGAATGGGACATTTCTCTTCCGGTGTCCCCGAAGGGGGCAGAACTTGCGACGCTCTATAATCCAACATAAACATCTAAAACTGTCTTCTATGTCAGTCGCTCTTCGATTTTTCAAAAAGCTAAATAGCTTCCAATAGCTAAAGCATAACATAGTCCAAAATAGGTTCCCGACCAGAATGGGTTAAACCATTTTGACCTGGGAACGATTCTACAAATGTCAAATGTCTACAAATCCTGACAGTTTTCTGTTGTTTCTATGTCGTTCTCACACATTTTCATGTCAACGACTCCCAAGATTATCTGTAATCGGCCGCCGACCCACATCTGAAAATATGTTGTTCCAGGGACCCCTCAGAAGCAAAGATTTGAGTTAAAAACGTTCGCTCTGAAAGAATATATGTTCAAAGATTTGCACTATAACATTTTCCCGACTTTTCAAAAATAGCAGACCTACAAGCCCGTAGCGCTATGAGCTTGTAGATCTGCTATTTTTCAATAGCTAAAGTGTAAGTGCGAACGCACTGAGCACTAACTATGAGACCTAGCAGAACAGAATCTGTCCGTCTGTGTGTGTCACGCTGTAACACCACCCGCCCGCCACCAGAGGGTGCAGCTGTATCACACACAAAACACACACACACACACACACACACACTCACACACACACACACACACACACACACACACACACACACACACACACACACACACACAGTGTTAAAACATCAAAATGGCTTAAACCAGACACCTAACCACACGCGGAAGCCACGGCTGAGTCTTAATCGGACATGCATGTCATTTATACGCCGGACTAACATATGCCCCCCCTCCCCCCGTTACGGCAGCTGCCGCTATACACCGTACAAAATGACGGGAGCTTTTGTAAGGAACAAACCTGTGATGTGACAATAAAGTTGATTGTGATTGTGATTCTATACATCCATTTTAATTTGCTTGCTGGTTCAACCATGCCTGCATTGCACAGCTACACCTGCATGTGCGACATTTGAGCGCAGCACTTTTTGCTCATCCTATAATATGCATGCGCTGCCATCCTCACAGGTGCTCATGGTATATTAACGTAGCGTGTGGGCGTGTGACAGAGACAGCTGGGTGCCTGCCTGCCTGCCTGCCTGCCTGCGTGAGAAGAAAAAAAAATCTTCCAGAATTAAACCCAAGCTGCAAACTTGTACAGCTGAATTGAGCCGATGCCTTCCGAGGCTTCTGCTGCAGCTATAGAAATCTAGGCTCGATGCACAGTGGCCATATTGGAACGAAACATTCTTCTTCTTCTTCTATGTATTATCATTATTAGTTTTTACTACAAGCAAATCTACAAGCTTATTTTCACATTTCTATGTTCACATTGCCAATTAAGTGTAGGGTTACACTGAGGTAAAACTGAAATTAAAACTGGATCAAAAGCTGAATTAGCATACCCCTTGGAAACCACACCCATTTTGAGAAGCACAGCTGTAAGTCATGTGGATAAACCAGAAACACAAACGACAGTTTCACTGTGCGTTGGCGTTGCTCAGGCTAGCGTGGTTGTGTCCTCGGCTTCGGCCACTGCGTTAGTTTTACTGAGGTTAGGTTTGGGTATAGTTTACTGAGGTTATGTTTAGGTATAGTTTTACTGAGGTTAAGGTTAGGGTTAGGTTTAGGTATAGTTTTACTGAGGTTTTAAGGTTTAGGGTTAGGTTTAGGTATAGTTTTTACTGAGGTTAAGGTTAGGTTTAGGAGAAAACCAACCTTATATTAACCTTTTAAGCTGTTGTTTTGTAAATTAATGCTACTACTACTACTCCACACAGAATTAGCAGCAAGCAGATCTACATGTTCCTATGGCGTTACATTGTGACTATTTATGCATACATGCATGTGTGCTGGTTTTATGAATATTGAACCAATGAAAAGTATTAACTAGACCGTTCTCACACGTCTCCCCCCCTTCTCCGCTCCCTCCATTGGCTCCCGGTCGCTGCCCGCACAGAATACAATACTCTGATGCTGGCATTCAAAGCAACCAAAGGCATGGCTATCTGCGGTTCCAAATGGCCCCTTACAGGTGTGTAACTCTGACACTCTCGGAGTTACACACCCGTAAGAGGCCATTTGAGTGTACAAATAGGGTACATTCGGTTCCATGTGTACACTCTCAGAGTGAAAAGGGTCCTGGAAATGAAATGTTTGAGAACCATTGGGTCACACTGAATGGAACAGAGCCTATTAGAATCAACACTTGCGAAAGGTGGCCAAAATGGCCACAACATGATCTGGAAACCAGAACCGCGAACTGATCCAGTTGGGAGCTGGAGGTCACGTTCCGATTGGTGCCACCAGGACCACATCATCCGCAAAAAAAGCAGTGAAGCAACCAAAATCAGGCGTGGATATACTGTACTCATTGTTTCAAAGCAATGGTTCTGCACTTCCAAATGCAACCTCACAGATGGGCCTGCAGTGACTCAGAGCGTGTACAAATGGAACCAAATGGAACCTCGTGGGTCCATGATCCATCTGCTATACATTTGTACCCGTGATGGTCCCCAGAACAGACCCCAAGAATCACTGGTTTATCTGTTCCACGCCGGTAAGCAGAGCCAGAGATTCCAGGCCGTTCCATGCGTGTGTAGGGGTGGGTCCCCGAACCTCGGGACCAATCCGGTACCGAACCGAACATGCTCCGGGTACCGGGTACCCATTGCAATAATTCAATTTCGGTTCTCTCTATCGGTTCCTGGGTGACACCCTGCACGCACGCACATAAAACAGCTGATTATAATCAGATCATGCTACTCGGAGAGCCAGCAACAGAATGGACCGTGGTAATCGCTTCCTATTGTTGCGTTGTCACACGTCTAACCATTAGACGTGCGATAACAACAACACGGAACAATAGACTCTAACGCTCCTCGGCCATGAAATGTTAATGCTTAGATGCATCCAGAAGACGCTACATTTCGCTCCCTTCAGAAAGACTGGAGCGCGCAGAGCGCATATGCACGTAGACACATACATGTCCCGACCCAAACATTGAGGAGCTAAAGTAAACGTGACGTTGTTGTGATTAAACATAATGTGCCACGGAAAATAGCTGTCCAAAATAGCTGTCCATAGATGTCCAAACATGATCGCCGTCACAGTCGCGATACTTTTCAGTTGTGTGGTACTTTTATATTGATTTAACTGTAACAGAAAGTTCTATCCAGACTATCACACAGTACACACAGAGACGAGTGAGCAGCAGCACCAGCTAGCTAGAAGCCAGAGGTGTTGCCAGTATAACTCTATGGCAGAAACAAGCCACCTAGGTCTATACAAAATAAGACAAAAATAAGCAACACTGGTCGTTTCTGGCCAGTGTTGCCAAATAAGCGATTAGTAAGTAATTTAATTTAATTTAATTTAATTTATAAGCGATTTGGGGATTGTTTTTGTAGATTGAAAAAATATTGGGGGTCCTTTGCTCTTGGCATGAAAATGTTTGAGAACCACTGCTCTAAAACAATATTAGACAAAGTTTGAGCCACAAACACATTGCTCTCTCTCTTTTCCTTTTGTATAAATTAAATAGGCCTATTCATGATTCTGCTTATAGAGAAGTAGCCTATGTTAGTTTGTTTTATGGAAACAGTTGTTTTTGTTGAATGTGCTAATTGCACAGAATTATTCAAAAGAGAGTAAATGGGCAAGCCATACAATAATGCACATTGCACTTGTTTTTTCATACGTCATGTGGAAAAAAGGTAAATAAAAAAAGTAACATTAATGTTGTCAAACCTGATCGGAGCATCTCTACAATACAGCGTTTTCTTTCAGTTCATCATTGAATTTAGAGCAAAAAAGGTTTTGCGATTAATCGCGATTAATCGCGCGATTAACTACACAAATCATGCGATTAATCGCGATTAAAAATGTTAATCGCCTGACAGCACTAACATATATATACACGTTACCTGACATTGAGCTTTTTTGTTAAACATTTGACCTCTTTTATATCATTTTGGAACCGAAATAGGGAACCGTTAAGAACCGGAATCGATAAGCAGAACCGGAATCGGTATACCGGACTCGAAAAAATCCTAACGATACCCATCCCTATATGCGTGTGTGATGATGAATGGCCTCGCCATCCACAGCCCTGTCAGACTTGGAAGGGAGGAACCGGGGGGAATTTCACACCTGACCCCATTTAACGTTTGCGTTGACTTTCTTTTCCTTCTTCAAATGAGCCGACCGCCCCGTTATTTAATGATGAAACCTGAAATACTGTCTCTGCCTGCGTGGGCCCTCTTTATCTACAGCCTTCATATAGGCCAGGAATAGAGTACCGATGTCCTGACGTCACTCCCACTACTACCCCTGGGTCACAGAGAAATGTTTTCTATTGGCATTCCCATAATAATCTTTATCCTTCTGGACAATAAAGATTATTATTATTCCCATAATAGGGAATTCTTAGCGTCCCATGAGAACCGTGTTTTTTTTCTGAAATAAAGCAAATCAGGCCAGGCGATTTCTGTCGCTTGTGATATTGAGTAACTTTTGATAATGTCATGTGTTTGGAGAAAATTATTTATTTCCGGATGAATTAGTACCTTTCCACTGTCAGCTGATGCTTCATATCCAGATGAATTAAATCGACCGGCTGATTTGTTTATTTTTTGGAACACAGTTATGAAAAAGGAAATAAATAAATCCTGAACACTGTCTTCAAAGGCAGTTAAAAAGTGTATTAAGGAAGCAGCAACGTGTCGGTCTATTCGAACTTCATCAGGCTATCTTTAATTTGTTTTGAAACACAGTTTCTGGGAATTACAAAAGAAAAAATAACTCACGCAGGGTGATATAGCGGCCTCTAGCGGCAATGGTGTGAAGACTTTGGTGCTCTATTCTATTGGCGTTGCACATAGCGGTGGTACAGTGCCGTTTTTAAGACATGTGAAGGAGTTGGCTCATGGTTGCTCATTGGCTCCCTGTTGCTGCGCTCACCACTTACTACAGAACACTGATGTTGACCTACAAAGCAACCAAAGGCATGGCACCCCCATGCCTTAAGGCCTGATCGATCCACCCCCTCAACCCCTCCCACTCACAGAACAGAAATGCTGTCCCGAGCCTTCCCCTAAAACACACTGGACAACGCTCCACACATCCTAGACTCTTCTCCCTCCAATAACACACCATGGACAACGCTTTTACACATCCTATAGACTCCGCTCTCCTCCCTATAACACCCTGTGTACCGCTCCACGCGTGATAGGACACGACTATATTCTCCCTTCCTCTAAAACACACAGAACACTCCTCTACACGTCCTATAGACTCTTATGCCTTCCCCTAAAATACCCAAAACAACACTCTACACGTCCTAGACTTCTTTTTCTTTGTCTCGTCCATAAAACACGCTGGACAACAATCCACAGGATGTTGTTTCTGTTTTACCTGATATACTATAGTTTCAAAAGATTATTATTATTATTATTATTATTATTATTATTATTATGTTATATAGATTGCATGTTGTTTAGTCAGGCACCACCACCATTCTCTTTGCACTCATTTTACATGACTGTTTACATTGTCGTTTATTTACTGGAGTTCACGCTTACTTTGCATATTACGACCCTGCACTTTCATGTCGCTCTGAATAATTAAGAGCATCTGCTCAGGGTCTCCTAGTTCGTAATTGCACAATGCGACATGCTTTTCAGAAATGTGCAATGAATGGCTCCGCACGAGATGTACGGCCATGCCGTTTGTGAAAGGGACGAGTGTACCAGGCTTCATGCAGCCTGAAAAATAGGTGAGGTAAGTTAAAAATAACAGGTTGTTCGTTCCGGGCTGCTGCTCGTACCATATATTCATCATAGATCTCTCTCTCTCTCTCTCTCTCTCCTCGCACACACGAACACGCACGCACGCGCACACACACACGCACACGCACACGCACACACACACACACACACACACACACACACACACACACACACACACACACACACACACACACAGCACTCCCCCCTCCTACAGTACCAGTGTGTGCATGAAATATTCATAACACTTTCTCACTGTGGAGTGTGAACACCCACAGACAGATAGACACACGGCGCGTGCGCGCACACACACACACACACACACACACACACACACACAGCACTCGTCTGCAGTGCACACGCTTTTTGCACTGGCAAAACACATACGTGGAGAGGAAAACAAATGGTTACCGTATGAGATTGTAAAACAAACATATCTCCTTCACACACACACACACACACACACACACACACACACACGCACACACACACACACACACACACACACACAGACGGTATGCATAAACACTTTAACGCTTGCCGTAGCATGCATGAATCATGAGGCCAACATGTGCTGATGTATCCCACCGTCCTCCAGAGTGTGACATGGAGACACAGCTGATTAGCATGCAGTGAGACGAGTGCAGGAGACACTGCCAGTAAACTGATGGGAGCTACAGTATAGTAACTCACAGTGCCGCACTGAAGCCATATGTTGAGGTACAAACTAGTCATATAATGACTAGTATTTCCTTGAGGAAATACTATAGTTGCCAGTAAAAGTCTGGTATTCAAAATGTACTTGAGTCAAGTGAGAGCACAAAAGTATAGTGGCATCAACAAATTAGCGTTAAAGCACCAACAGTAGAAATACTCACAATGCAGACGAACATGCCATTTCACAAGTTATCAAATGTATAAAAATGTGGGGTGAACTGTATGCTTTGTAATAATATTAAACATCTGCAAAGTAACTGGTAACGCACATTTTCAAATAATTGTGGAGGAGTAAAAGTACAATATTTGCCACTGAGAGTGGAGTAGGAGTAAGTATAGCACCTAACAAAAACATGCATAATTCATCTAAATGAAGCTCCCCCATTCAAAATTAAGCCCTACAACAGTATGTTCCCTTATTTGTATGTCTGGGCAAATACCAGAGGGGACTGCGACATACCATTCAAACGTAGTGAATGAGTATAAGAGACCGAAGTAAGAGAGACCACTAACTATTTGACCTCCAAGTTCGACCTTAAGAGGTGGCTTAGCAAATGTGTAATTGTGCATGGGTATATAGTCATCAGCTCCATTTGTCAATGGTGTCACTTCACACATTTCACTGTAATTGTTCTGTCCCCTCTCCTGTACTATGTGTACTTGTCTTGTATTGCATTGCACATGGTTTTTGTATGGATAGTTTTATCGCCACTTTTAACAGCCTGCTCAGGGACTATACCGTCCACAGATGGTAATTAGGTTCTGGCTGATATGGCCCATTCACAGTGATGTGAAATCCAATTTGTGTTGATCAATGTGCATTGTCCCTGATAAACAAAATAAATAAACACAGTAAATAAATAAGCATGTTCCCACATTCCAAATTGAAAACACACAGGCAGATAGGTGCACGCAGTGGCCAACTCACTATAACTTCATTGGGAGGCTAACTGAATCAGCGTGCTAGCTAGCTAGCTGCAGGGAAATGTAATAGGACCAAAGCAACGGCAAATCAAACGATGCTCTGATCATAATGTCTTAATGGAATTTACAACTGACGTGTCTTCAAACAAGCCAGAGTTTCTTCTTAAGTTCATACCTGGAAAGGCCAGTTCACCTATAATGACATGTTTTGGTGAGTATTGAAATGGGAGTGATTTTGTATAGGCTATATCAAATAAAAAACGACAACATGAAAACACGTTTGTGTCTAGATGTACATGTTGGTGTAAATCCTGTCTGGGTCTAATCTAGACTATGTGATTAACGCGCGGCGTGGCCTTCCCCGTTTTGATGATTCGCCAGTCAACTAGGTCATGGGTTCCGAACATTTTCTCCTGTATCATATGATGAATTGGCAAAATAGCCAATATGCAAGGTGACAACGCGGCACATCGTGGCACATTGGGAGCTTTTATGTATAGCTTATTAGCCTTTGGATGACAATTCAAGTATAAGTTATGATTTGTGCAACATGTTTAACATTTCTGGAGCGGGGAGTGTTGGGTGGGAGGAGTAGGACGGAGGCCTTCTACGCCCTCCCGGTGGGGGCTTCCCGCTGGCAGGTGAGTCAGAAGGATACAAGACATTTGTGTGGGGAGGAATACATTGTCATAACTACTCAATTGGAAAGAAAAAAAGGGGGCAAAGACCTCATTCAAAGCACTTCTTCCTCCACTGGTTCAGCCAAGGATTCTGCGGTGTTGTGAAAACATTCGTACATTTGATTTAATTTCTGAATGCGTTTCAGTCTGATTGCAGGGGAAAGCACCCGGGGACTGTGTCTGTGTGTACCACTCTGCTTCTTTAATTAGTTCAACAGAGCATTTCGTGGCTGTCGGGTGGAAACCTTGTATATGGCCATAAACGGTGAACAAACTGAACCTGTGTTCCACTCAAATGTTTTACTTTCGTAAAAGTACCTCAAAATTGTACTTAAGTACCTACAGTACTTGAGGGTTATATTACAAAAAAGGTCCTGTACCTGTGACAGTACATCTTTGTACTGGGCACTGTATTGCAGAGCAGAGGGAAAACACCAAACTATTAAATTAAATTAATTTGCAATATCTTATTTAAAGTAGATCAAACAAAAACGATTCAATTGAATATCTTTCAAACATATGAATGGAAATGTTCAATTCACTCCAGTTTTTCCCCCACCGCAATGTCCCTTTAAATATGTCCCAAGAGTCAAGTATTCAAAAAGTAATCCCAAAAAAAGAAATCCAACCAAACAAGTAGATCTTCTCTTTTCTCTTATTAAGTAATAGGCCACCCAAAGTTACAAGGCAAAAAAAGTATCCTCCTCACCCAACCTTCAGGAATCCTTGGGTCTTAATTGGCCCAATAAGGACTATCAGCTGGTTCCTTTGATCACAAGCTCTGATTTGTTCAAGCCTCAGAAATGTCTGACCAAACTTTCCTTCTTCCCATTCCCAACGTTTTGCTCAGTATTGTCTTTAAACAACCACCACCAAAACACAGACACTCTTCTTACTGCCCAAACTTTCTTTCAATACTCAAACAAGGACAGGAAATACATTTATTCACACATTTATTACGGGTATGATTTAGTCACACGCTCTTGTTGAAACTTTAATGGTTCAGTATGTCTAAAACCCACAGACTGGACCACTTGAACTTGCACCAAAAATTGGCGATCTACAAGCTCACTGAAACCCGTTGCAGTGATTGTTACTTACGTTATACACGATACTTGTAATATGGCAAAGTATAGGTAGGGCATTAATGTCAGAAAGAAAACATGCACAAGTTCAAAACATGCAGGAGATACGAGGTTTCTGCTCCTCAGCGACGACTTGGCCGCAGGTGTTGCTGAGCTATTGATTGCATTGTGTGCATGGCGTAATGCGACAAATAATGATAAAATGGCGGTCAGCAAGCGGAGTAAAGAACACATTTTAACTGATTGGAGTTTTGGATCGCTTATGGTTTCCATGTCCGCGGGGAGAAGGCGCCATGATGAATAGCTAGGACCCGATCAATGTAGACTGCCTTTTAACAGGAGCGACAGACCCAACTGGCTTAGCACATAAGTTGCTCCTGTGGAGGTGGTTGCAAGTCATTTTCTTTGGTTAAAATAAGTGTCAAATTAAATAGCTCTATATTCTGATAGTACTATAGTAACAGGAGTCTACATGTCTCTCCAGCTTTATTTACTGGAGAGACAGAATATAGTGTTTTGAATAACGCTTTGACTTTTTAACAAACCGCTATTTGTTTTAACCAAAAGTCACATGGTTTGATGACACAACATGGGGGGCTGAAGACAGCCATGCAACAAGGTTGTGTCATCAAAGCATGTGACTTGCGTGTGTATTTATGTGAATGAGGCCTTTACTCTGCCTTTAAAGGTGGTTGTAAGTGATACGCTTGTGTTAAAATTTGTTTTAAATATAGCTCTGTATTCTGATAGTAACCAAATCAAACAGACTTCCAGCTCTTCCTTTTCAAAATATGAGCCACTCCTAATTCTACATACATAGACGTTTGTACTAGGCCACGTGACACCAGAGCAAATACATGGCAGTGCACATGATCTATCAGATCGTTTCATGATCTGATATTTAGCCTATTCTGCCTAAATACGAGCATATATCAGTTTGGATCGGCAGTTCTGGCAAATCCATACCGACTTGTCCACATGAGGATTAAGATGACCGTCTGCTCTCCAGATATGCACAAAGGACAGATCCGGATACTCTTGCACGCACACATTTCATGCGCACATTTATAGAAAGGAGTACACAAATTAAATTGTATTTTCTGTTTAGGCCTATACTATAATATGAGCGTGAGAGAGCCGGGTGACCCCTGTTCAAGGACACGCGGGGTGGTTTGCTCAGCCACTTGCTGCATGATGCGTCGTCCATGATGACACACATGAAACATCGCAGTGTTCCATCGCGATCCGTGCCAACATGATCAAACCCCTCTGAGGTCCTTTCATTAGATCACCCCCTCGTGCTGTAATCTCCTCGTGTATAGGCTACAAATGTATCTCTCTCAGTTCTCTCCTATAGAAGATGTGGAACATACATGAGTAACCAATCAAGCCCCTGTTTTTTACTTAGTCTTTTCCAATCTACAAGCTCACAACACATCACATGGGCTATTTTTGCATCACAGAGCCCCCCCCCCCCAATGTCCCTTTCATGTCTCTCTCTGTCCTTCTATTTTTACCGAAACACCTGCATCGACCTGCCACGTCATGTATTCAATTTATTTCCGAGTATTTTTAACCCATTCTGACCTGAGATCAGATTCATACGAGGTTTCCACTGGACACACACTGGTCTGATTAACCCATTCTGACCTGAGATCAGATTCTAAAAATGTCAGTCGTTCTTCGACTTTTCAAAAATAGCAGTGAGCGGTGGCGCGCTACGAGCTTGTAGATCTGCTATTTTTCAATAGCTAAAGCACGACATGATGCTAACACCAAAATGGGTGCCCGACCAAAATGGGTTAATTGGAAAATATTGATATTCCATAAGCCATTATTATTAATTGTCAGGCAGGGAATCAACAGACAGGAGTTCAAGCGGCATTCAGACTGAGAAAGACTCCCAAGGTCAAATGAACACAGAAGGAAAATATATTTGACGTATAGGAGACGTTTTCTCTGCATCTGTGCAAGAAATTATACTCTGTAAGCCATATGTGACTACATTTGACTGAGGGACTGCCATTGGGCTTTTTAGAATTGTTCATGTCATATGAAACCATTGACATATTGGTTGTTCAGTTTGACCCACCGGTTTTTGGAGATATGGCTTATAGAGTAATGTCTTACAGAAAACAGCGAATTCAGAAAACAGGCTTGAAAGGTTCACTTCTGTGGTCTTTAACATTACACATACAACATTTATTTATTTATTTATTATTTCATATTTACATGTTGATTTCAGCTCTGACACTTATTTCAGACATGCTCTAGTATGTGAAGAGTCTGCCTGTGCTATAAACTTCATTTTGAAAAAAAACGTTTTTTTCCTCTGGTGAAAAGCAGGAATTTGCACGATAGCAGTCTCTTAGTCAAATCTGGTCAAAACTGGAGGCAGTGGAGGGTCAAACTGCACAACCAATATGTCAATTTGTAACTATATGATTCTCTGCTTACATGTGAACTGAAAAAAAGGGTATAGACAACTCAGCCCCACTCAAATTGGGTCACAGATATGAAACAGAATTAGTAGAATCAATCAAGTACTAAAATTGAGAACGGCAATGCAGTTGAACGTGTATATCTATATGATATGTATAGCTACAGTATCTGTTCGGTTCAATGTCTCATTCGGCCATGGTTTCCATGGCAAATAATTGATTCTTAGCCACATTACAGAATCACTTGAAGAAGACTTGATAGATTAATGGAATGAATCAGACCTAATGACAAATTAAGTATTCCAATTAATCAACACAGCTGCTGCTTAAGCTGCACTGTACAGTGTAGTACAGCACCAGGGGTCCAAATGGACACATATATTTTTATTTTTCTTGGAACCCCAATCTACAATTTTGAGTTTCAATTTAACTCCGAGAGAGTACGGATGGAACCATATGGACCCTGTGTAGCAGGTCATTACACACCAGTGGCGACACGAATACACAATACGGGAAAAACCAACAGACAAAATAAAACAATGCTGCATTGTTTTCAATTATAAATGACTCCAAATGTGCTCCAATTGGTAGAGCGGGGTATATCACATTGCAGTATTGATGTAAAACATGCAAGTACTGTTTCCCACCACCGTCCATATCAATGCATGGAAGGCCCGGTGCTGTGCCAACTCAAAAAACACCCAACTGTGGACACGAACTGTAATGGGAATTTTAGAATGCCAACTACAGTGCCAGATATATGCATTATTGTGTATTTATCTTCCTTCCATTAAAGGGACACTTCACCCTTTTTGCAAAAAGATATATGTTAATGACGTTTAGAAGCTTTATAACACTTTCCTGGGGGTCTTTATGTGTGTAATATGTGGTTTTAGATATTTTAGATTGTAGCAGTGAGCCTGTTGTCTCTGATGTCATGGACACTGGTCTCACTACCTTCCTGGACTACATGTTGTCTCAGTAAGACAGCTCTCCCCCCTATCCACAAGGAGGAGCAGTGCACCAAATAATTATGGGAATTGTAGTCCAGGAAGGTAGTGAGACCAGTGTCCATGACATCAGAGACAACAGGCTCACTGCTACAATCTAAAATATCTAAAACCACATATTACACACATAAAGACCCCCAGGAAAGTGTTCTAAAGCTTCTAAACGTCATTAACATATATCTTTTTGCAAAAAGGGTGAAGTGTCCCTTTAAGTATCTTTGCTCACCAATGTGCTCAGTCTAATTCATGCAGCTGTCAATCTAACAGCTGACTTGACTCCTCCACGCTGTCAGCAAAGGTATACTTATTTGTGTGTCGCCCTTATGTTAAGCGCGGATCCTTGTATGGACATTCAGTGTGGCATCTCTGTTCGGACAAGACTATAAGGACGGCCTGAGAATGGGGTTGAGGAGGCTTGCGCCCGGAGGGGCTGCTGGAACAGGCAAGGAGGCCTGTTCCTCACTCTCTGTATGTTGTTACTCTGCTGAATCTTCTGAATGAAGTCTCAACACTTCACTTCGTCATTCCTTCATCTTTGGAAGATTATTTAATCGACAACAGAGCCCTTACGAATGTGGTGGCGGGAGTCACAGAGGAGGATGCAGAGAACAGAAACAGCGAGACCCACCGATGGGAACACAGCCGGAAGAAGAAGACTGGAGCGCCTCCTGGGCATTGTCTAAACCCAGCGCGCTCTCCTCGTCAGATGGGATGTGAGAGTTACACAGCGGGAGATCGAACCGGCCAATGTCTCAAGATGTTTTCAAGGGAGTGTAGGGCTGCCAAGTGTTTCCAGCTGGCAGGAGCTGATTAGTTAATTATGCACATTAACATGTCGAGGCGTATATAACGCGGGGGAAACCGCCAGAGCCACAGTAGCTTACTTTTCAGACGTTCCAACCAGTTAGAGCGCGGAGCACGTGCGTCAAGCCATTTCTGGCAAGCGGGAGGAACGTTTTGCTGTCGATTGTCGGCGAACAGCCCTCAAGACAACACCTCTGACAATTAAGGGTGGCGTTTAAAATGGTGATGCTTCATTTCTGAAGCGTTAACCACTTGAAGTTCAGCATTCCTATAATTCTCGGAGGGGGGGAAACGCTCGGCAAAAGTAGCCCACAAAAATGCGTTGTGATGCAACGAATACGTATGAAATAAATATATCTGGGGCGTGTGTTTTCAGGTAATCTAACATGCATGGTTAAAATGGAGTTCGAAGTTACATTGTGTTCATATAGGAGGGTGGCGCATGCCTGATAAAAAATGTATACTGTATAAAATATTAATATTTAGTTTAGTTTAGTTTATTCGCACAATAAAAACAGTACAAAAAGGTAACATCAATAAAAGAGAAGTGTGTGCAGGTGAGAAAAGAAACCCAGGGAGGGCTTATATGTGGTTCTCACCAAAGTTAATATACAAACAGTAAATACAAATAATAAGACAAAGTAATCAAACATAGGTATGGAAAATAACAAAAACAACAAGAAATACATTATTTACACTTGTGAAGTGTGTGTGTGTGTGTGTGTGTGTGTGTGTGTGTGTGTGTGTGTGTGTGTGTGTGTGTGTGTGTGTGTGTGTGTGTGTGCGTGCGTGTGTGTGTGTGTGTGTGCGTGCGTATGTGCACGCACACATGTGCGTATGTGCGACTACATGTTGTCTCAGTAAGACAGCTCTCCCCCCTATCCACAAGGAGGAGCAGTGCACCAAAGAATTATGGGAATTGTAGTCCAGGAAGGTAGTGAGACCAGTGTCCATGACATCAGGAGACAACAGGCTCACTGCTACAATCTAAAATATCTAAAACCACATAGTACAGACATAAATACCCCCAGGAAAGTTATCTAAAGCTTCTAAACGTCATTAACATATATTTTTTTGCAAAAAGGGTGAAGTGTCCCTTTAACTCCATCCCTCTACACTCCATCCCTTTAGTTTCCATGGTTATTGAGCCCCTCCTATATTTAATTTATACTAACCAATTATGGTAATATGAATTATATGCTATTACTGCTATTAGTATAAAAGAAGGAGCCTAATCCATTTTCATGTTTTTTATAGCATTAAATACTATATATATTTTTGGTATGTATTAGCCTGTTTATTTTCCATTGATATAATTTCACCATAATAGTATCATTTCACCATAATATTATAATATCACCATAATAGTAGTACATTTAAACAGAAGAGAGCTAATTTAATAACCAGTCACTCTTATTGTTTGATTGTCACTCTTTGATGAATTGAACAAGGTGGACCCTCTTAATTCTGCAAAATGTTAATACATATGTCAATCAATCAATCAAAGTTTAATGTTTCTACGTTAATCATCACGACGTTGTTTGTTACACTTGCATGTAGTATTTGTATTTGCAACCAGAGGGCTACAAATACAATCAGTCTTTCAGTCAGTCAGTCATGCATTATTAGACTCGTCGGTCTTTCCTTCCGCGAAATAAAAACGTATGGGTTTCCAATGCTAGACTGCAATGTCAGACCCAAGTCAGTCATTCGTACACACTTCACAGTTAGTTTACAGCACTTCGTTCAGTCACCACCCCCTTCTCCCAGTCGGTTATGCTGTTATACTGTAGCACTTTGAACGAAATATGCATTTCGGTCTTTCGGTCTCCTCGGTCAATGTACCAGTATGACCGATCACGACCCCTTTCTCCCGGTCGGTTATACTGTTACAGCACTTTGAACGAAGAACGAAACTTTGAACGAAGAACGAAACTTTGAACGAAATATGCATTTCGGGTCTTTCGGTCTCCCCGGTCAATGTACCAGTATGACCAGTCACCACCACCCACTTCTCCTCTGCAACTGCTGTGCACTGTGGGAGCCCTGGAGACGGAGAGCACGGCCCCGGCCTCCAGGCTCCGGATCGCAGCCGGCTCGCACTTAATGAGAAGAGCAGCCATGGCGACTCCCCGCCGTTTGCATTTCAGAACGGATCGCTCACGGAAGTGACCGGGTCGGCTTCGTTCACCAAAAATAACTAGTTATTTTTGATTCGTTCATTCATGACCGACACGTCACTACAATCTACAAGCTCACAATGCGACACGAAGCGACACGTCGTGAGCTCGTGGATCTGAACCACTGAACGATCTACAGCTGCGCTTCCATTCGGGTCGTTGTCCTCAAAACTACTCAAAGTATAAAGTGAGCAAAGTGCTGCTATCAGCACCGTGATGGACGGACATGTTTGTTTGGTTTGTTTTTTGGCCAAAGTCAAAATGTTGTTTATCTTATGTCGGTCGCAGTGCTTTTCACAGTCACAAGTGAGTCACAGTTTGGGCCTTAATGAGATGCTGCTGCCACCGCTGAACGCATAAACAAAGGCGGCGTGGCACTATGGTGATGAATAGCGTCACTCTCCAAGGACTCTCACAGTCTGTGAATGATGTCCACAGGTCTTCTGCTACACAGTCTAATCAACCACCACCAATTGGTAGCAGTGCTGGGACAGTAAGTACATGCGCTCAAGATGAACTACTGTACTTGAGTAATGTATTATTTTTATTTTAAGGAACATTTACATTACTTTTTTACATGTTTTGTCCTACTCCACTACATCTTCAGAGGCAAATATATATATTTTTTTACGCTGTAATTATGACAGTTTTAGTTACCAGTTACTTTGCAGACTATTATCAGAACGTACTGTAGCCTACGAACCCAAATCATCATATACAGTGTGTGTGTGTGCGCGCGTGTGCGTGTGTGTGTGTGTGTGTGTGTGTGTGTGTGTGTGTGTGTGTGTGTGTGTGTGTGTGTGTGTGTGTGTGTGTGTGTGTGTGTGTGTGTGTGTGTGTGTGTGTGTGTGTGTGTGTGTGTGTGTGTGCGCGTGTGCATGTGTGTGTTAGGCTGCACAACAGTGACAACCAATCCAATGCTATTCCATGCTCGGACAGACCCAGCCAGGGACCCAGGGACACACATACAGTAGCTGGAGTGGTTGCACCACTCAAAAAAAAGGAAAAAAAAAGTTTACTTTCCTCCTTCTTTTGATTCCAATACTTTTGTACCTACACTAGGACCTTTACTTTAAGTAGAACATCAGAGTAAGAGTAATGCTAGACACAAACGCAGCGTAGCACTACAGTGATGAATAGCATCGCTCTGAGCACTCATGAGTCTGTGAATGATGCCCACATGTCTACAGTCTAATCAACAAGCAAGGATTATTAGTTTAGTTTCTCGCCGACAAGCCAAGTTCTCCAAGTTCTCAGGCTAAGTTGTCGCGGCAGTGTATGCGAGTTGCTTTTAAACAGCCAAAAGATTAGCACATTTCAGAGACTAGATTCTCAGGGAAATTATGGCAGATGAAATGGAGCCTTAAAAGCTGGTCTATTGCGCTGATCAGAGCAAAGGCTAAACACTGCTGTAGTGTCCCATGGTCTAGCTCAACCACTAGCTCAACCACATGCACCTTGACCTTGGCGTCCCCATTCTGGGTATGTCACAAGGCCAACATTATTGGGTGAACATTGCCTAATTGCCTAACAATCTCACGAATGTTTAACTACTATGCTTGACAATACATTTTGTCAGTTTCTTTTTCTATTCCATTTTAAGTTTGTAGTCATTGCTGCAAGTTCCCGACTGGTGTTAGGTGGGAGTTCTGACTATTCTAGACCATACTGCATAACTTCAAGCTTGCATAATGTCTTATGACTAGCACTTAAGTCTAAGATGAATATGTGCGATAATCTTACAAAGATGAGACGATCTCCCACCATGCAACAGAACCTTGGATGCAGACATCCAAAGGACGGGAAGTTATGCCCAATCTTCTTCCAGGAGAAGGCTTCTGGATTGAATCTCCATAGAGACCTACCAGACAATAATATACAAACACACCAATGGTGCTGCGGTTGCCCCTCGTGCACCCAAATACAAACATCTTTGTCCCAATGATGGTGGCAGAGTGACCTTATGACCTTCTGAAAGGTGGTGGAGTTCCTCTGGTGTTTATCATCAAAGACCAGACCATTGTGCCGGTGTCCAGCTTGTAGGTGTCATTGCATTGATGACCACAGGCGTTTCCTCCAGTGATAGGCCCTGAAACCTTGGGCCTCAACCATATGTGGTTGTCCACATCAAATGCATAAAGCATGGTGCGGCGAGTATCCCCTCCCCAGACGTGATCGTCTATCAGCACAGCTGTGTGGCCCCGGCACAAGCCCGCACAGCCATTCGCAGTTTCCACACCTCGCTAACCTCGCTAACAAAACCCGCCGATCGACGCAGAGTGCCACAGCTTGAGTTAATAGGAATGACCGACCATGGATGAATATCAATGATGACGGTCCATTGTGTCGACCTGCTAAGTAGCCTTGTAGGTGTCAGATGTTCTGTCTGAATCAGTCTAAAGAGTTGGATCACAGTGGCTGATGGATTCATGAACTCATTAAATTGCAGAGGTGACGTTTGCTATAGGGGTGTAACGATATAGTAACTGCATCGGAAACCCAATTTTTATTTCAAGAATCGAGGTATATCGAAAGGACAACAGCAACATTGACTATGTATCGTATCGTTTTGCAATGCAACTAATCGGTATCGAATGGTTTTGCTATGCAAATAATCAATTGTATCAATACTACATGTTTGTGCGTGAAAAAAACCAAAAAGAGGGGTTTAATTACTTAGCTTAACATAATGTCAACGCATTTTAAATAGTTACTGTATCGATTTCAAATCATTGGATCGTATCGTATCGTCATGATGAACCAATATCGTCCATCACATCGTATCGTGATACGTATCGTATCGCTGTTTAAATGTATCATTACACCCCTAGTTTTCCCCTAGGTAAATGCATAATTATGACAACGCTAAAGTTACCAGAACCGCCAGGCAATCAGTTGGCCCAAAGCTTGATTCGAAAAAGCCCCCACACCTGCAATTTGATGACTTGGTCAGTACACTTTCCACAGTTCTTTTGCACTCTTTGCACATACATTCTCCACAGGTGGCTACCATAGCACAAGGACTTTCCAGTCAAGGACTTTCCCATATTATGCTCATGGTCATGCCCATATACTGTATGCCCACATATTAATAACATCAGCCATATGGTCAATTGGTCATAAAAGGGAAACGGACAAACATGTGGGCTGAGGACACACACTTCTTCAGTCACATTAACAACTTCAACAACAACAACGACTCGGTCACAAGTTAAGTTTACAGGATTTAGAATGCGGAAGAAACGTAAACAAATATTCTGCTGCAAAGTTTTGGTGAGAATACGTAGCAGATTGTGCTTGTAGACTCGACTTTCAACGACTCATGTATGAGACCGTATCATAATCCTTGTCCTCGATTGTGCATTACATTCACCCACTCACACACTGATGGCGGAGGCAACCATGTAAGGCACCAACCAGCACATTGGTAGCAATTAGGGGTTCAGCGTTCGACACCAGCTCTGGGGGCAAGCCTGGGATCTAAATGGGAACCTCGCGGCTGCTCTGACGGCCACTCTAACCCCGAGCCACAGCCGCACCCTGCTTGTTTGGCTGGCTGCTACGGATGTCATTGGATATAGTCGTCACCACCTACCTGTAGCCACTGTGACTGGTCGCTATGTCCGGCCGTCCAGGCGTTGACCTTGCCCTGCTTGTCCAGCCGGGCCTTGCCGGGCTCCCAGGTGAACATGTCCATGTTGAGGGTCCTGAAGATGCTGGAGGCGGTCACCTGGTAGTCCTGGACGTGACCCGACTTCAGCCCCATGGGCTCTGAGCAGCCTGGAGACACGCACAGACAGAACATGCTAGACACCACAGAACCAAGCAAGCAAAAAAATGTGGAAAATATTTGGCACAAGCTATGTTCAGATGGGAGGGCTTGTACCGTTTCCTGGCAGAAGCTATTTTCAGATGGGAGGGTCCGTGGACAAATACATATTCATGTCATTTCATATCCTTGAAATGGTTGAAAGCCACTCACTGGTTGAAACAACATTTAGGAAGCAATAATAATGGATTGCATTGTATAGTATAGTGCTCAAAGCACTTTACAATCATCCGTTGATTCATACATTGGGAGGTGAAGAGGCGAACAGTCGACGCCAGCATCCTTCACACACCAATGGTGGCAAGCTCACACTTAACGACTCATTGGAGGCAGTGCAGGGTTCAGTGTCTTGCCCAAGGACACTTCGACATGTGGACAGAAGGAGCCGGAATTCGAACCGCCGACCCACGGATCATTGGACGACCTGCTCTACCTCCTGAGCCACAGGAAGCCCAAATGACTACAATTTAGAAACAAGCCGAAAAAAAGCAACATGTAACTACCAGCTTTCTGTTAAATAACCAGATAACGTAATGCCTTTTTGTATGAAAACCCCATATTTTAATCTAACAACGTCATAAGGCCTACATCCTGTACATTTATAGACCACTGAAGTCTATAAGGGTGCATAGACTGCTTTCTCACCTGTCAGCTCGCACCCCAGCAGCTCCATGCGCAGTGTGCAGTGTCTCCTGCACACCTGCGGGTAGATGCGCACGTGCAGAGCCTCGATGGGCGGCGTGAAGGAGTTGGCGGAGGGAGCGTTGTTGTCCACGTTTCCTCGGAAGATCTGTCACAGAGGGGACGAAGTGACACCACATCGTCAGCACAGTGGAGAAACACAAGCAGCTTTGCTGTAATCTCTCAAATATTATGTCAGCACCACACCCTAAACCGGGAGGAAGTGTGGACTGAGAAATGGGAGGCCCCAAACCCGAGGTCCCGTCTTTGACAGAATGGTAAATGGTGCATTTATATATAGCGCCGTTATCCAAGGCGCTTTACATAGATTGTGCATTACATTCACCCATTCAATTTAATTCAATGGGCTTTATTGGCATGAGAAAACATACATTTACACTGCCAAAGCAGACAGTGGAACCAACTATTCACAAACACATTCATACACTGATGGCAGGGGAAACCTGCAAGGCACTAACCTCGCCTCACCAGGCTTTCCACCTCGGAGGAAAGCCTGGTCTCTGTTCCCAAAGTGCTGTGTGAACCGGTCTGGAACGGATGATATCGTTACGTCATGTTGTAGTGTTGTTTTGTAGTCATCAGGCAGGAACAATCAAACAGAACTCCTTTTCCCTCAAACCGGAAGAATAACAATAAAAGTTCTCGTATAGCCTGTAGCTTTTATTGAGGGAAAAATCGGTTTTAGGGAAAAGGAAGTTCCGGATAATTGATGCAAAACAATACTACAACATGACGTATATAGCGATATCATCCGCTCCCGACCGGTTTCATAAACCCGAAATGGAATGGTGCCCCTGAGGCACCAACCAGCCTTCTAGGTTCACCGATCTGAGTGATTCATGTTTTCAGAAAAACCCATGTTTCGATATCGGTAGTTCTCAAGCTATTTCATGTCAAGGACCCCAAAAAGTACATGTAATTGGCCGCAATCCAGCTCTCGTCGCCCGCGGGCCAGATAATCTCGCGGGGCCGCGCTCACTTGCCTCTCCGCCTCTCAACTTCTCCCTGCAGGGTCCCAAAGAATCGCCTGCCTCTCATTGAAAATGAATGACTAAGGCGCGCTTCACACTCCCCCGTCTGAAACCGCCTGTAGGCAGATAGTAATCTTTTATTTCTTCTTTTGTGAAAACCATAAAAACGAGACACGCAGGCAATTATGCTACAGTATGACTATGCAAATCATCACGACGCGCCCACTTTCTGCAACGCATCATCTGCACCGATCAACACATTTCTGTCATCAAGGTCAATGAGCTCGAATTATAATGGGGGAAAAAAATAGACAATTTCCCGCACCATTTGAGCCGGTAATTTATAAGCGCACTAGTGTGTTTTAAACGAGAGGTCCAATTACACAGCTGTTTATTAATACACAGCCATACAATCTGTCTGACAAAACACATCACACATACTGTAGACAGGCGATTAGATCTATCGATCTGTCGGACGGACGGACGGACGGACGGACAGACGCACAGTACCGCACACACACACACGTGCACGCATGCACACACGCACGCGCACAGGTCACAGCAATGACAAGCCAATGATAGGAAAAAAAGCAGGGAGCTGAAAATATACATAACTACCACATTACATCATTATGTGTGTGCATCGATCATGGGATCTACAGTGTGTTTGAGTAGATTGTGCGTTGTGATTGGCCAGTCGCTGTGATTGACACTGCCTAAACCTAACCCTAAACCTTACCCTAACCTTAGTAAAACTACAACACTAGTGGCTGGGGTTCGTTTTCCAAGGACCCAGAAGAACGATGGAATCCGCTGAAGATACCATGCGAGCGTCATGTGTGCGTATGTGTGTGAGCCTTTAACCTACAGAATAAACTAGAACAGCGCACATCCTCCGATCTTGGTGCTGAGCCAAACTAACAGATATCATGAAGAAAGACAAAGGTGCGTAACTCATTTTGTAATGCTCCAAGTATTTAATCACAGTCACAGCAGGCAGGACATACAACGTTTCGGCCGGTATTGGTCTTTTTCAAGTAAAAAAAAATCATACCCGTGTGAACTGAGTGGTGCAACTCCCCTTCTCTCTCTCTCTCTCTCTCTCTCTCTCTCTCATTAGCAGGCAACAGTGCAGCATGTGCAGCACTAGCTCTGGTCCATAGCCTTCCTGCTTTGATTCTGCAAATTTCTGCCCTGCAGTAAAGCTATGCGACTTACCGGTTTAAATCTCAGCGGAGTAACTAAAAGTACCGTTTATACGTGTGGTGGGGGACTCAGAGTGCATCCACTAAGGAAAGTAAGCTTTCTATTGACACAACCCGTCTTAATATTGGTGAGTAGGTCAAACGTTCGTGAGATGTCCACTAAAGAGGAGAGGCTGATCTGATTTCGATTTGAGATTTAAACCGGTAAGTCGCATAGCCTTACTGCAGGGCAGAAATTTGCAGAATTGAAGCAGGAAGGCTATGGACCAGAGCTAGTGCAGCACTATCTCTCTCTCTGTTTCTGGCACAACAGCGCCCCTACTGGTACAAATAGTCACACTGGTGCGCATTAACACATACATAGGCGGACACATAGGTGAACACGGACATTGCTGTTCCTTGGAGTGGTTGCACCACTCAAAAAGACCACACAGCGGTCGAAACGTTGCACAGTATTGTCCTGGCTGCTGTGACTGTGAATAAATACTCTGAGCATTACAAAAGTGAGTTGCGAGCCTTTGCCTTTCTTCAGCCTATAACCTAGTCGTCAAATAATTATTGCGGTGGAGTAAAAGAGTAGCGTGGACGGGGGGGACGGGGAAGGGGGGTGTTGGTGTCAGCCATGGAGGGCTGTCAGAAATGATGTAGGACAGGGGTGGCCGTTTATCCCCAAATAGTATAAAAAATCAATCTAAAAGTCATAAAAGCAGAGGGGGGTGGGTCGGGGGCGGGCGGGTGTGTGTGTGTGTGTGTGTGTGAGAAAGAGAGGCCGTGTGTGCTAGCTAATTAAAAAGCCATCTCATCACGTCCTTCATGGACTCCACGTCCTTGACTGTGTGAACAGTCTCCTGTTGCACTGCGCGTGCGCGCGTGCGCGCGTGCGTGCGTGCGTGTGTGTGTGTGTGCGTGTCTACTTGTATACCTGTGAGGGCCAAATGTCCCCACAAGTATGTATAGTCAGCAGTACGCATGCGTCATCAAAATGTTTGATGTGCCAACCCACATTAGTGACCGTATTCACGATATGAAAACCATGCATGTCACTTGAACAATAACCGTACACACTTTGGACCTAGCTGCAGCATTAGGTGGTAAAGCTGCTAACTAACGTCCCCTGCTACTTAAAAATATACAACAGCTACAAATACACTGTGTAGCTTTGCATCTTTGTATCTTTTGCACCTGCCCTATAATCAGCAGAAGTGAGTGCCTGCCACTTCCTTGTGTCCATTGTGTTTATATAATCGTAAAGTCAAAGAAGTTATTTGTGCCAGGAGTTGTGCGGCGTGCGCGATTCCATTTGCTCGTTTAGTTCTTCACCCCATAGCGCAGCAAATGGGGTTCAATCCGATTTGCCCAACTTTCCTTTTCGCTTCATACCGTTCCGTGGAGACAGCCTACACGCACAATCTATATACCAAATTAAAGCCCTAATTTCGTAGCTTACATAGTACTATGAGACGAGTCTTCTTGGCTCTGTACGGGGTGAGGGGGTGGCAGGGTGCATCACACGTGAGACTTCAAGGCAGCAGCACATCACTCTTCCATGGGCTATAGACCATAAGGCTATGAAGTAATATAGAACTGGACATAACAGGCAATGGATATATCATCTCTAAAAGGCACGTGGACTGGTGATTGGTTTAATTATTGTAACGCCCAAACCACACCTATGCATAATATAACGGGTTAACGGAGGTGTTTTAGGGATTTAGGCACCGCTTGCATTAAGTTGCTCAAAAGCGCACGAGGCAGAGTGAATTCTGGGATTGATTAGGCCAAACACATGAACGCGCGCCGCTGGCCGTTGACCATCATTGCACGCGTTCAGCGTTCACGTGTGTCATCATGACCGTGCGCAATGATAGTCAACCGACCAGCGCGTTCATGTGTTTGGTCCAGCGCTGCAATACTGAATTCAGCCACTATGTCCATTTCGCCTCAGGGTTTCCTCCGGATGCCGTCTCTATTAATATATACTCTACGATTTAGACAGGTAACCAAAAATACCAACTTTAGTGGGGGAACACCCCTTCCCCACTGCTAAATCCCCAAACAGTGAATTTAGAAAGATAGACCGAAAATGGAGCCCTTATGCCTCTATTTCCGGCTGTGCTAAACCCCTTATCCCTAAACTTCTTTGCCGTCGTTTACTATTTTGAAAAAAACAGTTCAACTGGCCGTTCTACATTGACACGTTGTGAGTTTGTAGATTGGCTATTTTAACCATTTAAAAATATATATCTAAATAGAAAAAAAAAGCAAAGAAGTTAAGGGGTAAGACGTTTAGCATGGACGAAAATAGAGCCCCCTAAAGGTTAGGTTTAGGGGTTAGGGTTAGGGTTAGACGTTTAGAAGTTATAGTTTAGGGGTCGGGGTTCAAGTGTTGCTTGATTTATAGGCTACTTCGGTGTGCCGAAGTAAACTCTATCACTTGAGCTACAAGCTCACAATGTGTCTCGGAGGGACGCATTGTGAGCTTCCAGGCTTGTGAGTTGTGAGTTTTTGGCTTAAAACCCTCTAAGACCCGCATTCATTTCTACTTGCAAAAAAGATATTTCAACCTTACTACTACTTTGTACTACTAGAACTAAGACTAAAAAATATGTTAAAAAAAATTACAAAAATGAAGTTTGATGAAAGATTTATAATAATTATATAATAATTATATAAATTAATAATTTACATTTGGGGGATATCTTTCACAATAATGAATAAAACATGTTCTAGACATTATAATGATCACAAAAAAACATATTACAATAATTTTACTTACTTTTTTAGGGTTAAAGGTCAAAAGTCATAGGTTAAAGTCCAGAAACTTTTAATGTGTGTGAATTTCAGCCTCTGTGGGGGGTATTTATATGCAAATATCATGACCAATGGCATTGAAATGGCATTGCAATGAACTTCACTGATGACGTTTAGGTGAAATAGAACAGAAAAAAATAATGATAACTAATAGGGATGCCAAAACGACTCATATTAGGCCAATCGATGAATCGAGGCCGAAAATCGATTGTTGTTGCTGCGCAGCAGTTGAGGAGAACGCAACTATGCATTCCTTTAAGCAACACAACTTCTGCAGCTGCATCCATTTGTTTAGAATTTGCATCAATGATCAAATCCCAATAATAAAAAATAAACTTTATTTTACAACGAAACTGAAGGAGCAGCGGCGCTATCGGCTAGTAGTCCCAACTCTCAAGTGTCTGCAGCCTGTCACGAGCCCCGTAATGAACTGATACGGGACGCACGTTGTTCCGTATTTTAATGTCGGGTCGGAGAATAAATACAGTATGAATGACGGCGCGATTTATTTGACAACTCTGTCCTGCTTTCTTCACGAGAGGAGAAGAGCGCTCACCGCTCAGAACAGAGCAGATCTGTGGCTGTCAGCTCACTTTACGGCATGTGCAGATGAGATGTGAACCTGGGTCTGGGAAGCTCAGAGCTGCAGCCATTGGCTCATGATACGAGCACACGACCAATGGGACAGATCATTCAGTGTTGCTAGGATACCACCCCCCACCACACACACGCGCACACACACCCTTGGACGATGGGGTCCACAGCGCTCTGCTCTGCTCAGCAGCACAGCACAAACACGTACCTCTCGTTTATAACGTTTTACATTACAAAAAAATAATACAAATAAAAGCGATTTTTCGACTCATACGTTTTGAGTCGCGGGAGGCATGAGTCGAAAATCGAGTCGATTTTCAACTTTTTTCAACATCCCTAATAACTAAGTAATTAATTCAAATATAACTTATTGCTATAAAGCAATGCTGGGTCTTAGAGGGGTTAGTCTCACATGACATTCATTGTTTCATGTCAATGTCCTCACAAAGCATACGCGTGTGTGTGTGTGTTCTGTGCATGTGTAGGCCTACTGCGTGTGCGTGTTTGTGTGTCTCTCACCATGTCCTCATCCGTGCCCTTGACTTTGTACGTAGTCCATGTCTTTCCATCGTCGCTCGAGGCCACCTTGTAGGACTTGATGTACTCGGGGCTGCCGATGCGCTTTGCACCCTGGGTAATGACGCCTGTCACCCGCATGCGCCGTTGAAGGTTGATCTGGTGGAGAGGGAAGAAGAAGTAAAAAAAAAAAAACAATTAATCACTTTGCCATTCCAGCGGTTCCCAATTCTTTTCATGTCAAGGCCCCACAAAGTCATTATGTTTTTGGGGCGTGGAGCCCAATCTGAAAATATCCTGTGACAGGGACCCCCAAAAGAAGACGTTGAGTCTGAACAACAAAGAGCCAGTCGTTGACAGTGACATCACCGACCAATCCTTGGTATCTTTATAACCAACCTCAAATGTATGGCAGTAGTGGAAAAGATTATACACTGCCATTGATTGAAAAGGCTGCCGAAGGAAACTTTATTAACATGATTGTTATGTTAAGCAAAAGCTGCTGAAGGAGCGCTAAAACAGTGAAACGTGCCGGCGAAGCGTCAAAATTTCCGCTCTGCACACACCGCCTCCCCACCCCACCCCGCTGACAAAACCGCCCGGGGGAGCACCAAAATGGGCCGGAGCACTGGGCACCACAAACGGTTAATCCCGCCACTGTGTATACGTCGCCATGGAGCTAAATATTCCGTGGTTCTTGAAAGGTTAGTGGCTAAATATTCTGTGGTTCTTGAAAGGTTCTAGTAAAATGCTGACAAAGGGCTGCAATAGCCTAGGCGATGGTTGAAACCTGGCAGTTGATGAGTTACCAGACCATATGTACAGTATGCGTTATTGTGTATTTCATCTGCCTTACGTTCAGACGACAGCTGTTCAGGAGTTCATGACTAGACCCCCACTGTGGAGCCCACCCGTCCTGTCATAAAGCTGCACGGGGCTGTGAATGGGCCAAGCAGTCACACTTAAATAACCCAAAACCAGACACCTGTTCACAGTAGGGGCTCAATAACGCGTGTCAGAGTTCTGCCAACATATGGCGTAAGTACATGGTCCAGGAATCCTGGTCTCTCTCTCTCTTCGTCAGTACGAGCGGTGTTTTTTTTTCATGCTCACGCTACAAAGCGCAATATTTCATTCAACATCGAATTTCAGAGCGTGCAACCCAGGTAATGTGTAACTCTACAAGTTTAGCTATAGTTGGAGATATAATAGTGAGATATTAAAAAAAACGTTAACATTGCCTTTTATAATTGTCATCTTGTGGATAGCTCAATTGACGATATTGCACACGGCTGCCATCTTGCCAGCAAGGTGTTAACTAGGTGCAACGTCCCATTGACAGACCATTCATCCCAACAGAAAAGTCCTATCTGATGGTATCAAACTCACCAACATTGCAGCTGTACGAAAAGCTTGAAGTATCCATCCTGAGTGTCAGAGTTTGGAAGCACTCTACATTATTGAGCAGTGAAGCAACCTCCTGCATGCCTCCTGCATTATGTGCACATTCAAAACAGGTGGTTCGCATGGGCTGTTGCGTGATAGTCAACGAGTACTTTCAAACTCCAGCACTTAGAAAAACATCACCTGCAAGAATTGCTTGACAGAAAGGAACTCATAACATGTCTATAGTGGATTTGTTATGATGCAGAGTGATTTGAACCCAATATGCAGAGTAACCACAGACAAGAATAGCCGTTTAAGGATTTAATCAAAAATAAGGCAAGTCTTACACTGGAATAGTATGCAGGGTAAATCTCAGGAACGCAGGAAACAGCAATGAGTAGTGCATGAAACAGGAACAAACAGGAATCCAGGAACTTGCATGGACAACATCAAACTATGAACTGACACAGAAGTTTGCAGTGAGTCCAGTCTTATAGGGGGAGGGTTGATTGACGAATTGTTCACAGGTGGAATGACGAGGGAGTTGGAGACAGGTGAGTGAATGTGACTGCAGAGTGGAAGGGGAAGTGGGAGTGGCCAGGGCTGAGACATGGTCTGTGGAGTGACAGATCATGACAGGATTTTTATTAAGGCGAGACATGAAATCATGATTTTTTTTGTTGTTGCTATTTTGCTTCCTAAACATGTTTTCTTTCAAACTAAAGCAAAATAAACATGTTTATTTTAGTAGTTTATTTTAGCCAATGAAAGCTCATTTTGCTGGGTGAAAATCCACCCTCTCTATTTTCATGATTGGTTGTTTGGACAAAGGAAGTGACCATATTTGGATCAAAGCACATGCAGTCAGCTCGAGGTCCAGACCTTTCCAATGATATATGGCATTGTATGTTGTTGCCAAGGTTTGGATGAGATATTTTGTCTCAAAATAAAATAGTGGCTTCAAATAAAAACGTTTTGAATTTTACAATACAAATCTTTAAAGGCTGTTTTCTCAAAATGAGTTATGACTCATACGGTATGACTCATACCTGGGACAAAGAATCTCCCCTTCAGTTGCACTATATTTACTATATTCTGCAGGAATTTACAGAGGGGTTTGTTGATATATCATTCACAGCCTGATTTACATCACATTTTATACCTAAAAACATGCCGAAAATTGGGTTTTGTATGCCTATTGACACTATTTTCTAATTTGTGTGATAATTAGAGATATCTAAAATCCCCTGTAATTTTCTTTGTCTCAAATATGTCAACAAAATGAAACAATATTTTTTAACCTGGCTTTATCCGATCTTCAGATTTATCGTCCCGCAATGTATGGACATTAGCGTATATAATGCCTAATTTGCATATTTAAACATAGCATTTCAGAAAACTTGTAATACAAAAACGTAGTTTCTTTTTTTCTTAATTTTTATCCCACGATTTTGTAACCCAGTTTTCTTTTCACCCAGTGCTAATTATCTAATGTAATCCTGGGCGCTACACTTCCTCTGCCAACCTGGGGGGGGCAGCGGACTGACCTCATGCCTCCTTCTATGCATGAGGAGTCCAAGCTGCTTCTTTTCACCTGACAGAGGGGAATTTCCCCGGCCGGACGTAGCGCGTGGAAGGGACACGTTATTCCGACCAGTTCCTTTCCCCTCTATCAGGCGCCCCGGCTGGCCAGGGGGAGGTAGTTTTAGAGACCAGGATTACGGCATGTTTTTGTGAGGGTATCGATACCCTAGGGGACACGGGGAGAACTTAGTTTCAATATAAGTAATGAACTGGAAGTTGAAGTTTCATTGTGATAGCTATTAGTTAACCTTTTTTTCCCCTGTTCACCCACCATGTCTCACCTTAAACAAACACATTGCAGATAGAAAAAGGATAACTCAAGCTTTCCGTACAGCTGCAATGTCCGTGAGTTTGAATTAGATAGGACTCTTCTGTTTGGATGCATAGGCTGTCTATGGGTAGTTGCACCTAGTTAGCACCTTGGTTGGCAAGATGGCAGTGGTGGGCATATTGTCAATAGCTCCATAACTCAACAATATAACATTGTTTGCAACTGTAGGTCGCATTTAGGGGAGAGCAGGGTCGGTTGATGCGCATTTTACTAATCCCTCCCTGCACAGAGATTAATTAATTTCAAGTAACCAAACTTTTTTGTGAACAAGATACACTTGTCCTCTCCCATTACCCTGAGTGTTTTTTTAATTTTGGTGAAACGAGTCGGACGCAATCGGCAAGCAAAGTGCTCAAACCTTTCGTCCTGTCAAAAGCAAGATCAAGGACGAAAGATGCGGAAGTAAGAGCGAGATCACTTTGCTTGCCGATTGCGTCCGACTCGTTTCACCAAAATTAAAAAACACTCGGGATAATGGGAGAGGACAAGTGAAGGGAATTAGTAAAATGCGCTTCAACCGACCTGTCTCTCTTCCAGTCTCCGCTACTTAAAGCGTGCAAAAACACAAAAGGGTCTGTAGCTCCGTCAATATTAGGCGGAGATGGATAATTTTTTGTCTGCGAGGCTTTCGGGCACTGTGGAATCGAATGACGTCGGAAATATGCGACGAAAAGGCGTTGTATGGTATCCAGTCCGAGGTGAAACCGTCCTACCGCACCCCTGACCCCGCTCTCCCCTACTATGAAAACCTGCATATATGGTCACGCCTCGTGACATCACACCTCCATATAATATGGTCACGCCTCGTGACATCACGCCTATGGTCACACCTTGTGAAGTCGCGCCTCGAGTCGTGACACCACACCTCGTGCCACATCACACCACCATATGGCCATCTCCATAATATGAAGATCATGACATTGACTAACCCTGCATGACAATGCATGGATAAGAATGGATATCTGCACCCCACGCCTCCATATATGGTCATGCCTAGTGAGATATCACGTGACATCATCATCAGGGATGGAGATCCCTGATTATGTCATCAATATTAAGCCCATGTATGGGAATCACCATATATGGAGATCCCTGATGTCATCAATAATGGCAAGCAACTCTAACCTGACGCTGCCAGATCCAAAAAGCTTGCTACACAAATTTGTTTCACAGCTTATTTGGATCTGGGATCGCGGAAGCAAATTCGATGACGGGGCTGTTCCTTTTTTTCAAGATACATGGTAGATGATTGGATGGGAGCGTCTGTCTATCACCGTGTGGGCTTGCAAACACAACCAATCATATCGACGTGTCTATATACCGTCACATCCGCATCCCGCCTTTAGCTCACGCTGATTGGTTCGGTACGAAGCAGATCTGACTCAGGGCTCAACTCCGTCAGAGATCCCAGATGAGTGTTGTGTTGGGGAATATGTTTCCGCAATACCGCCCTCATCTGGCAGCGTCAGGTTAAAGCAACTCTACATCTGACCTCAAACCTCAAAGCCCTTAGATCTCCATAAATGGTGACCTTTTCTGACATTCCATAATGTAGATCCTTTCCCCACCCGTCCTTCGTGTTCTGACTTTCCACGATTATATTGATATCTGACATCAAACCCTGTACACTCAAGACACACTCCATATATGGCCTTTACGCCACAGTGCAGACTGCTGGCGCTTTGGCATGGGGGGGGGGGGGGGGGCATGCCAAAGCGCCAGCAGTCTGCCGAGGTCGCTTCTCGCCCTGAGGGCGTCTTACCGGTTATACTAGAATAGAAGTGGAATTCTGCGGTTTTTTTTAGGGGTTTAAACTAATTAGTTAAAACTAATTAGATAGGTTCAAATACAATTATAAGCCAAAGAGAATACCTTAATGCCTTTTAAGTGGGTATTTTAAAGCCTTGTTTGAATTTGTGCAGATCTGACGACAGGGGCAGGCTATTCCAGAGCCTGCCTGGGCACCGCGGTCGCTAAAAGCACGCGCTGTTTCTTTTTTTCTAATCTTAGAAACGACGGGTTTTTTTTGTGGAGGAATCAATTGGCATAACGACTAAATTGGGGGGGGGGGGGGGATTTTGATTAAACGCAAAACAAAACAAAAAAGGTGCAGGAGCTCGCAGAGAGTTTTCAGCGGAGTCACGCCATTTAGTAATTAATTAAAAAAAAACGTAATGAAAGAACCTTAATGTTCACACCTGATCCGCTATACCCCCCCACCACCGGTCCGTAAACGTTTCATGAACTGTGAGCCGGTCGCTGGTATGACAGAAGGTTCGATGGGAACCCCTGCTTTAGAGTTCAAGTTCAAGTTACATGAATCCAAATCACTGCACACTTTGTGGCCATGACTCAACATTATGGTCCTGCCAGCTTTAACCCATTCTGACCTGAGATCAGATTCATACGAGGTTTCCACTGGACACACACTGGTCTGATTAAACCCATTCTGACCCGAGATCAGATTCTAAAAATGTCAAGTCGTTCTTCGATTTTTCAAAAATAGCAGACCTACAAGCTCGTAGCGCGCCACTCGGTGGCGCGCTATGAGCTTGTAGATCTGCTATTTTTCAATAGCTAAAGCATAACATGATGCTAATACCAAAATGGGTTCCCGTTCAGAATGGGTTAAATATCCCACTATGCTCACAGACAGATAGTGGGTGAAGAAAGAAGTGCACTCAACCACAACAATACAATATACTCTTACAAGTAAACGGCCTGCAGCGTGCAGACTCTGAGTTGAGTCAAAATGACAAAAAACTGTTGTGTTTTGTCGTTTACATCTTAATTGTGGAAAACAGCGTTGAGTTATTTAGAAAAAGCAGTTGATGTACAACAAGCATCTCGCAATGAGTGTGTCCGTCTGAGGAACATCAAGCTGAAGCTAACATCTAACATTTTCAAACGTATAGCCGGTGTGCAAGCTCGCAAGCGTGACACAAGCTGTGCATCTGGTATTTTTTGAATAGCCAACGCTAAAAACTAAAATGACTCGGATGCTTTCCCGGTTTTAATGAGATAGGAAGAATGGGAAATACCTCAAATAAAATAAGTAAAAGTACCTAAAAAAAATTGCACTTACAGATGTGCCATTTCAACTCTTCACGCTTATCGGCACCTTTCCTGAAAGATGGGAGTGCCGTGATGTTATTTCCATTTTTATGAGGTGACAGTACTTCATTAACCCCTTGGTGTGGTTATGTGCAATTATGTATTCCCTTTGGTTTGGGGGTTTCGTCCTGGAGGCTGAAACCTTGACAGTCAAATGTGCCAATGAAAACATTTAAATAAATAAAAACAAATAAAACAGTGATACTGTACAGTGACATCACAATATCACCCCCTCCCCTAAACCCTCCCCCGTTATCATACAACCACAGTTCAGGTGGACCACCAACGTTTTCAAACGGCAATCTGTATAAGTACCGTACTTCTAATACTTAGTTACTTTCCTTCCCCTGCCCAATAGAACGACGCCGGACTGTTTGAGAGCTTAGTTGAAAATTCTGTGCGATCCCTTTCTTTTTATGTCCAGCTCCAGCCAAAACAATTATAAAAACAAACGACGAATGAATCAATTTATATCGAATGTTCTCCCCAAATAATATATAGTCTTTTAGGGCGGATTCCTCTTTTATGTCAACCAATTCCAGGTTAACGGTCCCCTACTTATCGTTCACTCCAGAATGGATTACCATCCGCCTGTTGTTAGCGGCCTGTGGAGTGCTCGTATATATCGAGACAAAGGGTGAAGTGGGGTGAATGTTGAATGTTATTCACAGCAGTGGGACGTAACTATATACGTACTACTGTAGTACTCAAGTACAATATTTACTTGAGTAAACACTTTTTTTGTGTGAAGAAAGCTATGATCATGTTGAGCTACTAATATAAAAGGAATAACAGAACGGCTGCTGACAATGGAACATCATTCAAATCTCTCTCTCTCTCTCTCTCTCTCTCTCTCTCTCTCTCTGTCTCTCTCTGTGTGTCTCTCTCTCTCTCTCTCTCTCTCTCTCTCTCTCAAATAGTGAACATCAGGGGCGGCCTTAAAGGACCACTTCACCACTTTTCAACCTATCTTCATATATATATAGGTCCTCACTAATAATCATGAAAATTAAATTAATTAAAAAAAAAATTGGACCGGGAGGCCCCGTTCATGACGTCATAATAAAAAATAAAATAAAGTTTTATTTTTTTCTTCTTTTTTTGTCATTGTGTATTGTCCGACTTCAAAGCATGAACAGCATACACAGCCAAGTAGAAAATACACAAATTAAACTTGATTAAACTTATTTCTTTTACTTTAAGGTACAACTGTAAGGCAGCATAGGCTATACAATGATGCAACTGTAAGGCAGCATAGGGTATACAATGATGCAATCGCAACTGTCAGCGCTGCTAGTGCAGTGAGTGCACACGCTGGGAAGTGGGAACAATTACTACTACTACTACTACTACTACTATTTTTTATTTATTAACATAAGGGCTCCACTGGTGAACATACACAACACAGCCACTATACACACACAAAACACACACGCAAATGGAATGAGATCCAATTACAATTTTACAATCTAGGCGTCTAGCAGCATCAGAGACAACCACCTGAATTGCAATTATCAACCAACAACATAGGGTATAAACGTTCCAGTATAATACGAGTGCCAATAAACTACCTACAGTAGCAGGTCGACATCAAAGCAAACATCTAACAGTATCAGCATTTAGCTATCGTGTACATGTGCATTTTTATCATACAGTAACATAATCATTGTTGTCGGGCAGAAACCAAAATCTCCAGATTTGAACTGTTTTGTGTGTTTTTGATTGATTGAAATCTTTATTAACAGTTTGCAGAATTACAGTACATTTCAAGCACAAACTCAATACAAAGACTGTTAACTGTGAGTGGACGACCCAATTAAGCCTTACACTTGTTTACAACAAGTGTAAGGCTGTGTGTGTGTGTGTGTGTGTGTGTGTGTGTGTGTGTGTGTGTGTGTGTGCGTGCGTGCGTGAGTGCGTGCGTGCGTGCGTGTGTGTGTTTTAATTGAATGCCCTACTTGATCAGCCTCCCACAACATCATGAAAAGTAGCAGATCTACAAGCTCAAAACGTGGTGCCAAGTGGCACTTTTGTAGAATTTTAATGAAAACGTCATAGGTTAGCGAAGACACGTTAGAACGCAAACACATTGCAACGCAACCCGTTGGGAGGTTGTCGATCTGCTATGTTCTAGAGATGCTGGGGTTTAATTGGTTAACACATTCCCTCCCGTTGCCATAATAGGCGGGATTGTGAGGCAAGTGTGCAAAACAAAGCAAGGAAGAAGAGCCACATCCGCCCGACCCGGAAGTGATTGCCCTCCATAGCTGTAGTCTAGAACTCGCTCCAATTTGTGGACTAACGCCCGGACGATTAATATTCTTAAGGCTCATACATAGTCTGGATTTTCGGTGGTGGGGTGACCACCGAACTACAACATGACGTCACGAGCCACGGTGAAGAGCAAACCACCGCCACCGCTCCAGCCCATCTCTCTGTTTTTACTCACCACCGCTCAATGTTATTTGGTCACCTCATCACCGAAAATCCAGACTATGAATAGGCCTTTAGCGAGATTAACGTTTAATGTTTTATTTGGGCTCTAAAGATAGTACCCATTCTGAGCACAAAAAAAACACTAATAACCGCATGCATGTGTGTGTACACAGACAATTAGGATTCAAGCTGTTTCTACCATGTGAGTACTATATATATATACACTAGTTCCTGTATATTTCGGACAAAGTAAGCTATCTAATGAATCAATCAAAGCTTGGACCCATATTATGTTGAAATCAACTGATCTATCTATTTGGTGTCATCACTGGTAAGTAATCACAGAAACGTCCTAATGTGTAATTAGTTTGAGCAACTCTGAACTTTCACTTCGTCTCTGCACTAGCAAATAATTACAGCCTCTACAAAAAATAAAAATAGATACATACAATTATGAAAATCGACGTTTGTGCCAGAATGCAGAAAAACAAATCTTAATTTAATTTGCATCCATGCTTCAATCACTTAACCAAACAGCATGTACAGTATTCTTATTCTGTTAATAGGATACTTAATTAAACACAAGCTAATCTCACGGCCTGCTTAGCATGCTGCAAACACAAAAAGAAAATCACAATTATTTGCGCAGAACACCAAGACGAGTCCTTGAACAGCAAGAGGGAGTAGAGAGAGATCTGAGATAGAGAGAGACAGAGAGAATACCAGATATGTTCGCTCACGCTGCATTGAAGTGTGACCTATAGCTCTGCTATGCTTATTTGTCAGACGATAAGTGTTTTCTCTCGCCTTCAGACCACAAGGTCAGGGGTTCGATCTGCCGGGCACCGCCAACCCAGCGTATGAGTAGCATGGCTTGGGTGTGGCAAGTCGTGCGGTAAGTACTGGGAGCTGGTAGGTGTTGAAAATAGTGGGAGCTGCTGGTAGGTGTTGCTGTAAGTAGCGGGAGCTGATGGTAGGTGTTGCTGTAAGTAGCGGGAGCTGATGGTAGGTGTTGCTGTAAGTAGCGGGAGCTGATGGTAGGTGTTGCTGTAAGTAGCGGGAGCTGATTGTCGGTGTTGCTGTAAGTAGTGGGGGCTGATGGTAGGTGTTGCTGTAAGTAGCGGGAGCTGATGGTAGGTGTTGCTGTAAGTAGTGGGAGCTGATGGTAGGTATTGCTGTAAGTAGTGGGATCTGCTGGTAGGTATTGCTGTAAGTAGTGGGAGCTGATGGTAGGTGTTACTGTAAGTAGCGGGAGCTGATTGTAGGTGTTGCTGTAAGTAGTGGGGGCTGATGGTAGGTGTTGCTGTAAATAGTGGGAGCTAATGGTAGGCGTTGCTTTAAGTAGTGGGAGCTGATGGTAGGTGTTGCTGTAAGTAGCGGGAGCTGATAGTAGGTGGTGTTGTAAGTAGTGGGAGCTGCTGGTAGGTGTTGCTGTAAGTAGTGATATATGATGGTAGGTGTTGCTGTAAGTAGTGTGACCTGCTGGTAGGTGTTTTAAGTAGTGGTAGCTGCTGGTAGGTGTTGCTGTAAGTAGCGGAAGCTGCTGGTAGGTGTTGCTGTAAGTAGTGGGAGCTGATGGTAGGTGTTGCTGTAAGTAGTGGGAGCTGATTGTAGGTATTGTTGTAAGTAGTGGGAGCTGTTGGTAGGTGTTGCTGTAAGTAGTGGGAGATGGTGGTAGGTGTTGCTGTAAGTAGCGGGAGCTGATTGTCGGTGTTGCTGTAAGTAGTGTGAGCTGATGGTAGGTGTTGCTTTAAGTAGCGGGAGCTGATGGTAGGTGTTGCTGTAAGTAGTGGGAGCTGATGGTAGGTGTTGCTGTATGTAGCGGGAGCTGATGGTAGGTGTTGCTGTAAGTAGTGTGAGCTGATGGTAGGTGTTGATGTAAGTATTGGGAGCTGATGGTAGGTGTTGCTGTAAGTAGTGTGAGCTGATGGTAGGTGTTGCTGTAAGTAGTGTGAGCTGATGGTAGGTGTTGCTGTAAGTAGTGGGAGCTGATGGTAGGTGTTGCTGTATGTAGCGGGAGCTGATGGTAGGTGTTGCTGTAAGTAGTGTGAGCTGATGGTAGGTGTTGATGTAAGTAGTGGGAGCTGATGGTAGGTGTTGCTGTAAGTAGTGGGACTGATGGTAGGTGTTGCTGTAAGTAGTGGGACTGATGGTAGGTGTTGCTGTAAGTAGTGTGACCTGCTGGTAGGTGTTGCTGTAAGTAGGGGGAGCTGATGGTCGGTGTTGCTGTAAGTAGGGGGAGCTGATGGTAGGTGTTGCTGTAAGTAGCGGAAGCTGATGGTAGGTGTTGCTGTATGTAGTGGGAGCTGATGGTAGGTGTTGCTGTAAGTAGGGGGAGCTGATGGTCGGTGTTGCTGTAAGTAGGGGGAGCTGATGGTAGGTGTTGCTGTAAGTAGTGGGAGCTGATGGTAGGTGTTGCTGTAAGTAGTGGGAGCTGATGGTAGGTGTTGCTGTAAGTAGTGGGAGCTGATGGTAGGTGTTGTTAGTGATCCATGCAGGGATCTAGCGCATCATGTGTAATCTCTCAAGACAGATACAGAGCTCCGCAGCTGAATCTGTCGGCAACTCCCGTTACAATGTGGTGTTGACTTTGCTGCTTGTAGGAATGAAAACAAAGATGCACCACCAGAAGAGCTGGCTGAAGGAGAGTGAACGGGCCGACATGTAGGTTTCTTTTCCCAATGTGTTGCTCAGATCGAGCCCAATTCTAAAGGGATATAACACCGTGTGAAAAGAGTTAACGGGCAATTTGGGCACTGCATTTTGCCCGTAAGCCTCAAGTTTAGCAGCATATACCGTTAATATACGGTAATATACAGGTGTGATGGTACAATTCGGGAGTTTACCGAAGTTTGTTGGAAAGTTTAACGGGAGTTTCCTGTAATATACACATCTGTATTCCATGCTTTTTGCGCAGTGCAATCAGGGCTGATACCGACAATAAGCCTCTCCGACCCTACGGTACATTCATACTACTTACTTACAGGTGGTTGTGCGTGCATGCGTGCATGCTTATAATTATGTGTGTGGGGTCTCAGCATTTGTTTATGTACGAATGGGGCGTTCCAAGGAAAAACCTTGTGAACCACTTTACTACAGCACGCACGCACACGCACGCACACGCACACGCACGCGCACACACACACATGCACGCATGCACGCGCACGCACGCACACGCACACGCACACGCACACACACACACACACACACACACACACACACACACACACACACACACACACACACACACACACGTATGCTTCCATCCCTACAGCAGGAGGTTATTTTTAGCCCAATATCTCAAGCCGTATCTATATACACGATGTACCTAAAGGCTTAATTCACTCATGTATCTTATGAGAGGCTATTGAAGTCTCGGCACAGTTAATCAGCAGTGAGCTGCATCTCATCTCATTGCAGAGGCCTGTGTTCAAAGACGCTATATACCTCTGAGCCTCGGCAGCCTGACTGCAGGGCTGAATGCTA
>NC_137867.1:8032120-8072120 GCF_963924005.1 Protomyctophum bolini | reverse complement strand
GGGTCAGGCTGACCAAATAAGGAGGAGGCAGACATGGAGAGCTCAGTTTAACCACACGGTGGTGGTGTATTTAGTGAAGTTGTGGAGAATGTATGTAGAATATATATAACATAATTAAAGCAGGATAAACTAACATGATGGCCCATTTCTGAGTCAATGGGCGCTCATTCTGGACGCGCGCACATTGGGCTCATTAGATAACAGCTCCGTAGGGCCGAATGAGCGGCCATTGATTGACGTGAAAATAGACAATTCACACCCTTTCGGTGTTTCGGAATGGCGGTGTTTCGGCGGGGTTTCGGAATGGCGGTGTTTTCTGGATGGCGGTGTTTCGGAATGGAGGGCTGTCCCTGGTCCGACCGACTCGACACCGGGCACTTTTCCACCGGTTGGGAACCGGTTCAGTTCAGAACCAGGTTTTAGTCCATGAGCCAGAGCTCTAAAGTTGGAACGTTAATTATGAATTGAGTGGGCAAAACCATACCTATATTGAATTGTTTATAGGATCAATATAAATAAATTATTATATGATAACCCTTCCACAGTATAGTAGTAGCCTTTTCATATTTTATGTTTTTTGCATATATTCCTATATTGATAATTTGCATATTTACATTTTTAAGATTTGTAATACAATAAATCATTGTCTTTGTGTAAGTAATCAACTGGGGAAGTTTCATGGTGATAACAATTTAATATAGGTATGGTTTTGCACGCTCAATTCATAATTAACGTTCCAATTTTGGAGGTCTGGCTCATGGACTAAGAACCGAAAAGAACTGAACCGGTTCCCAACCGGTGGAAAAGGGGCCTCCCTGTGGGGGTGTGGAACGCCGAATTTGAAGTGTAATTTGGGTGAGCGGTTCTCGAGTTACGTTACATACACAGACGTACAGACACAGACGTACAGACACAGACGTACAGACACAGACGTTCAGACACAGACGTACAGACACAGACGTTCAGACACAGACGTACAGCCACAGAGGTACAGACACAGACGTACAGACACAGACGTACAGCCACAGACGTACAGACACAGACGTACAGAGACGTGGTGCATTTATAGATGGAGGACAGATGGAGCAATCAACCCCCAGCTCACATCAGCACTCCGCTGCTATAGAAATTGGACAAATAGAACAGACCACCGAGTGCTTGTGCCGGGGGCCGTCCCCGTCATTTTTCAAACAACAACAACAAGCTAATCACGTGGGGGGCCAATAAGGGCTTATGTGGGGGGCGCCAATAAGGGCTTATGTGGGTTCCAAGTGCTCAAAGCACTTCACAATGTTTCATTCATTCATACATTGGGAGAGGGAGGGCAGAATCCATTTTACCGGCCCGGCCTGCCTGCCGGTTTACAGGGCCGGCCGGTGGTTAAAAGGGCCGGCCGGTCCTTAAAAGGGCCGGCCGGTCCTTAAAAGGGCCGGCCGGCGGGTAGGCCGGTTAAAAGGGCCGGCCGGTCGTTAAAAGGGCCGGCCGGTCGTTTTAAGGGTCGGCCGGCCGGATTTTTTATTCTTTTATTTTTTTTTTAAGTTAATTTGGTAACTCTGTCATTTCTCAACCGTTTTGGATGGGGGTGGTCTCATTTGAATCGTGCAGATTCATGCAACAATGGATTCAGCCCTTGCTGCATTGGGAGGTGAATTGGCGAACAGTCGACGCCAGCGTCCTCACTTCCCACATTCACACACACACCAATGGTGGCGAGCTCACACCGACCAACTCATTGGGGTTCAGTGTCTTGCCCAAAGACACTTCGACAGGAGGAGCCGGGATTCGAACCGCCGACCCTGGGGTCATTGGACGATCTGATCCACCTCCTTGGCCACAGCCGACAAGTAATGACCTGCTCTACCTCCTGAGCCACAGCCGACAAGTAATGATAATTCCACTATCATAATGAATTATACTTTTAATGTGCTGGTTGAGCCCCTGCCCCCTCAGTGCTGGATGTAATGTGGTATTTATGTATTCTGTGGTCGGTCTGAATTATCTGCTTTGTATTCTCTCATTTGCATGTCATTGCTGTGACCAGTCTGTCTGTCTTGCCTTGACACGCGCACACACACACACACACACACACAAACACACACACACACACACGCGCGCGCGCGCACGCACGCGCACACGCACACACAGAAGCAACACTCAAGTGTTTTACGGCGAAGCAGAATCCATGAATCACCCAATTCAACGCTGATTCCATTGCCATGGTGACACTGTGTTTACCACAAATTCCTATCAATTATACAACATGGCAACCGCAAAGTGAAAAGAAAACAGGCGTGGTAATCCTCCTCCAAACATCTCTGCAAAACATCTCACATACCAGCATAATGCTCGGAACAAGGAGCGAACCGTCAGCCCTTCATACCGCCGAGTCAGGCGGGACCTCAAAATAGCACGCCCTACAGTAAGCACATTCACTGCCGAGCACTGTACTTTTTTTTGTTGTATACATCTCTTGAGGTACTTTTTCACTTTACTTTCACACTACAGCGTCACACAGAAGCGTCACAAAGAGCAGATCGACAGGTCCCCTCGCGCCGCGCTTCAAGCTTGTTCCATCTGATATGTTTGATATACTTGTGAATTTGACTCCTGGGAACAGTGGGAAGTAGCCGTAACAGTTGGACATGTGAGGTTTCCACCCAGCAGAGATGGTACCGTATGCACAAACGATACCTTACTGTGTTTTCTCCATTGCTACTTTTTGCCTCCACTAAATACATTTGAAAACCTAAAAAAAAGGGCATTGACCCAATTACTGTAGGCCCCGTTTTATACTTCTGCTATTCGCAAATCGCATCGCGCCACGCTGTGAGCTTGCGAGTCTTCATTAAAACAATTGTTTACAGCATGTTATGTGTTGTCGGGCAGTATAACTTTTGTACCTTCACCCAAGTAAAATGTTGGCGTACAAGTAGGTAATAGAATACTTCGTCCACCACTGCAAAAGGGTCTTTGTGCCAACAACATTGGCTCCTCACAGACGACTATAGAGCCAGCATCTGTTCCACCCTCGGTGCACTTTTTTGTTAATTGCCCACTAAAATGAATTAGTACAGCGAGCCACAAGATCAACCCTGTCACAAATTAACCGTGAAAGCGGACAGTATACAGTAGTGCAGATTGCACAGGCAAAAAGAAAGTAAAAAGTGAGAGATGTGACTTAATGTATAATGGTAAGTTTGTTCGCTGGTCCGTTGTGGCACAAGGACAATGACATCTAAGTGAGCGGTGGTTGGACAATGCCCTCGAGGTCAGTACATGGATTGAGTCGACATGGAGTTACTCCCGGTCAAATTGTACTCAACTAAGCCATCATTATTCAAAAGTATAAATTATATAAATTGTTTCTAAAAATTAAAAGATTTACCAAAAAAAAAGAAAGCTCCATTTCAAATACAGTGAAAATAGTTGAACTATACAAACTCACAACGCATCACATCGTGACACATTGTGAGCTTGCTTTAAAAATGACATTAGTGGTTAATTCCCGAACACACTTTTGTTTCCTTTCGTAGATATTTACTGGAGTCAAACATGCTATATTATTTGACTTGAAATGCAGTCGAGCCAAAGTATCCAAAAATACTCAATTATATGTACTGTAATGCTGCTGTCCTCCATGGTCTATAACCCATTCTGACCGGGAAACCATTTTGGTGTTAGCATCATGTTATGCTTTAGCTATTGAAAAATAGCAGATCTACAAGCTCATAGCGCGCCACCGAGTGGCGCGCTACGAGCTTGTAGGTCTGCTATTTTTGACAAATCGAAGAACGACTGACATTTTTTTTTAATCTGATCTCGGGTCAGAATGGGTTAATCAGACCAGTGTGTGTCCAGTGGAAACCTTCGTATGAATCTGATCTCAGGTCAGAATGGGATAAAAGCGTTCTGTGCATTCCTGGCGTGGCGCGTCGCGGCCGGTGCCTTTTGAGTGTTTACCTGGATCCAGGGCCATCGGTCGTTCTCGGCAGCCGTCCAGGCGTTGACCAGGCCCTTCTTGTTGAGCCGCGCAAAGTACGGGTACCACTTCTGCAGGCCGAAGAGAGCGCGGTGGGTGGAGGACGCCGTTATCTGCTGGTTGGAGATGATGCCGCCCTCCATGCCCAGCGGACCAGAGCACTCTGGGAGTGGGAGAGAGGGAGGGAGAGAAAGAGAGGGAGGGAGGGAGGGAGAGAATTGACAATTTAGCCATTCGGCAGATGCTTTTTTTATCGAGAGCTACTTAAAAGTGTGCTGAATACGCAGAGTAAAACTTAATTAGAGTAAAAAAAAAACAACCAAGTAAATAGCAGTGGTGGAAAAAGCAACTAAGTAGATATAGAGGTATTTATCTTTTACTTTACTTGAGCATTTACAATTTCAAATACTTTTTTCTTCTACTCCACTATACATCTCGTATCCAAATTTGTACTTTTACTCCACTAATTTTTTTTTCCTACAGTTTGTAGATTTTGATTATTATTTTAAAAAAAAGTGAGGGGGCGCTTTATCATCTTACATCATCACAATATCATAACATAACATGCATACATGTATGTCGATTTGCTCAGTGACAGACAAGACAAACGTATATAGGAGGGGCTCAAAAATAGCCCCAAATGCATCACAACGTGCTGTGATGTGACACATTGTTGTGAACTTGAAACGTGACATTCTGCAATCTGCGTATGAGTCCTACTATATGAGGACTTTTACTTGTAACAGAGTATTAATATAGCCTATTGTAGTATCGATACTTTTAGTAAAAGAGTACTTTTTCCAGCACTGGTAAATAGTCACAAATGGACTACAGAGAGGACAATGTAGAGCCTCAAAGACACCAGGATATACCAGGCAGTGCTGCAGTCGAGGGTTTTTTCAGACGGTATTCCATAATGATTCCCTGTGTGACCATGTGCACGTATATAGCTATTATGCTCGTGCGTGGTCAGTCAAATCATTTCCAGACGGTATATAGGCTATATGTGACCGCTACTGACCGAGGCTAAGTCATTGACATCTTTTTCATTTTCGTTTTTTGTATGTTTCATGGGAGGTTCGAATTGACATATTTGTTGTTCAGTTTGAACCCTCAGTTTTTGGAGAGGTTTATAGAGTAATGTCTTGCAGAGAAACCGTGAGAATGAGAAAACAGGTTTGAAAGGTTCACTTCTGTGGATTCGGAGTCGGACATTAAACCTCGCTAGATGTGTAAGCATTTATTTCAATTTACATTTACAGCTCTGACATTCATTTCAGACATGCTCTAGTATTATGTGAAGAGTCTGCCTGTGCTATTAACTCATTTTGTCGTTCTCCTCTCTTGACCAGTTAGTCTTGCCGCCATGTCTGTCTCTATCAAAAAGAGTCACATATGCCTTAAAAAAACGTGACTGTACTCTGTTGCTGTTTTTACATTTTGTCTAATAAACTATTCAATCAATCAATCAATCAATCAAAGCATCAGTTGAATGAAAAGGTGGCGAGAAGGAGTAGCCTATACATGAGAAGTGTGGTGCTATGGGGGGTGAGGTTGAGTCTGGGATTTTGATGAACCCAGAAATGGTGATTAGTATAAACATTTATGATTCAAATGTCATCTAGGCTTAGACAATGAGATTAAGCTTGGTTGCTACAAATTGCACGTTGAGCAATTTGAGTATTTAGCATAACTAGCCCATACCCGTTTAATTCATTATTAATTGATAATAATGTGAAAAGTGGGAGCGATTGGTGCAGGCAGTGAGGAGCTACGGCAGTTACAGTGCAGACATGAGTGTAGTATGAGGTATGATAGTATGATAGTATGATAGTATGATAGTATGATATGATGATATGATGTTGATATGATATTAACATCTTGTCGTTTAAAGACAGAAACATAAAAAATGTCATCATGCTTTAAGTAGCGTGTGACGTGTGGAACTAGGAGGTTTTCATGATGCTGAATCCATGCATTTTTAAAAACACTCCTTGGGCTAAAAACGGCCATAGCCATCTTGACAAATGTCAGCACATTTCGGCAAGCGGCTATGGGCGATTTTAGCTCAAGGAGTGTTTTTTTTCTTTTTCGCAAAAATAATGCTAGGAATGGATTCAGCATCATGAAAACACCCTAGTTTGACATGTCACATGCTACTTAAAGCATGATGATGTTTTTGCCTCATACAGGATGTTAATGAGTACTATGGTCACATATTATGCTAATTACTCAAATTGCTCAACGTGCAACTTTTAGCAACCAAGCTTAATCTCATCTTCTAAGCCTATCTCTTTATACAATGCTAAAGTTGATCACGTGCCAAAAGCAGTGGACAGAAACTGGTCGACAAAAACTGGACGACATGTGCAGTTGCCCCAACAGCAACGCCACAAGGCCTTTTAACCACGCTACTTACACACACTACAACTCGCTTACAATTCGCAAACCTGGCAACACTGCTCTGTGTTCTCATAGGCCCACCAGGCCCGCCCCCACACTACTTTTCAGTCTCACAATCAGCCATCTTGCTTTTTAGGGCTCTCGCAGGATAACAGACAGAAGGAAGGGGAGAAATTATTGGCTCACTATTTTGCTTATCCCTTCTAAATCCCTGTATTTACAAAATAAAACACTCAGCGAATCCCTTAGTTAAATCAACATTGTTCATTGTCACTACTTGGATTGTGCCGAAATATTTACATTACACGTATAGCTTTTGCTATTTTCGCCTGCCAGCCAATGCCGACTACACACGCCTGCACACACACACACACACACACACACACACACACAGGAATGGCTATACGGCGGCGAGACAGCAGTGCAGCACGTTATAATTTTCAGTTTCATTAAATAACTGTCTTTCTCAGCGTGCGCACGTGCGCACACAACATTATTCAAGTGAAATGCGTAACGCCAATATTGGGCTCATATAGGCTACCAATACACGACGAAATAACTGACAGGAGTGACGGTGCTGTGCTGTGAGTAAACTGACGCTTTCTGACATAGAGAGAGAGAGAGAGAGAGAGAGAGAAAGAGAGAGAGAGAGAGAGAGAGAAAGACAGAAAGACGTGTTAGAGTAACGCGCGCGAGCGAGAGAGAGAGAACGTCAGAGAGAGAGAGAGAGAGAGAGAGAGAGAGAGGGGGGGGGGGGTCCCGTTAGCAACAAGCTAACAGCATACCGGTACGTTCGTTCTATGATCCATAAAACGACAGATCTGCCGTTTAAGGGCAGATCTGCGGGCGCGCAATGCTGTGTGTTTTCGTCTTTTTTTCTTTTTCCCTCCTGCTTCCACATGACAGCAGCAGCTGCAGCAGCCTCTGATAGCTACTGTGCTAAAGATGCTAAAGCAACACAAAAAAACATCCAGACGCAAAACAAACCAGGGACCAGGGTTGCCACATATCGTGGATGTGAGAGTGAAACAAGCAACCAGGTCTATAAAAATGTTAATAGGCCAGTTCAAAGTAGGTAAATCAGAAATGGTCCGGAAATTAGTCTTAAAATAATCAATTATAGTGTTGACTGTCAAACTTTGTTGTCTAATGTTGTTTCAGAGCAGTGGAACTCAAACATTTCCATGTCAAGGACTACCAATAGATAAACAAGTCCAAAGTAGCTTATAATAATCAGACTTGGCAACACTGTCTCTAGGTTGAACGTTCTACTTTACAAGCTCACACATATGAAATATGTTTTTTTGAATCTTCAAACTGAGACATATTTTATGATAATACTGTTAGCACAGTCATCATACTCCAAGAGCATACAAATGGAACCAAATGGACCCTGATTTTCCCAGAGAGCAAATGGTATCAAATGGGGGTCTGTGGCCTAATGCATTTCAAACTGGGGCTTCTTGGTATTATATTCTCTGCATATCTTATCAACTTGGGGTGAATATTTCACCACAATACTTTACTGAATATTTCACAAGAATATAACACAAGAGTCAAATGTACGGTCAAATGTAATCACAATATAGGCTACAGATGTAAATTTTTATGACACAGTAAAATGTCGAAAATTAGTGCTATCCCCCCCCCCCCACACACACACACACACACACGACAGGCAAGGCTGTTGTTTGCATCGTTAGCAGGCAGCAGCTACCTTGGCACTGCTCTCTGTGACTGTAGTTGTTTCACCATGTTTGCGTATTTATGAGAAATAAAAAACACTTTCTGTTATTATAATAATTTATAACCCATCCGTTACTACATGTGCAGGGCACACTACTGAGTTTAAAAACACAGCTGAAACATGAAGTGGAGTCTGTCAACTCTGTCAACGCAATTTCCTTCTTCCCATATTGCGCTGCAATGTAACTAGGATTCGCCGGCCAAAGGCCGGCGAAATTCTAGTAGATGACATTTGAATCATAAAAGTTTCTGGGTCTAACATGGGACTTATGGGGGCTTCCAGTAGATGCTATGGGGTGAGGTGGAGTCTGAAGAGGTGAGTGCTAGGGAGTGAGGTGGAGTCTGAAGAGGTGGAGTCTGGAGAGGTGAGTGCTAGGGGTTGAGGTGGAGTCTGAAGAGGTGAGTGCTAGGGGGGTGAGGTGGAGTCTGAAGAGGTGAGTGCTAGGGGGTGAGGTGGAGTCTGAAGAGGTGACCCTTTATTAGGGTAAAGGTCAAAAGTCTTAGGTTAAAAAATGTTCAAAATCCAGTCCAGACATTTTTTATTTGTGTGAATGTCAGCCTCTGTGGGGGGTGTTTATATGCAAATATCATGACCAATGGCATTGAAATGGCATTGCAATGAACATCACTGATGACGTTTAGGTGAAAAAAGAACAGAAAAAAAAAACAACCCTGGGTCTTAGAGGGTTAACTGGAAGCAAGACTGCACTGTAATTGGAGAGTTAATTCTACAGTTTTGGAGCCATGAGTGAGACGAGTGTATAGGACATCTGGATCTTTCACGGTGTGTGTGAGACAGACAGACAGACAGACAGACAGACAGACAGACAGACAGACAGACAGACAGACAGACAGACAGACAGACAGACAGAACAGAGAGAACGAGAGATACAGAGAGTGGTAGAAGTGAGAGACACGCAGCAGAAATAGAGAGAGGAGAGAGAGAGCGAGCTTTGCACAGATCACCGTACAAAGGTGCCATTTGCTCACGTATGATGTAGACGTTTTCGTATATAACGTAACCGCAGGTTTTGGGCACCACAATCAGCTCACGCTCCACAATGTGCTTCAGCTCTACATCGCTGAAGAAGTCCTCCTCCTCCTCCCCCAGTTCCTGTCCCTCCTGGTCTACCGTGTACGGTAAGGTTTCGGCCACCGACGGCCTCCCCTCGCTGTCCGTCTTCCTGCTGCTCTCGCCCCCCTCGTCCGACAACCCCCTCGTCGTGTCGCCAACGTCCCCCTCCTCCCCCTGCCCCTCCTCCTCCTCCTCCTCCTCCTCCTCTCCGCTCTCCGTGTCGCTCCGGTTCGCCAGCGGCTTCTTCTCGTCATCCATGTCGTCGACCGGGCCGCTGGCGTCGGCGGGCTCTTTTTGCCGGCCGCGGCGCTTCCTGACGGTGACGCGGGGACGCGGCGGAGTCATCTCTCCGTCTTCCATGCTGAAGAGCGCTCTGAAGCTGGAGCGCAGGGAGCTTCGGCTGCTGCAGCGTGAAACCATCGTGGATGAAAAGGACTTTGAAAAACCTCCTTTGCGCCTGAAGGGTGTTTAAAGATGTCAAAACTCCCCAAAAAACAGATGCTTTGCTCTTCCTTTGTGCCTGAAGGGTGTTTAAAGATGTCAACATGCCCTAAAAAAATAGACACTTTGCACTTCCTTTGCCCAAAGTGTATCTAAAGATGTGAAAACTTAATCCAATGATACAAAACAATTTAAACTGTCACTTTGCTCTTCCTTGCTTGCTGGTAAGGTCGAACCTCCGAGAAACCGATGCCTTGCTCTTCCTTTGTCCGAAGGGTGTTTAAAGACGTCAAACCTCCGAAAAACAGATGCTCTCGCTACCTGCAGGGTATTTAAAGCCTTGCCTCGCCTCATGACGAGGCAAGGCTTTTAATACCATTCTGGCAGGAAGGGCAAAGTGGAGAGGCATGACACCAATCTTCAGACTTCTTCATCTTTCACCCTTTCCTTTGACACATTTTTTTTGCCGTTAATTGGACCCAGTTCAGCCTGGTTAACTGTATTTTGAACGCCACAGACAGCAAGTGATACAAAAACAGCTCAATCTTCTCTGCGGCATGTGACGAGAAGGACAAATCTTTTTGCTTTTGACGAGGAAAGCTTGTTTTGGAGGAGATGCACCAAAGAAAACAGAGAGAGAATTCAAAGCAAATGTGTGTAAAGATAGGCTATGCGTGCTTATGCACATTGGAGGAGGGTTTGGCTGAACGTGTGTGAATCAGAAAGACAACGCAGGAGTTATAGCCACACAGTCACAGTTCAAAGGAGATGCTGTGTAATTGCTTCATTTGCACTCAGACTTGCTACAAAAAAAAGGGTCTTTGGGTACAAGTCCACTTCATTTCAGAGTCAGACATTAGGGACGTGCATGTGGAATGGATTATTAGTGAATGGCAAGCCCAGTGTGTCATAATTATGCTTGTCATATCAACGTCTCTGCTTCTTGTGTGTGACTATAGAGTCATCTGTGAATGCTGGACACTAAAGCCTGTCATACAAAAGTCCTTGGATACACGAGCAGCACTCAAGTACTGCACTGTGTGCAACTTCTACTTTGCGTGAGAATTTCCAATTGGTCATACTTTATATATATATATATATATATATATATATATATCTACCCCATTACACCTCAGAGCCAACTATTGTACTTTGTACTCCACTGCAACTTACTATTAAGTACTTCACATATAGGCCTATACTTGTATTAAAACTAAATCCCAATGCTACGTTGCAGTTCGGGAAAAGTGTCCCCCATGTAGCGTTCAATTGAAGACATTATTTTAACATTATTTAGAAAAGCCTTTCAGGGGTGAAATTCATGTAGTGGGCGGTGTGAAACTTTTTAAAAGAAAGAATAAGTCTGCACACCGTTTAGAAAGCTCCCCAAAAACATTTATTTATTTATTTATACCAAGGCGGGGAAAAAAAAAACACACAAAACGTTTCGGCTACTCTGTGGCCGAAACTTGGATAGCAAGTTAGCAGCGCGTACAGGAGAGAGGTATATAAGTGGGCAGAAACAATTAGCGTGGGATGTGCGTGCACCTCCTATGCCCATCCTGACATGATCTACAAGCTGCGAGCTTGCAGATCTGCTATTGTCACTAATTCTGGAAAAAAAGTCTGACCATTTCTGAAAATGAAGGCCTACTTATAGCGTAATTTGGGCTTGATTATAATGTATGATTTACTTGCGTACACACGTAATTGTCCTCCACTGGGCACAGAGAATGACAGCTCCCAGGTTGGTGTTTACCACCGCTGACACCATGAAGTGTTAATGAGTGCTTTTAGTCAGCCATGTGCTGAGCTCCAATGGCACTAATTACACATAAGTATTTTAATCTGGGCTAAAATAGCTCTCCTGATTGAAACTGATTTGACGAATAAAACTGGTTTGCACAGCATCCATCATCCACCCGACTAAACTATCTCTCGTTATGTTGTGCGCGTGCGTGCGTGCATGTGTGTCAGTGTGTGTGTGTGTGTGTGTGTGCGTGTGCGTGTGCGTGTGCGTGTGCGCGTGCGTGCGTACGTGCGTGCATGTGCGTATGATTCTTGATGACTATTTTTCATGACGATGTATTACCATGTGTTGTTCTTGCTTACTGTAAATCCCTCTGGATTAAGTGTTTCTGCTAAATGCCTAAATTGTAAATTGTAATTGTAAATTGCTGCGTGTGTGTGTGTGTGTGTCTGTGTGTGTGTGTGTGTGCACACGAGCGTATGACATGCGCGCGCACATGCATTTTCTGAAAGCAGGTCAAGGAGCTCTATAGTCCATGCAGCCACTGAGGTATGGTTGGACATTTGGTATATATTTATTGGCCTAACATTCATGAACCCAAACCGGTTAACCTGGTGTCGTGTCAGCATTGAACATTTTCGTATAGGGGGGTTATATACTGGGAGGTTGGGGTTATGATGCCCGGCCGCGTCATACCAAAGAATGTAAAAATGGGACCCAATGCCTCCCTGCTTGGCACTCAGCATCAAAGGGTATGGGGGGGATCAAATCAACTAATCAAACGGCTGCAGCTCACCGCTCCAAGAGCTGGGTCAAATGCGGAGAACTTAATGTCACTGTGGTAATGTGTGTACGGCTTTGATACAGTATGCGACCATACCTGTATTATCGAAATGTGTATGAAATATAAAATTGTTGCAAAAAAATACATTTGCATGATTAGGTATAATGAATGGCCTATTACCGTTAAACAGTACTGAGTATCGAGTATATACCTTTCCCCGAGGTATATTGTCGTTTTCACTCTCAGAGTTAGACTCCTGTAAGGGTCCATTTGGAACCGGCTCAAGGAACCATGAGGGTCCCTATAGCTGGACCACACTTTGAGAGGCACCGGTGTAGCAGAGTGTTTCCCAGTGAGCCAACGTGCACCATATCAGCACCTCGACTCTCGTTTGTGAGAATTAGAATCATCGGTAACACCTCTTTCCAATATGGCTGCTGTGCATAAAACCTATATACAGAATCACGGAGATAAGGCCGAATGGTTAGAGTGCTACTTTGATGAACTTTGATGCCGAGGTGACACTGACAGGAAAAGAGAAAACTCCTGGTGGAAGGTGCTATATATTGTGCATTGAAGTGGATGTTTGATTCCAGCTACAGCTTCCACTGAGACGTTAACCTTTGAACTGCAGAAGGATGGAGGCGGTCTATATAGCGGGGGAAGTCCATTTTGATGTTGGAATTAAGCTGAAATTGCTTCCCAAGTTCACAGAGCGAAAGATCCACAGCTGTTTTTCCTCGTTGTTTGAACGGGTAGCAGAGTCCTTTAGTCTGGTCTGACAAAGAAGCACAATGTTGCTGTCGGGCAGAAACCTCTTATCTAACTACAGTAGGCCTAGTTGTGTTTTTATTATTATTATTATTTTTGCCGTAAATCAACGTAAATCACACAAAAGCATACAAAAGTATAGCCAAATGTTCTTAAAGATTTGAGGCACATTTTAACGATTTTTCAAAAATAGCAGACCTATACATGTTCATACATGTAGGTTTTCAATAGCTAAATCATGACATAATGTTTAAAACACCAAAAGGGGTTTAACGCCCAAAATGGATTTAAAACACAATATTTTAATGGCTTCCAATCAAACGCACAGTGATTACACCAGCAAGTCCTTATGAATAAATAATGCATCGCGATTTCACGGACGCGTGCGTTCGTCTGTGTCTCTGCATATATGCGTATAGGTATATGATACCGCTGTCGATGTCATGACCCATGTTGTTCCAGTAGCTATTATATTTAGTCCCGCAAGCTCTTGTTAATACTTTTTTTCATTGGTTCAATATTTCTTTAAACTTTTCAAATGCATCCAAAATAGCAGATAATACGATCTCACTGTAGTCCGTGAAATAGTGGATTAATCCGATATGATTAATCACAAATGATATTCCAAAAATCATAATAAAATGACTCTGGAATATTCAAGCTATTTCAGCGCATCACATCAAAAACGTCTCATCTGTCGGACGTGAGTTGTTGGACCGCTTGAATAAATGAAATGTAATAGAATTCCCTTTTTGCATAAGCAACATTCAGATATACAGTAAATCATGAACCAAATAAACTGCTCCAACAAAATAGATTGTACTATCAAAAGGAGTGTTTAATAATATCGATTACTGGTTACAATGACATAAACACCACATAGCAATGAGCGAACACGTCATGAGATTATTTCCATTTGGCATGAGCCACAAGGAAACAATTAAATGCTTATTGTTTTATTGCGTTAGTCAGACCGGGATGCGATTTGCTGTTGATATAGCCTGCACAGAAGATGTGTCAGTATTCAAGGGCAAACGCATTATCTGGTCCCGTCTGATCGAACGCGATACACAACTGGAATAGGTTCGAAAAATAGGATCAGCAATCAACAATAAGAATATTACATTTTTCATCAGATGTGCATCTCTGCTGAATAACACATTTATCAGTGGTGTGTGATATGTATCAAATGTCCACACTCGGCGTGCGTGTCTGTTCGTGCGTAGTTGCATGTGCCAAGGTGTGGCGTCAGAGAATCTCCTTGTTAGGGTCAGTATTTGGTCAAAAAGTCAACCTTGTGGTCACTTCAGATAGCGTGACAAATTGTCCGGTCTGGGTTTTGTCATAACCTGTACTCAGCAGTGTTAAAACAGGGGTCAAACTGAGGGCTACATCTTGCCGTTTCTCCTAATTTTACTCACTCAGGAAAAACGGGTTTTTGGTGCTATGTCATCCTTTCATTGTCCAGCACAAATTGTGCCTTGTCAGTTAACACCCCCCTCCTCACGCAACATCACAATGCATGTGACATTTATATAGGCTATAGGACAACGAAGTACGGCATATATACAAAAGTTGCAGACAGCGACACTATATTGTACTGTATGTGTCTGAATTCCAGAGCGTGCATGCATGCGTGCGTGCGTGCGTGCGTGCATGCACATGTGTAGTCATGTGTGTCAGTGTTGTGTAGATGTGTTCATAAATTCCAGACAACTCAGTGAGAAGCGGGGTGGGTGGATGAGCTCTTTGGTGAGATGTCATTGCCTGGTGAGTCACACATATGCACATGCACACGCATGCACACACACGCGCACACACACACACACACACACACACACACACACACACACACACACACACACACGCGCAAACTTTTCTTATGTGGAGTTGAAAACTATTTGATATGGCTTCCTTCCCTGTCACACAACATTGCATAAGTTGTATAAAGACCAACCATATGTTGTTTCTTAGGCTGTGTTCACACTATCCGCCTTTTATCAAGAAAAAATAAACCATTGTCCAGAGAGCTTTTTTATATGCTGAAAATGAAAAAGAAGGCGACACACACTGAGACACACTTCAGTGCAACTCCATGCTTGGAATTCGGCAAATATCAACAACGTTTTAACCCATTGAGACTTGAGGCTAATTCCGGCCGCGGACCCCCATCTGAAAATGTTTTGTGCCAGGGAAACCCTAGAGGAGAAGATTTGAGTAAAATAAATCTAAATGTCAAGATTTCTCATTTGTTCTAAACCAATGTTCTAAATCCGAAAGCTGGATGCATACTTGCCACCCTCTCACCACGGTGGTTGGAAAACTACAATAAGATGTCACTAAGCCACTTTGATAAAACTACAACATGGCGTCACTGAGCCACGGTGATGATACTATACAGTATGCACAATAACATCACTGCAGTGATAAAACTAGAAGTTGGGTGGGCGCTGCATGCGCGCAAAATTATACTACACTATGACCACCTATAGTATCAAAATCATCTTCAGTGTGAAAACGTGTTTCCACCTAAAAGGTGAAAGGGTGATCACCTAAATGTTCACATACAGCACCAGAGTTTCCTGAAAAACGTAATATTCCCATATTAAACACACACACATGCACATGCACATACACACAAAGAAGTGGATGTAATCAAGATTGACATGACATATTTATAATCTAAAACAGCCCAGGGTTCAGGGGGGGCATCCAGGGGGTCACAGATAACGGGTGAACACATAATCGCTCACATGCCTTTCGGCTGGCAGAGATAAAAAGGACATTTGGTAAATGGTAGATTACACTACAGTATACACAGCCGCATTGATCGCTTTTCAGACTCATTTGAGGCACCCTGTATGTGTGATCAATATGGTAATTTTGGTTTATTCTCCTCTACCAATTGACTCCTGGGCCCCTCTTCCAGAGAGCAGCTCAATTCGGGCCCCAAACCCTGCGGTGGTTTCACGTGACTGTGTTTACCAATCCCCCCCCCCCAGGGCCCACCCTGTTTACCAATGACATTAAGATTGACTCTGTTTTCAAAAGAGTTTGACACGTGTAGAAACGTTTTGTTCTGCATGAACATTTGGTTCTCAATGTGGGGGTCCGGGGGGGGGGGGGGGGTCCTTGATGGGCTTCCGGGGGGGGGTCCACAGCTAAAGTTAATATGCTGCACTCAGCGTCACAATCGTTTTCACCACTGCCAAGCTTGTACATCTGATACTTAAAGTGTTATCTAATGTTGAAAATGTTTGGACATTTTCATCATTTCATTTCATTATTTAGAAATTTCTTTTTCTCTTCTGGGCAAAACCGTTTTCATTTTACGGGGACCGAAAAAGGAAAACGTCTTACGGTTTTTGAAGGTTGAGGAACGAAAGAAAGAAAGAAAGAAAGAAAGAAAGAAAGAAAGATAGATAGAAAGAAAGAAAGAGCGGCGGTGGTTTTGGCGACCTTTCTTATCAAAAAAACGAACACTAGCGAAGACTTTCCTCCAACACCATTATGACTGGATGTACGGTTAATCCCGGTTCCATTTGCGGCTTGCTTTGACAATCTCCTGGCTAATCCCAGCGGACCCCGAGGGCAGTCTGCCCCGCCTGCCGGAGGCTCTGCCACTTCAGCGCTAAGCCCCCCCGCCCCACCCCACCCCACCCCCACCCCCCACCCCCCCCCAGACTCATCCCTGTTCAAACACCCTTAGACTTCCAACACTATGATTAGAACGATGGCACTGCCTGGGGCGGACAAAACACGTATCTCCACGTTTCAAACTTTTTTTAATGCCCTCTCATGGTATACAAGAGTGTCGCGCAAAACATTGGATATTTTGTTTCAAAGCCAAAGTGAAAGTGGTTACGTGTGTCTTATCCAACATACTGTACTGCAGCACTATAAGACTAATTTGAGGATTTACTGCAATGCTACGAATAAAGGCCGTTTTCCTCCACTGAATACACATTTTGACATCAGTCTCTAATTCCTGAAAAGATTATGAAGAATCTGAACACGTTGCTTCGTGACATGTTTGCTCTTTTAAACACAATTTTGAAAAGTTTTACATAACCCCAAAGGTTGAAAATGGTTAATAAAAGACCACTTTTGAAGGCTTTGTTTGACCGTGCTGGCACTTTGTCATCTACGTAGAAACTGGGCAATTGAGAAGAAAGAAAACAACACATCAGCACCTGACTATAGAGCACCGCCCCCTTTCATGGTGACGACGGAAATTATTCCCCATGCATTTTTCCCAAAGATCTGTAAGCCTTGAACAAAGCCAACTCGGATCGTGACAAATCATGACAACAAACACAATATTTTGGGCCAAACAAATAATTCCAAAGAAGAAAAACAACAACTAAAGTGTTTTTTCTCTGACATTTTTCTGAAATACCTGTGTTTCTTTATCAGTGGTGCTCAATATTCCATGTCAAGGAAATTATATGTAAATTGGCCACGACCCCCATCTGAAAATATGCTGTTCCGGCAGGAACCCAGAAGCAAAGATTTGAGTTAAAAACGTTTGCTCTGAAAGAATATATAAGGGGGCAGGACTGCGACGCTCTATACTCGGGTGAGACGTTCTAGTGTTGGTTTAAAAAGAAGAAAGAAACAAAGATGGGAGAGCAGTGTATCATGTTCATATGCGGACGGCATGGTGGAAACAAAGTAGGCTATTCACGTTTTGGACTTTTTGTCAACCAAGGTTCATGTTTTCGGTTGGAATTTATTATTATTAGGAATAGCAGAAGATGTACCAACTCGCCTCCACAAAATGTGTTAATGTAGTTAACAGTTCATTTAGTATTTCCCTCTCTCTCTGAAATGATCTTGTAGCAGTTAATTTTGTTTTATTAAACACATTTCTTCCATGTAGCCCATGTTTTGTAATGGCATCATCATGCTATTATGCCCGTGGATATACAGAGTGAACTTAACAATGATACATTAATATGATAATACCTTTTATTATTTAATTCCGCAGTCAAACTGTTAATGATTTTTAGCTATTTTTGACAGGGGGCAGGGACATTCAAGTGGCTAAATAATATGTTTTACAGCGTTTTACGGCGATTTCTTTATTATTATTTACTATAGTCCTACTAGACCCCAGGGAATTATTCCTTCACCTGACAAACGATTGAGCCTACGAGACATAGTATGGCATGGGTTCCAGTTGTTCATTCGGACTATAGGAAAACAACTACTGTGGCCAGAGGTAATTACCTGGGGTCTAGTAGGACTAGCCTATAGTAAATAACAATAAAGAAATCACCCTAAATTCACACACACACACACACACACACACACACACACACACACACACACACACACACACATATATATATATATATATATATATATATATATATATATATATATACACATATATATATATATAAATAGCTAAAAACTTTAAAACAAAAGAAAGCTAATGAAAAACATAAAATAAATAAATGACACCCACCTTTTACTTTCTCTAATAACAACTACATGAACCTTCGTTGAAAAAAACAAACAAAGTTGTCCGTTTCAAGTTTAAAATATTTTCCCTAGTATAAAAGTCTTAGTCTGTCTGTCTGGATAGTGTGGGCATACCCGCACGTTCCCGGAACCTGAAGGCAGCAGTGTGCGTCTGGCTGCTATCTGCAGCGCATCATCTGCTCCGATCTGAACAAATTGCTGTCATTCAAGGTCAATGAGCTTGAATTACGGTGTGGGGGTGGGGGGTGGGGGGGGATAAGACAATTTCTCGCACCATTTGAGCCGGTAATTTATAAGCTCACTAGTGTGTTTTAAACGAGAAGTCCAATTACACAGCTGTTTATTAATACACAGCACTATACAATCTGTCTGACAAACAAAAATTGCCATGGCCATCACACCCCACAGGATTACAACCTTGAATGCGCCGGAATTCTTCAAAAAAATAACGGCGCTATATATAGTGCCAAGCAGACGAGGCAGATTTTATTTTACTCTGAAAAGCCCCGCCTTCCATTATCCCCCAAAACCAGGAGGCATAGTCTTCCGTTACTACCGCGCGGTCATATCTAAAGTATCTAAAACATGTCTAGGATCGCTGAAGAGGGCATGGCCATGAAACAAAAAAGATCCGCGATCCCGTTAGATATAATTAAAAAAGGGCCTAAAGACACCTACAGTATACATGTTATAGGCACCCTGCGGTTTAACCCATTCTGACCTGAGATCAGATTCTAAAAATGTCAGTCGTTCTTTGATTTTTCAAAAATAGCAGACCTACAAGCTCGTATCGCGCCACTCGGTGGCGCGATATGAGCTTGTAGATCTGCTATTTTTCAATAGCTAAAGCATAACATGATGCCAACACCAAAATGGGTGCCCGGTCAGAATGGGTTAAAGGTGTGTATACCCGTCCGTCGTTAGCACAAAAGGTGTTAAGACTGTTGTGGCTTGCTGGAGTGACTCAAACACAGCTCTTCGATGTGCTGTGATCAAGACTATACTCCAGTGTTGAAAAAAAGAGACAATCTTAAAAAAAAGTGATCAGGCGATTTATAGGTGCACTCTTCTTCCTTGATCCTGGGCTCATTCACAGGCTGTGGTAGAGCGCCCTCTATTGTATAAACCACTGAAAACACCACTCTCTACCCAGAAATGGAAACCGTGTGCATTATCAACGTACGCGTGGCTTGAAATGTTTAAAGCGCCGGAGGATTTCTAGACATGCCTCTGCCATTTAAGCGTGTCAGTGTTCATTATGTTTCAAAAAAAACGCTGCCGTCTGCCGCTTTCATTCTCTGTTAGCTTTTCTTCATCTTGTCAGGTATTCATGGACCGGAGCCCCGGGCTGCTGACTCTCCTCAACAACACCCCCCCCCCCCCCCCACACACACACACACACACACACACACCACCACCCCCCTCAACACCACCATCCCCCGTGACTTTCCTGACGACATTGGCTTTTCAATTCACAGAAGAATGATCATCGTAGGAGCGTGGAGCTGAAAATAAATGTCCATTCGTGCCGTGTTTTTGGGCTGCACACAGTTGACAGTTGTTGGAAAGCACCTTTCTTTTACTTCAATGAACTTAAGACAGGTTTCAGAGGATAAAATCTATTTGTAGCCTCACTGTATCTCTGTTGACGTGCTTAATATACGCTTGCTGTGCTAGTTCTTTGTACCCATCCATCCATCCATCCATCTACAACCGCTTATCCAGTCCAATGTGATTACTCCAACTGGACCATCAAGGACCTCCCTATATAGGGAGATGACCGAGAGGCATCCTAACCAGATACCCGAACGACCCTAATGGCTCCTTTCCAAGCGAAGAAGTAGCGGCTCTACTAAGAGTCTCTCTCGCGTGACGTTCAAATGCATTGTTTATTATAGGCTGTCAAATTCTCACTGTCGGCTGGAAACCTTGTACGTTTTCTTGTTTGTTTTTTTATTTTGTTTTGGGGGCTTTTATGCCTTCATTATTGAAATGACAGATGGTGATACGCAGCAAAGACCGTCAGGATCATGACTCGAACCCGCAACACGCTGTCAGGCTACAATAATATAGCCTTATAGGTGCCCAGACCACTGGCATATAGTGGTCCGGGCACTTTTGTAAAAAAATATTTTAAACTAGCGAAAATAGCCGCTCACAGTGTGGCTCACGCTGTGAGCTTGTACATCGTCTATTTTCACTGCTTTTCTTTTCTTTTCAGAAAACATAGGGAACAAAAAGGATCCAGTGTAGTCACAAGCTCTTGTTAATACTTTTCATTGGTTCATTGTTCATAAAAACCCACAGACACACTGCGAACTGCACTTTCACAAAGTATATATATAGCTAAAATAGCCGACAATCTCGCATGATGAAGTATAGGACAAGAAAAGAAAAGTAAAACAATAGAGATACAAGGTTTCGACCCGACAGTGACAGTGTTTTGTTGTGACAGCTTCCCTTGTATTGAGAAAGTGCAAAGTGCTGCGCGGTGTGTGCGCACACGGTCTTCAAAAATGAATCATTCAAACAACTTCCGTCATGGCTGTCACTTCAAGAGTGAAGCGACGACAGTTTAGAACGGGTGTGAATATTATACTCCCAACGTGTCTAAACTCCGCTCGGCCTAAAAGCGCCATACTTTCCAATTTCACCGTTGTCAAATTGGAAAGGTTTAGTTCAAGTATAAACAAAGTGAAATGGGTTTCTGCCCCACTATCTGATAATAAACCGATTAATTTAAGAAAGGGACATTCTTAAACATGGGCGCTGTCGTGTGGGAACCTTGAGTGTCCAAACCCTCTACTTACTTATAGGCTCATATATCAGCTATTATTTTGCTGACTTTTGAGGATTTTTGACAAAGACTAGAACTATAAGGAAAAAGTGTTATAATTCATTTTAATCTAAAATGTATTGTCAATTCTAGTTCTTGTTATTTCATTAGGTTTAGCTAAAGGGCTCCACCAAAACAAACAGTGAAAACACCACAATGCAGCGAGAGGCCGCCGCCGTCTTTCTTCAGGTAAACACTGTGGCCACAATAAACACCATCAAAAATAATCCCATATTGTTTTGTTATGTAAACAAAGGGAAACGCTGCCTTTCTCTATGACAATGAATGACCCTGATCGGCAGCTCCGTTACAGCCCGAACCCGATCGCACCTTGCTTTGTGTCTGACAAAATGTGATCTCCAGTGAGTATAGGCCTACTGCTGAGACAATGCTTTCAGATAATCACACATACGGTAACATGACAACGACAAACTAATTGAATGTTGCGCTCAAGCACAATATTAAAATGTGTTTCTATATTAGAATAGATTAGGCCACATAGTGGTAAAAAGATACAAGATACAGTCAAAACCTTCAGTTCTGTCCTTCTGGAAATATCCCAAACAACCTGCCCTGTTAACAGTGGAGGGCAGTAGCCTAAGTACGTTTACTCAAGACACTGCAATTTGGAGGTAGTTATTTAGTGGAATATGTACATTTGTCAATCACACTTTTACGCCACTGCACCTCATAGGCAAACTACTGCACGTCTCACTCCATTAATATTTGAAAACATTTAGTTACTTTGTAGATTTAGATTAGTAACTCCAGTGGGGTAACAAGCCAACGCTGGAGAGCTGGTCAGTGCAACTACGACTTCCTCTCCACCAGTGCTGTTGGAGAGCCAAAACTGCAATTTCCATTAATTACATCTTTGTATAGTTTACAGTGTATCGTTTCAGTCCGGCAGAAACCTTATCTCTCCATTACCTTTTTTATTGTATATTTTGGCGTGTGGGGGTGGGGGGGGGGGGGGGGGGAGGGGGGGAGTCATCCCTTTTAAGTTAAACAGAAATTTCTCTAAAAGAGAAAACCAGCACTCACTATCCCTTTAAGTAAAACCAATCATAAAAGTACTTTCCCCACCCGGGTGCCTTGGCATCCCACTCGTTTTCCCAGCATCAGTAAACACAGCCATCGTTGCCTGTGATCATCCAATCCCTTTATTTTCCCATGGTGTCTGGTCCGGCGTAAATGTCATGTGAGCGCTGGGATAATGGCAGCTCTCTCACAAAATCAAATCACATCATGTGTAAACGCTGCTGTCAAAGACGAGTGGCGTAATGACAGAGCTCTTGTGGAGAGCCAGGTGAAAGTCCACATTTTGCAGTGAGTGAGACAAGAAACAAATGACAAAACGGTGCAGTCGAACGAAAACCCTGTATCTCCCTTTTCAACGTTTTTCTTATGTGGTGCCCTTCGCCGTCCTGCAACATCTCTTTTTATTGTTTTGTTTTTAATAGCCGATAGCTCACGTACATTGTGAGATTGAACATCGGCTATTTTTTGCTATAAAAATGTAATCGAAAAAGCCATACAGTGAGTTGATCCATTGGAACACCAGTTCTTTGCCCCCCCCAATTTCCTGAGCATTCATGATTTTGGACATACCAGGTTTCCACCCAATGGCGATGAAATTAACTGGTGCAAATGTACGGTTGCGTATTCTAGATGTATTCATAGCCCGTTAGCCTGTATTTCCACGCTGTGAAATGAGGGTCAATGTAGTCTGTCTGGTCGAAACCTCCGTAAGGCTATATATGATGATCACAGTCACACTGTCATCAGCTATCAAGGGGGCGGGGGGGAAGAAAAATATGTACTGGACAGAGCTTGTTCTGCTGAAAAAGAAAAGAAAAAAAATCACACCCTTGTGAAGTGAGGGGTGCTCTTGTCATCGTTCCATTTGACGTCATAATAGGCGGACATTTGACCTCATTTCTCCTTTCGCAAAATATGAGATGTGCTGTACATAGGAGGCCCTCAAAAAGAAAGGCAGAGAAAATTACCGTAATTTCCGGACTATAAGCCGCTACTTTTTTTCCCATGCTTTGAACCCTGCGGCCTACGTATATGCAATGGTGCGGCTAATCTATGGATTTGCACATCTAACGGCCACTATAGGGGACCTTCTATGGCCATCTGCGGCTTATAGTCCAGTGCGGCTTGTATACCGTATGTACACATTTGTTTTTTTCCCTAAATTTAGCTGGTGCGGCTTATATTCAGGTGCCGCTTTACAGTCCCGGAAATGACGGTAACTTTCGTGAAATTGACTGAACCAGATGCCATACGACTAACCTCATGTACATAATACTCTTCACCTGGATTATGCTTACGCATAATGATTATGATTATACATAATACATTATGATTATGTGGTATACTGTATGTAGGCCTATGTGTTGATATTCGATTTTTGCCTATTCTCGACATGTTTCTATTTACGGTTTAATTTATTTTCTCCCTGCGCTCCCTGCCCCCCCTCCCTCCCCACCCCCCCCGACCTTTGTTTTCTCTTACTGAAAACAACAAATTTCACCCACTTTTTTACGCCTGTAAATATTTGATGTGACAATAAAAAAGTTTATTCAGATTCCTGACCTGTGCTTGGACCTTGGTAAATACTGAACACAAACGTTTTTAAATACAATGTACCTGCATTTTATAATCATAATGAACTGCACGGGGGACCAGCAATCAGTGGCCCTGACAAGCACTTGGAATTGTAGGCATTTAGTTTGACTCGGTTCCACAGATTGTGAAAATAGTCGATCTACAAGCTCACAGCTCCTCACACTGCGAGGCATTGTGATTTGTGAGCTTGTAGATCGGCTATTTGCACAATGTTTGCATCTTTCTTAAGCAATATTTGACAATTTCGAATTAAGAAGGTCCTAAAAGTCCTTGCATTGTAACTTTAGAAATGTGTTGATACTGTCGTGGACAATATCCTCTTTCTCTCCGTTTAATGTTGAGTGAGGAATCAATGTTGCACATTGGCACGTTTCAGAAACACTTTTTGCTACACTAAATGGAACAGAGCCTTTTTTTTAATCAATTCATATTATCTAATCATGTAATCCTGGGCGCTACACTCCCTCTGCCAACCTGGGGAGAGCAGCTACGGTCTGACATCATGCTTCCTTCTATGAGGAGTCCAAACCGCTTCTTTTCAGCTGACAGGTGGGAGTTTCCCTGGTTGGACGTAGCGCGTATAGATGGAACACGTCATTCCAATGAGTTCCTTTCCCCTCCATCAGGCACCCTGACATGGCCAGAGGGAGGCAGTATATGTTTATTTTGTGAGGGTACCTACCCTATAGGGGACATGGGGAGAAGATGCAAACTCCACACAGAAAGCCCATTTCACCAACCCCACCCAGGGTATGGCGGTATACAGCGCTATGGAACAGAGCCTTCATTAGAATCTCTGTTAACGTGAAAGAAGTACGGAAGAGGCCCAATGTATTTCCAATAGTGCACAGAGCCCAATAGGTTGCACCACTCGTAATACCCTTGTGGCCCACCAGGGGTTGAGAACCACCACGTTATACGACTATACGAGACACAATAGCCTATATATACTGTAGTTCTTGGTAGTGTGAAAACAGGAACAGAGCGTTGGAGACACGTTCCCACGAGAGAAGGATGAGAGAAGAGACGTCGTCGTCACTTACTGTATTGGCAGTTCCTGCCCATGTACTCTCCCGGGCATTCGCACGAGTAGTTGGCCACCAGATCTGTGCAGCTGCCCCCGTTCTTGCAAGGCTCCCGTTCGCATTCGTTCACATCTAGAGATGGAGAGAAGAAAGAGGAGGCACATTCCGTCAGTGTGGTGGAAGAAGTATACGCACATTTCTTTTCTTTTTTTCTTTTTTTTTACGTAAAAGTAACAATAACAGAATGATATAGAGGAGTGGGGTAAAGAAAGACAAGTAAAACTGTGTCACGTGAAGGACCTATAATCTGAATTTGGCTTGAGTAAACATTATTGGCAAGATATACTTGAAGTAACCAAAGTAAAAGTGCAGAATTATAAATAAAAAAAAATCAAAATGGGTTATATCCCCCCCCCCTCTGTAGTATAGGCCTACTGTTTAGTGTTATATTAAAAAAAAAGGATACCCTTTCACTCCAGGAAATTGCATCTGTGTCATTTTAAATTTGTGCGTGGGCGCGTGCTTGTATACATCTGCTATTTCTGGAACATTTCTTGACAAATCTTGAAAGTGTCAGAACAAAATGATTTTGGAGGAATTTGTATAGAAGGTCTAAATGGGTTAATTTGCCTGCAGAGAAGAAGACTATAAAGCTGTCTTGCAGTGGAGAAAATTAAAGAATTTAAAGTGGGGGGGTGGGGGGAATTGTAGTATACTTCAATGTACTTTCCACCCACCACCGCATTCATTTCTTTGAAGCAGACACGGAGGCAATTAGAGCCCGCGCTGCCTCCTCATTAGCATGCATTGGTAGGAAGCATCTATTGAATTGTGCCCCCGTTTTTTTTTTTTTTTGTTGCCGTATTTAAGATGGCTGCACGGAGACATGCACCACCACGGCTTCTTTTTGACTGTAATAAATCAAAGAGCTCTCTGGGAGGCTGCTTGATACTGAGACACAGGGTTCAGTTGGAACAATAGAACTTACAGCAGCACTCTATGCTACTGTGGGGTTGACACTTTGGCAGTGGTGGAAAGTAACTAAGTACAGTACATTCACTTAAGTAGGCTACAGTACTCATGTGCAATTTTGAGGCAATTGTAGGTACTTTACTTGAGTATTTCCAATTTCCAATATTTTACTTCTACTCCACTACATCTCGGAGCCAAAAAAAACTTGGCACACTTTTAATCCACTATAATTATTTGAAAACTTTAGTTAGGCTACTATAGTTATATAGTTACTTTGGAGTTTTAAATTAGATTAGAAAACATTCATTAACCACTTCAACCCTATAGGCCAATATGTTGCACCATTTGAAAATAGATTTTTTGCAAAAGATTTTGTACACATTTTGTGAAACTTGTGAAATATGGGACATTCTGCAATATGAGTGCTTTTACTTTTAGTACTTGAAGTGCATGTTGACGCCGATACGTTTGTACTTTTACTTGTGTGCATTTTGAATACGGGACTTATAATTGTAACGGAGCTCGTAGCTCGTAGCGCGGCACTCAGTCACTGCCGCGCTACGAGCTTGTAGATTTGCAATTTTTCAATAGGTAACAATGCTTAAAACACCAAAAGGGGTTAATTAACTGGTGGGCGTGTCCACATAAAAACAACATTTTTACAAATACTGTACACTTTTTTGAAAAAATCTTCCTCCTTATATAATAACTAGAACTGCACTCTGTCGAGTGCATACTTGCTTGTTGCACATGTAGGCCATAAATGGCCAACTAGTGCGCAAGCAGAGGGTGCAAGTACTTTCGACCGCTGTAAACTGTCAAATCTCAGTATGAAGGAACGTTTGAAATGTCTAATTATTAGGTGTAACTATTTGCTACCTACCTACTTTATGCATGTAAACACCTGCGCAAGTAATAACACCTGAGGATCATGTATTAGGGTGGGGAAAAAAATCATCGTTAAGATGAAAATGTTTGAGAATCAGGAGGCAGTATACAGTCCTGTTGTAAATGACTGCAGCAGTGAAGCCAGTCTCACTGTCTCACCACAAAATACGTTATGAGTTCATCATAAAATTAGAAGTACCGTGATAATAGGATTAAAGATTAGAATGCATGCTGTTGTGCAATAGCTTGATTTCGGAAGCAGAACACCAGATTAGTATTCGTTTTTGGCAGGGTTTTTCGTTGTATCTTACCGAGGGCTGTCCCGATACACTTTTCTCGCTTCCGATCCGATCCCGATATCTCAATTTCTGTGTTAGCCGATATCGAATACCGATACCTGTGTCGTGATCTCATGTTGTGTTTATAGCTATCTAGCTATATATCTTGTGTTGTGTTTATAGCAGACTCCTCACTCAAATGTCCACTTGCCGTTTGGGCAACTGCAAAAAAAACTCCACATGTCCCAACATTGTATTTACCTGCCATAGTGTCAAACTGTCAACCCCTTACCCAGGGCAGGGTCAGATCAGTGGTTAGACTGGAATATTCACCGGTACCGATATGACCCGATATGACTAATAAGGGACATCTCTAATCTTACCATTTCAATCAATTGCGTTATAGCGGTATTTCTTTGTTATTATTAATTGCTCAGTGACGTCACATCAAAGACGTTTAGTATAGTTTCGCATAGATTGTTTCCCTGCCCACACCCCTGTTTTTGTGTTTCTTTCTACAGGCAGGTGTTTAGGGGTAAGTTTTAGTGATATTGGGACCAGTGGAAAAATCCCATACACTGCATTTCCGTCTTTCATGTAATAATTAGGCCTATATTAGATAAGGTTAAATATACTATTAAATGATGGTTTGACAAAAGTTAAAGGGACCCCTGGGGTCCCCGTACCCCAGTTTGAGAAGCACCAAAGAGAGAGAGAGAGAGATAGAGAGATCGAGAGAGAGAGACTTTCAGACACACTTATACTATTGCTTTTCACACCTTCCTTTGGAAGGTTTCACACACACACACACACACACACACACACACACACACACACACACACACACACACACACACACACACACACACACACACACACACGTGACACGCACACACACACACACACACACAAACACACACACACTGCCACAAGATGGCAGTTCTAGTAAGCTTCAGAAAGTCGAAAGTGATTAAAATAAGGCCGTTACAGCAGCAGCGAGATTTGATCTGCGATATCTATTCATCCTAAACACGGCAGTATAACACCTCAGAATAATATCTCCTTATTTGCAGACCCCCCCCCCCCCCTTAGAAGAAATATAAACTGAAGCTCTTCTTCACAAATCCGCTGCCGAATTACGCCGACGAGAGGTGAGGATCAACTTAACCCTTTTAGACCTGCCGTCGAAATGTAATCTTTTTAAAATAGTATTTCTTCCTGGAAAACCCTCTATATCAGTGGTTCTCAATATTTCATGTCAAGGACCCCAAAGATTATATGTAATATGCCTCCGCCCCCCCCCCCCCCATCTGAAAATATGTTGTTCCAGGGACCTCCCCAGAAGCAAAGATTTGAGTTAAAATGTTCACTCTGTAACAATATGTATTCAAAGATTTGAGGCACATTTTCACGGTTTTTCTGAAATAGCAGATCTACAAGCTCATAGCGCGCCACTCTATGAGCTTGTAGATCTGATATTTTCCAATAGCTAAAGCATAACATAATGCTAACACCAAAAGTCCACCTTGAGGTGGAAACCTTGTACCTGTACGTCCAAAATCCTTCAGAAAGTGAGAAAAAAAAATATAACTTGTGTTCCAAATGGATCCAATGCAGTTATTATTTAGTCACAAGCTACTTGCTTTTCCTTTTCATTGGTCCAATATATATAAAAACCCACAGACATGTACAGTACGTGTATAACCATTTAATTTCCACTTTCGAAAAGTTCTCAAAAATACCCGATCTACGGTATATAGAAGCACACGCCGGTCGCATGAACTTGTAGATTTTTGCTATGAATTTGTGTGAATGATTTCCTTCAGGATCAATAAAGCATCCATCCATCCATCCATCCATCCATCCATCCATCCATCCATCCATCCATCCATCCATCCATCCATCCATCCATCCATCGACCCTGATCAAGTAGGGCATTGGTTTACAGGGAAACAAAGAAATGAAAACATTGACGTTGATGTACAAGGTTTCTCGCCGACGGTGATGCGGTGGGAAAAGTGCTGTGAGTTACGTTTTAGAGAAAGCCAGCAGTCAGATTTTGGAACGTTATTATTATTGTAACCACTTTAAGCAGAATATATTTTGCCGTACAATGAATAGCAAAAAAACACCGTTACACCCCATCTACAAGCTCACATCCACCTCCCCGTCCGCCCTGTTACCTTGTTTAAAGGGACACTTCACCCTTTTTGCAAAAAAATACATGTTAATGACGTTTAGGAGCTTTAGAACACTTTCCTGGGGGTCTTTATGTGTGTAATATGTGGTTTTAGATATTTTAGATTGTAGCAGTGAGCCTGTTGTCTCTGATGTCATGGACACTGGGCTCACTTCCTTCCTGGACTACATGTTGTCTCAGTAAGACAGCTCTCCCCCCTATCCACAAGGAGGAGCAGTGCACCGAATAATTATGGGAATTGTAGTCCAGGAAGGTAGTGAGACCAGTGTCCATGACATCAGAGACAACAGGCTCACTGCTACAATCTAAAATATCTAAAACCACATATTACACACATAAATACCCCCAGGAAAGTGATCTAAAGCTTCTAAACGTCATTAACATATATTTTTTTGCAAAAAGGGTCCCTTTAAGCTCCGTTTTAAAAGCCTAGTTTCTCGGAAACTATAATGGCACTGTCCGTGGTGATGATCAGATCTGCAAGGTTCAAGTCTCATTTCAGATGTTTTTCGATGCATCACAATTACAATATAAACGTTTCTGGAGAAAAATATATCTATTGCGAGCTAACGCTAGCATTAGCGCATTTGCTTTTGAGCTTTTGCTTTTGAGCTAGGGAAAAAAACGGAAGTGCGTCATAGCTCCCTGCATCTGCCTCGCACCAATTAAGCGATACTGCTAGTGCAAAGTGTCAGTCAAAATGAACCTTAAAGGGATACTAGGCAAGTCTTTGTGTGTACAAACACACTCCCGTCTCTGACAGGCATCAAACGGGTAGCTGTCTTTAACGAGTTTGACACTTTTATGGCCCAATCAATCAACTCAAGTGCGCAGCCACTTTGAAGTTCAAAGGGATCAAAGAGCTCTGGCGAAGCTCCCCCCATGGAAAGAGATGTCCCTGCAAGGGATGAATGTCAACAAAAACAATTATTGAAATGTCAACATAAACAGTGGAACAAAATGAAAATACAGTCCGAGGGATGCGTCATTTTGCAAGGAAACACACCAGCACACTAATATAGTGGCTGATAGAGGGAAATATGCATATTGGCTAAATGTTACCTATTACCCTTTATGCCCATATGTTGTCTTGCCTACCCCAGGAATCACCCCAGTTGTCCTTGGACAAGAGGCTGCCACCCTGGCCCCCCCGGCAAGGTCAGCCCAAAAAACACAACTGGCACATCCTGCAAGACACCGCCATGACGGCTGTGACACCAGTCCTGTCATCCCTACAATAAGGTTGGCAGAAGAAATGCTCCGTTCTATTCCTGAGGGCCTGTCTATTAACACTTAACACTCTATAGGGGCGTCTTGGAAGCAGGATGGGGGAGACAGCAGTAATAATAATGGACCCTGCTGAACCACCAGTGTACTGGGGGGGTCAGCCCGCTTCAAATCATCCATTGTGGGCGGCTGTGGCTCAGGAGGTATATAGAGCAGGTCGTCCAATGATCCGTGGGTCGGCGGTTCGAATCCCGGCTCCTCCTGTCCTACATGTCGAAGTGTCCTTGGGCAAAGACACTGAACCTTACATTGCCTCCAACGAGTTCGTCGGTGTGAGCTCGCCACCGTTGGTGTCTGAATGTGGGAAGCGAGGACGCTGGCGTCGACTGTTCTCCGCTTCACCTCCCAAAGTATGAATGAATGAACCATTGGAAAGCGCGTTGAGCACTTGGAAAAGCCCTATGAAAATGCAATTCTTTATAAGATGATATTATATAATCACCACCTGTCCCATACACGGATAACCCTTCATAAGAACATAATGATCACCACCTGTCCCCCTAGAGTCTAGACCACCCTCAGAATTGCCACCGGCCCTATTCAGACCACCTTCAGCGTGACACCTTATCTGTTTGGACATAGTCCGACATTTTAACACACAAAGAATGCAAAGTGTGCTCCTTGGTTTATATGAGTACTGTTGTCGTACGTGCGTGCTTGCAGATGCAGTGCATGATGCTTGTGTCTATACGCACATATTTGCAATCTGAGCACTCATTCCAAATGTGCACACAGAAGATAATCGCATGCGGGCTGCTATACAGTATATATATATAGTACATGTGCCTGTAGATCCATTATGATGATAAGGAGCTCTCTGATATCTGGCATCTGCTGTATGGAATATGATACTGCGTATGTGATATTATCTGCTGCATTGGAGGAATACGATAGCACTACTACAACAGACGGATGGAGGAGTAGAACTCAGGAGAGGATCTAAATCTATCAGCGTGGGAGTGATCAAACACAAAAAACACGCCATCACCCCCGGTAACTCCGTCGACAGAGCGCTCGTCATCTGCACAATCGCAGGCTTCTGGGTTCCGCACGACGCGGCATATGAGTCGCGTGGCGCGCTTAACACAGACGACCGCCAAGTAGGTCGAGACGGCTCAACGTCTGTCATGTCTCGTGTGACGGTTCACGAGTGTTCAGATAACGGAATCGAGACTATAACAATAGTTTGAGAATGTTTATGACATTTATAAAATGCAGTGGCGGAAAGCAAATAAGTACATGTGCATGTACTATGTACAATTTTGACTATACTCCACTACATCTCAGAGACAAATATTGTACTTTTACTTGGAGTCTCCTCTACAATTATTTGAACACTTTTAGCGAGACACTACAGGTGAAATCATGATTTTTCATTTTTTTTTTTGCTATGTTGCTTCCTAAACATGTTTTCTTTCAAACTAAAGCAAAATACACATTAAAAATACAGATTTAGATGTTTAGTTGGATAGTTTATTTTAGCCAATGACAGCTCGTTTTTCCGGGTGAAAAGCCACCATCTCTATTTTCACACAAACAAAGCACACACAACAACATTCAGTGGCAGCACTGACGGGGAAGTACAATGAATCAGGTGAGCTTAACCGATTGCCTGCTAGCATTTATTGAAAAAAATAGGATCGAAATTAACGCCAGCATTCTTTTAATTTGAGCTCTTATTTTGAAAAGCCGCGGTCAGTTAGCAGTAGACCTAAACTGGGAATCTACACGGAGCTGGGCCGGCCTAGTTGACAATGTGAATCCAGACCGGAGCTCTGGGGAGCTCCACATCGTCTGATCTGTGCCGTCAAAGAAACGCTGTTTTGACCAAAAATGCCATCTGGGAACAAGGAATAGGAGATACAGGCGATTGAAAGAATTGGATAGAATGGATTATTATGGCGACGACGATCTAAGATGAACGATCCAGTGCTGCGCTAACAACACAGCTAGCTAACCGGCTAACGTGAGTAGCATTATGGGTCGCTCGATCGAATGCAACTATAAAAGCGCAATTCCCAAAGGGCTTCGGCAATGGTGTTAAGCGTCAGTATCAAAATTAGGCTTCAATTGCCGAAGGGCTTCGGCAATGGCACTGAAAGTATTTTAAAAGTAGACCGCCAATTTGGTCAGCTGCTTGACAAGTCACACACTCGCCCACATAGTGGCTGCACATGCGTTGTAAAAACGACTGTAAAACTACTGTTCTTCTTGTTAGTGGGAGCTGAGTGTATAGATGTGCATGGCGCTCCTATATCTCCCAGGGGTCTAGTTGCTGTAAAAAGGGGGATAGACCACCTCGTTGCTCTGCTGATACTGACGATAAACCACTCTGACCTACTTACTGACGCAAAAAGTCCAAAACTGAGCGGGGGGCGGTTGGAAGAATCATTATTTCTGGGAAATAAGTACACGTGGCCCACCCATTCCGACCACTTAACACGGCAGCCACAGAATGGCTGCATGCATGGGTCTCATGAATGAGTGAGGAGCAATTAGATGAATATAGATTATATAATGTTGAAAATGGGTGAAGTGCTCCTTTAAGTATAGCCATACCACAATAAAAAGAATACTCGTCGGAAATATTGTCTAAAAAATATATCAGATCATTTTCATATTGCAAACCATGGTTGTAATAGTTGCTGTGCATGTATGTGTGTGTGTCTGTCTGCCACCATATCTTCACATAATGACAATACATTGTGTTGCAGCTGTACCATAATTACATAATATCTTCTCTGGGGGCCGGGGTGGAAACCTTGTATGTCCTAAAAAAAATGTTGCTTTTCAGGAAATGTAATTATTATTTATTTAGTCACAAGCTGTTTTTTTATACTTTTCATTGGTTTAACATTCATGAAGCGCACATCATTTGAGAATACATTTTTACAAAATAATGTTGAAACATGGCGCTGCATGGAGGTATGAGGTTTCTGTCCCGACAGAAAGCTGACGATATCTTTATCCCATTTTGGGGCGGGAACCCCTTTTGGTGTTTTAAACATTATGTTATAGTTTAGCTATTGAAAAATAGCTAGCATAGCGTAGCAATAGCATTCAGAGCATAGATTTCAAGCACATTAGCACATAGCGCGCCTTCTTCTCGCTAATGTGCTCGAAATCATTCAGAAAATTGTCATGATTTAGAAAACATATATTTTTTTTATTTCAACGTCAGGCCTGAATGGGTTATACAAACGACTTCAGGTGACGGCTCTCGCTTCTGGAACTACGTCCCGTATACTGGCAGGACATTAACTTTCCCCTAGAAATGAACACCTGTCACGAGGCTGGCATGCAGGTGACATGATGGAGGCTTCAGTCAGCAGGGGGATTATACCTCAAATCCATCGCATCTTGAGGGGCCTGACATCCTCGTTAAGGACTGTTATACAACAGGTATAGTTTCAAGGAAGCAATCTGTTTGGTTGAAATAGCCATCTATCCGTGATTAGACGAGCACGATGGAACACCTATAGTCAAAACACAGAATCAAGCTGTGCCGAGTCTCGCAGAGGGGGGCATGGTCGGCCGAGTGGCTAGACGGTTTTGCATATAGGACGTATTTGTGGTCGTATCGGGCTGAATAGAAATATGGATTTCCATCGAATATCTTAGTTACCATGACATTCAGTTGAGGCGAATGACAGTCTACCTTGATGGATAAGGTGTCAGGACAGCTAGGCCTTTTCAGGGGGCGGGGGGGTCAGAATACATTTTGGACTTAGACTGTTATTCGTCTCAACTGATCGTGTTTCTTTTTAAGGGCAACTGTTGTATAATCGCTTACGTTACACTCGAGGGTGTGCTTTACCTATAGATTATTGGCACTTCAGCGCTGCTTACGGAACTCAGCTAATTTAAGCCTCGGTCCTGCAGCAACGCTGCCGTGCCAATAATGACGGTCAAGCACACCCTCTCCTGTGATATTGCTTAATTAACTTTAAACCCTCTAAACCACCGGTTCCCAAGAGGAGAATTGCATATCTCCCTAGGAAGCAAACTAAGCTATTTTCACTATACTTCTTAAAAGTGAAAAGTTCTCTCTCTCTCTCTCTCTCTCTCTCTCTCTCTCTCTCTCTCTCTCTCTCTCAACTGTTAAAGGCATTACTATGCAACTTTGATCTGTGTTCATAAAACAATCAATGTATGAATATATCTTTACCCATCATTTCCTCTATGCCAGTTCTATCAGTATTTTGGTTCTATACTGTTCTATACAGTTCCATACAGTATTTTGGTGTTTTCCTAGATAAGAATGCAGCAAGAAGGGAGCAGTGTGTTTCTGCAGTCAAACACCGCCCACACACTATACTCCAGTGGCTGATGGTGACTAGCTGCTGGCATGGATGGAAATGATGGATGAAGTAAATATGTATTGTTGCATTATGTAAACACAGGGCAACACTGCATTATGTGAAAACACCAGAGTGGATATTTTAGCACTGTTAGACATCAGGCCTCAGGCAGACAGACTGAAGTGAGGTGTGTGTGTGTGCGCTCCTCAGAGACACAGAAAACACTGGCAGCCTCCCTCGTTTTGCTTGGGTTTCTGCGAGAGGTCATGTGCCCTACTGGAAGACAGTGTGTGTGCTTGTGAGTATGCGTGTGCATATGCATGCGTGTGCGTGTGAGTGTGTGTGTGTGTGTGTGTGTGTGTGTGTGTGTGTGTGTGTGTGTGTGTGTGTGTGTGTGTGTGTGCGTGCATGTGCACGTTAGACTGACAGCCGCCTGTTGTCAGTGAATCAGGTGGGAAAGAAAAGGATTACTTCAGGGAACTGAACCAAACTAATCCACCCTGAGAGAGAGAGAGAGAGAGAGAGAGAGAGAGAGAGAGCACGAGCGAGTGGGGAGACAGACAGAGATAAAAACGAATGTGACATTGTGAGACTGTAGGTCGGCCAGTACACATAGAGTGAGGATGAGTGTGTGTGTGTGTGTGTGTGTGTGTGTGTGTGTGTGTGTGTGTGTGTGGGCGCGGCTGCAAGCGTGCATGCTTCTGTACGTGTGTGTGTGCATGTTTATACTGTACATGTGCACGTGCGTGGGTTTGCACGTGTGTTAGCGTGTGTGTGTGTGTGTGTGTGTGTGTGTGTGTGTGCGTGTGTGTGTTAGGATCATGCCGCTCCAACTGGGCTCTGCTGACCCCATGTGGAGACCACCACCTGCCACCGGAAGGTTCCGTCCATGGCTCTGAGTCACTTCACACACCGTGGCCAACGCTAATGGCTCTATTCCATTACAATTAATGAACCATATCACCGTGCCAGGCTCTCTCTGGCTTTGTTTCCGTTATACACTGCAGTCTCGCTTTTATACATAAGGTTCTCACAAGCTCATTTGGGCCCTGCCATGAGTTCTGGCCTGGGAAACCAAACATAGCCAATGTCCGTTTAATGCGTTTAAAATGACCAAGCTGTTGAGATGATGTGTCCTGTTTTGGCCATGGAGTATGCTGGTACATGATGTGTTGAGCTTATCGGCACAGGTCATTGTCAGTCATTTCTTTTTTTATATTTTGTCATATTTGCCTGTGCATTGTGCATTTACCAAGACTAAAAGACAAACATAAATGTCCTTTACTGTATGTTCCAATGTTCAGTGCCGTCATTTTTAGATAAGGGTTCAGGACAAATAGGCCTTGTCAGTAGACAGTAGACTGTTCTTCTCAACTGCTCAACACAACCTCATGATCCGTGACAGGATCACAATTTGGGGCGGAGTTGCACCACTCGGTTCACACGGGTGTGATTTTTATTCAACTCTGAGCAAGTTCCGTTCGTATATACACTCTCAGAGTTACAGTTCCGTTCGTATATACGCTCTCAGAGTTACAGTTCCGTTCGTATATACACTCTCAGAGTTACAGTCCCGTTCGTATACACTCTCAGAGTTACAGTCCCATTCGTATACACTCTCAGAGTTACAGTTCCATTCGTATACACTCTCAGAGTTACAGTTCCATTCGTATACACTCTCAGAGTTACAGTCCCGTGTGGCCGCCATGGGGGCCTCCCGACCCAACATTGAGAACCGGTTTCAGCCACTTGGTGTCACAGAGGACTTGCTCGGGAGCACGCCTCCGGGTTGACCCTCGTTAAAATTAACGAGCGCTAATTGCGTGTATAATAGTCCCGTCCCATTTTAGTTTAACCTCCCCCAGACTTAATTAGCAAGGCCCAGGTAAATCTGTGAGCGGCATCGCAAACCCCCCACCTTCCATTAATTATTACTCTAATTTAAATCACTATCCAATTTAAACAAAAAAAAAAAAGGAATAAGAAACTGCTGCTTTATATTCTGTCCGTCTACCTGCTGTCTGTCTGTCTGTCTGACTGACTGACTGACTGTCTGCCAGCCTGCCTGTCTGTCTCTCCAACCTGTGCATTCCAGTATAACAACTTGAACAGCACGTTAAGTCATTGGCCTTCTGTGGACGTGGACCGCATAGCCACACGTGCGCACGTGTGTCCTGCCTTCAACTATGCCGCCTGTCACAATTATCCAATTAATAATTATCAGTAATTGTACCATCAAAATTTGAGGCCGGGAATCGCCTGCGCGTATTGCTCACTGTGATTGGCTGGAAGGTGTGTCATGCTGCACTGCTATTGGCTGAGCATTGCACATATAACGGGTGTGCCACATGGGACACCTGTTAGATAGAGAGGGGGTGGGGTCATATCCCAAAACGGGTATGGACTAGTTACACATAATTGCCTGATCACAATTATTTGAGATAATTCTGAATTATGTTTTTGGCGTAGAAAAATAAAATAGTGAAAGTAGCCAATCTGCAAGCTCACAGTGCGTTGCATGCGTCACGATGCGCTGTGCGCTTGTCGATTTACTTTTAGTTTTGGCTGTTTTTGAGAATAAAGTTCAAAGAGTATTAAATGCATGCAATGCTGTGTCCATATAGGACATTGTTTATTTTTTATTTTGATTATTGATGCTGGCAATAAGTCAATAAAATGAAATGTCTGCCCTAGCGGGAACGCGACTGCACCTGCCTGTGGGCGACCCTTCCACTTTGACCTCAGGGGTCCAGGGGTGGGCTCAGGGTTCACTTCCCGTTCTTTACCGTTGCTATAACTAATTAACCTTTGACCCTTGGAGGACTCTATTTCCTATAGGGAGCAATCAACCTCGTTTACACTGCAGGCTCAAGGTCAGATCAAGGTCAGGACCATGACAGGCTGTCCTCGGATTTTACATTTAATTTTGCACGAAAAATTCCAACATACCAGAAAAAAGTCAAGGAGATGACTGTGTGTGTTGAATCCTCCAACATTGCGTTCATTTGGTTTTCGAGCAGTGGTTCAGGAAACATGGGGTCTGGGACCCCCATGATTCTTTGAGGGAGTTACAGGGAGTCGGATGGATGGATAGATAGATGGATGGATGGATTGATGGATGGATGGATGGATAGATACTCAAAATTCTACTGTTGCGTGACACTAGTTAGATCTGCTATTTTAGAAAATGTGTGAAAGGTGGCGCAAATCTTTGAATTCAGACCGAACGTTTGAAAATGACTGACATAGATTTTCTTTTTGAAAACTGCCACGATTTAAGACATTTGTAGAATCAGGTCCTCAGGTCTACTAAATGCAGGAAGGGCAGCTTGCAATATCCCCATGGCCCACCAGTGGGCACCAGGCCACAGTTTGAGCATCACCAAACGATAGCTAAATTGGATCTTGTACAGTAATATATACTTACACGTGTAAGTATATTTACCCAAGTAGGCCTATACTGTACAACTAAACTCAGGTGTTTAACTTTAATAATTATAATTTGCAATACTTCTACTTGCACTACTTGATTACAAAACACATTACCAATTCCAGCCCTGTATACATTTCAGCGATTTGAAAATATAAAGCCTGCTATTGTCAAAAGACTCTTATACACGTTCTTGTGACATAGATTTTTTTTTTATTATACCGGACTCTTTAATTGTAACATGTAAAACATGTTTTTTCCACCACTGTGTTCTTTTTTGTTTTTTTCCCATGACATACAAGGTTCCCACCCGACAGCGGGCAATATCTTAACCACAGACCCCCCCTCCCCTCCCCTCCCCTCGCTCTACCCCCCCCCAGTGTCTGCTTCTTGGCTCCTTGTCTATAGTGTCAGGCCTGTCATCTAGTCTGCTGTAAACAAATAAACACTCAGGAGGTTATCACTTCAAACGCACTCATTCAGACGTACGGCTCATTCCTCTCTGCCTTTTGTTCCCGGCTTTATGCACGGCTCCCTCTTCAGCACGTTCAAGGACATCTCCAGCAATATAACCCTCTGAGACCTGCGGGGCCAATCCTATATAGATTCAAATGAGAGGCCTTCGGGAATCAGTCATATAGTTCTCACGCTTTAAAGATGCGTTCAAACACGTTCACAAAATGGCAGAGCTTGTACACCTAGCTATTGTTGGAATAGCCGACGCACGCGGATGCGTCCCACCGGTTTTAATGGGATAATTGACACCGGGTCATTGCTTTACTAACGTCAAGCGTTGCAATAAAGATGATGCTACTTCAAAAAGTGTTGACATAATTATCCCCACAGTACTGACGCCATGTCTCCTTCCCAAGGTTATTGCAGTTGAAGCTATATGTTATATGTCATTTTCTTTAGTGAATAAAATTATATTGTGCTCGATCTGTATATGGTGGCACTCCATAGTTATAGCATATGACATACTCCATGGATAAATTGTGTTAACATACTCCGTATGTTAACACAATGTGTTACACGGCTTGGTTGAATGCCTGACTCTGATTGGTCAATCACTGAATTCAGCAGTGTGTTATTTCCGAACAATGACCGATGCGCCATAACAGACCGTTCTCTAATCAAAGCCCCATACAGAGCTCCTGCTGCGCTGCTTGGATTTTACGCTGCATCCAACATGACATGCCATGTAAACAAACGCTATACTGCTGATTAGGTATAGGATGGACCTTCATTGCACTACTGTACTTTGTATTGTTTTAATTGCCTTTTATCCTTTTACTATGTTTCTTGTGTTTTTGCACGTTGATTTTATGTGCTATGGACTTTTGTCTGAAATAAAGATTACATAAGCGCACATAGAGACAGACCTTGCTCTCAAGCATCAAGTTTTTGAAAACATTTGAAGCGAGAAATATACAGTGCAGCAGCTGAATCTATTTGATCCACACTTGTTTTCCGAGGCGACATATTGCACTGGACCCACCTGGCCTGAATTAATGGGCTGCTTTCATTGCCGTAAGCAATGACATCGTTCAATTTGTTGTTACTTTTGTAACCAATTAATTAATTTCTTCGTTATAGGTATTGGGGTAACCACGTAATAACATTCAGGATAACTTCATGGTGATAAAGACCCCTCCGTTGTCATGTCAACGACTCCCAAATGTACACTATAATTAGCCCGCGGACCCT
>NC_137867.1:7997120-8027120 GCF_963924005.1 Protomyctophum bolini | reverse complement strand
AACTAAACATTACTGACTCTGCGTATTATAGTGCATCCAAAACCTGTAAAAAAAAAAAGAGATAAGTGCTCGGTGATGATGGCTCATTTTATTCAGGAGGAGAAAGACGGAAAAACAACGAGGATGAATGGGGGCGCTGGCGTTAAGTAACTTAGAGGCACAATAACGGGACAAAACCGAAGCACTTCTACTGCCTCCCCTAATTGAAGGACTTCAACAAGAGTGAGCCTGCAGCCAGGATGGATGTGGCTCTGTCTGTTGATAACAGAAATCAGGTGAACTAACCAACAGCAGCAACGGATCCTCGCCGCTTCACATGCGATGACACGCCCGTGCACGCGCACACGCACACGCACACGTCACACACACACACACACACACACACACACACACACACACGCACACGCACACACACACACACACACACACACACACACACACACACACACACGCACACACACACACACACACACACACACACACACACACACACACACACACACACACACACACACACACACACAGTACATTTAGCAGTGAGAGAGATGGAGCAGGGATCCCCACTATAACTGTCCTCAGTGTCATGTAAAATAACGCTGTTTTTGTTTGTTTGTTCAGTTCAGGCATTATCTTTTCCATTGATATGTTGGATGCATGTTAACGTGTACGTTCCATTTTAACCCTCAGTCCTTAGTTGCGACTGTAGGTCGCAGATTACTATGAAAACCTGCAAAAACAGTCAGTCCGTCCATTACGCTTCGTGACACGCTCCATATATGGCCGTCAGTCCATCACGCCTCGTGACACGCTCCATACGGCCGTCTCCATATATGAAGATCACGACACTGACCTCATCAAACCCTGGATAGCCATACATGGAGAAGACTGGATCATCACCTAGATCTTACGGAGCTGACCTGTTCTGACATTCCATGTGTTGATCCCCCCCCCACCCGTCCTTTCCTCCGAGATGTCTCCCTTTTGACTGATACCTGTCCATTCTCTCCATTCTTGACCTCGCTCTGGCTGGACTCTAGACGGGCCAGCCCCAAAGTCATTAGCGCAGCCCCTCGCGGCAGCCGGCGAAAACGAGTTCTCAAAACAGGGATTCGAACCGCCGACCCGCCATGGATCATTGGACGACCTGCTCTACCAAAGTCGCCACAGTCGCTAATTAGCCCTTTAGGGCGAGGTCACTCCTTGCCCTCATGGCGTCTTACTGCCTGGTAAACCTGATCTTTGGCTCTGTACTTGCTCTGCTCTTTTGATTTCTCCCCTCTGCACCAACTATTCAATAGCCTTATGTGTTGCAGTGCGAGGCCGTTGTGTGAGCTTGTATATCTGCTTTTATGTTACCCCCCAGAATAAGGACGCGAGGGTTCAGGGTGATTCATGTACAACATAAAATAAATCACACCCGTGTGAAGTGAGCCACTAAGTCTAACTCATGTTGCTATGACTAGGTGATGTACAGTAACGGTGACGTAAAACAAACGGTGACAAAACAAACACTAACTTATCTTTATAGTTAATGGCGTTTTTAAAACAAACATTGAACTAAAAACAAACATTAAACCTGTATATAGGAGGGATATATATTTGTTGGCATCTGTAGTAACTCTGACGACCCCCTATGTTAGTTACATTGACTCCCCCTCCCCCATTAGAACACACACACACAAACGTGACACATGTCACACTATCAGCTGGAAATCTGTATAATTGAGCCCTAATTGAGAATAATGATGGGACTGTAACAGAACGTGTGACCAGCGATGCATATAACAATTTTGCCAGGAACGAGACATGCTGTGAAGACCAAAAACATTCTATATAGCGTTTCATAAATCATACTGTATAACCAGGGGTGAAAGTGGTCCGGGGACGGTTCCGGAGCTCTGACCCGGTAAGACCTGACGCCCCCGGGAGCGCACCGGAGCTATCGAAATACTACATTAAATAACCTGCCACTGCGCCCACAAAAACGCATGTCCAAGAGGAAAACAATCAAAACATTATATACTAACGTCAGAATCGGGCAGATTAAAGGAGAATTCCATACTAAAAGGCTTTCTTACCTTTCTTTGTAGTTGTTACGTCCCCACCAAAGAGGTCCAGGTGTTATTTTGTGCAAAAGCTCCTTATTGGCTGTTTCCCCTACCATAAGCCCTACATGAATTGCATTGAATTGAATGGGAATTGAATGGGGCTATGGGGTGTTGTGCTAATTCGCTTGTTTCCATCGCTAAAAATGATAATTTCTTTGTATATATCCTCTCTTCATAATGTAAATAATATCCCAGCGGGACACTTTACTACTTCTTTCGATGGAAATAAGCAAACTAGCATAACACCCCATAGCCCCATTCAATTCCCATTCAATGCAATGCAATTCATTGAGGGCATACGGTAGGGAAAATAGCCAAAAAGGAGTTTTTGCACAAAAAAAACACCTGGACCTCTTTGGTGGGGACTTAACAACTACAAAGAAAGGTAAGAAAGCATTCTAGCATGGAATTCTCCTTTAACACACACGAGTGTTATTAGTTGAGTTTTCTGAATGAAGTGCTTCTGAATCGTAGCGGTGTGTTTATGTCAGTCGGCGAAGCGATCGAAGTCTGACGTCAATATCGGTAGAGGGCGCAAATCCACAGGTTCATGTACTTTTTATTTGCATTATAATACCCACGAGGGGATTTTAGATCGCCTCATATAAGAACTGTGTTTGAAAAATAAACCCCCGGCCGCTTCACTCATATGGATACGAAGAATAAACGGACTGAGAGAAAACGCTGAATGTTACTGCTACTGAATTAGTTACATTTCCGCTAGAAGCAGACTGTGTCATGAGTGACTGACTGTTGCAAACGATACAGAGACACCTCCCAGACAATAACAGCCGAGACAACTTGTTTATTTTTGGACCACAACGCTTATAGTAGACGATATTAAAATCACCCCATGTTATTCTACATATAGAGAAATTACTTCCGTGAACCAGGGGAATCGAAGGGATGAGCGAGTTATACGTCAGGACTTCGGTGCTCTATAACGCACGGACTGGAGAGACGAGAAGTGTTTCTCCCTTCGGCTCGCATGACTTGTGTGCCGGGAGTACCAGTTCACTTTGCTGGTTGAAAAACCCGGTATAGAGCGGATACGGAAACGGACGTTCAGACTCCCTAAGATATGCGTGCATATGACCGGATATATGACCAGCTCAGTGGCCTTGTGGTTAGAGTGTCCGCCCTGAGACCGGGAGGTTGGGGTTCAATAACTGGCCGGGTCATACCAAAGACTCTAAAAATGGGACCCAGTGCCTCCCTGCTTGACACTCAGCATCAAGGGTTGGATTGGGGGTAAGTCCCTGCGACATACTATAGCGTCATGTCCAGGGGGTGTACTTGTACTGTACATCAAGCTGCATCACACTACAGAAACAGGGGATAGGCTCCTGCCCTATATGAGCCTCATGGCTCGGCAAGGCTACTTACTTACTATGGCCGGATATAGAGCGCCGCAGTCCCGCCCCCTCTCAGAAAAACGAGTGGCCCAGGAAATTAAACCCCAATGCATTCTCCCATCGGCACTTCTAATATAATTTATTTAAAGACGGTTACGCCGCGGACAAAGCCAACTCGGATCGTGACAAATCATGACAATGAACACAATGTTTTGGGCCGATCAAATAATTTATAAGACGAAAAACAAAACAAATAGTGTTGTCTCCTGACTTTCTTTTCTTCTTTCTAATGATTTGATCGGCCCAAAACATTGTGTTCATTGTCATGATTTGTCACGATCCGAGTTGGCTTTGTCCGCGGCGTAACCGTCTTTAAATAAATTATATTAGAAGTGCCGATGGGAGAATGCACTGGGGTTTCATTTCCTGGGCCACTCGTTTTTCTGAGAGGGGGCGGGACTGCGGCGCTCTATAGTAGGCAAATTTAATTCCTCAAGCGTTCAAAACAGTTTCTGGTTGGCTGACAGACAGACACAGCGAAATACTTAGTTCTGATTGGTTCAGAATTTTTTCTTTTTAAAAGCACATGAAACTAACGCCGGCAACTTTTGTTGAATGAGGAGCCACTCAGAAGAATGCGATTAAACAAATAATTTCAGCAAAATGGGAAATAACAGAACAATAGCTCAACTGTTTAGGAGAAAAGATAGAAGCTGATAATGTAGTTAGAAGTTAGAAAAACAACGCCAGGGGATGAAGATACAGAGCAAATTGAGACCATGTAGAGTTGCTTGAGACTGAGAGTGAGACAGATGGGGAGGATAGGCAGAGACCTAGCCTGGATAATAAGAGTGAGACAGATGGAGTAATGAGAGTGAGACAGATGGGGAGGAGGCAGAGACCTAGCCTGGATAATAAGCCAGCAGAGACCCAGACCCTGCAAGAAGTACTGACAGCAGGAGCAGATCCAGTAGCAAGCACAGGTAGTAATAACAATAATAATAATAACTAGACATATTGTTCCTGGAGAAACAATGTGGGGTCACTGCAATCCAAAAGATTTTGGCGTACTATAAATTAGTACTTTGCCGTCAAGGTCCCCCAAGAAATGTAGCCTACAGTATGTTCTGCTCCATTCTCAGCATCTTTTGGTTTCCAAAAACAGTAATTCATTGTAAGTAAACAGTACAAAGCCGTTTAAAACTCCTTCAGCGCCACCTGGTGGTCACCAGTTTAGGCTCTGAGTGCCAATTCGGCCGTTATAAAGAAATAAATAATTTGTAATTATATTATGCATGTAATGTGCATGGCATCACCTGTACACCAGATTAGAGGGATTTTCAAAATATGGTTGAAAAAAAAATATATAATAATAATAATAATAAAATAAATAAATAAATAAATCCCAAGGGAGGACGTCTTAACGCCCGTGGCACCCATTGCAAAGACGTCCATAAGACGGGATAACGTCCCTGGCACTTAAACCGTTTTAATGTGTGCTTATTTTTATTTATTTTTATTTGCTTTGACGGGGAAAATAGTTATCGGACATCTGATATCTTCAGAACACATTTGGACTAATAATTTGTAAGACCTGTTGTGTTTGTATTGTGTTATACTGTGCCAAAATGCAGTTTTCTATGCATTTAAGGGGTATTGGGGGGGGGGGGGGGGGGGGGGGGGTTGCCCCCCCAAAATCTGGCAGACGCTAATTTCTGGGGAGCTTCTGCAAGACCTGAAAGCCACTTTCACCCCTGACTGTATCTACAGTAAAATGTTTCAGCTGAGACCCAACAATATAAACGTAATACCGTAGTGTCTCCCCAGTACAGTACAAGTACAAGCATGTTGGTGTGTTAAGTGTTTGCGATAGAGGGCGCTCTTCGCCAACCTGAGAGATCCTATAGGACGTCCAAAGAAGAGTACACCCAGAAATTATATTATGCCATACTTTCCTCTCTCGCTTTCTTGTTTTTTTTCCCCTGTGTTTTTGCCGAAAACAAGCTATATTCAACTGCCAATAACTAAGGAACGGAGCGTGGCGGTGACGCACTTTCCCCCTCTTATCCCCCTCTATCACCATTTTCCAAACTCACCTCAAAACCCACCTGTTTAGGCAGGCCTATGACTCTGCATGACCTGTGTCTTCCGCTGCAAGCTGTGTTTTGTTCTGCTTTTAACTGTGTTTTGTACTGTTTTTAACCTGTACGGCAACCTTGAGTGCCCTGAAAGGCGCCTTATAAATAAAATGTATTATTATTATTATTATTATAAAGGGCAGAGACTCTCCTCTGTCTCCTCAGACACTTGGTGATCGACCGTCACACAGAGCAAAGTATTCTGTGGGTCTTGAGAGGTTAGTAGAAACCCCCTGGGAACTTACTAATTTACTCTGGCAGTAAATGAGTTTTAAGAGTAAAAATTGCAGCTATTTTCACTAGTTATTGTTGGCTCTCTGCAGCAGCAGCAGCGAGCCAACCATACTGTAGATATCTTTTAACTCTTCGTCTCTTCAAAACGTTGGCACCTAACCACTCCTACACACTTTCACTTAGACACTCCATTCAAACTTTGATATGTTATGTTCAGCTTACTTACTTTTAAAAGAACATCAGCTTACTGTGACACACGTACAGGCCTGAACGTTTGACTACGAAATGTGTTGTCGCCTTTTAGATGTTTAACTTTTAAAACCTAAGTGATAAAACGTTGGATCCTCCCTATCCCTTCATATACTTTCACAGAGAAACTCAATTCACAAATCCACCATACAGTGGAAATGCACGCTTGAGATTATATCACTTTGAAATACTTTTGCAGTTTTCCGAAATGGAACTTCAAGCGCCAAATTATGAATGGGTCCGACCCATTGTTTTTGGGGGAAACTACTGCTGTAATATTCACGTCAATAGAACATTACACGACTGGCTAATTCACACGGGTGGGTGGAGGGGGGGGACCGTTGGCCCGAGATGAAGCAAACAGCTGAGAGAAACATCCCATAATGCTCCTATCTACTTTGTCCTTGGTTAAATTGGGAACATTCCACCCGTGAAATAATGTGTCCCTGCGTCACCTCGCAGCTGCACCAGGGCCAAATCACTCCCAATTTTCCCCCTATGACAGTTCATTACAATAATTGGCCACTTTCCCAATACTAGCTGGCCTGTCCCCTTGTCACTGCCGCGACAGAGGGACCTTATTTGAATAATGACTCACTTTGTGAGGCCTGCAGCGCTACCATCGGCAATAACACACACACGCGCGCACACACGCACACACACACACACACACACACACACACACACACACACACACACACACACACACACACACCCACACACACTAGTTTGAGATCAACTGTGAACACAACAGGGTCAGATGCGCGTGCCACGTGCGTGCATATCTTAGAGTATATATGAATAGAGAAGGCACCCAGAGGAAACACTAAGGCGAAATGGACATATAGTGGCCGAATGAAGGTATTGCAGCCTGGGCCCCAAACACATGAACGCGCTGGTCCGTTGACTATCACTGTGCACGTTCACGACGGACGCACGCTCGTGCGCGTTCAACGGCAGCGCGCTCATGTGTTTGGGGCATGCACTCACTATTGCAATCCATCCCAGAATGCACTCTGTTCCTATATACCCGGAAGGAGGAGTGAAATCACCCTCATGCGCTTTTGAGCAACTTAATGCAAGTGGATGGAAGGAGAACTCGGGTGTCTTCTCTATTCATATATACTCTAAGGTGCATATACACACACACACACACACACACACACACACACATCATATAATACTGGGGCTGGCATGCGAGGAACCAAAGCTCCGGTGTGCATAACACAGACACAGGTATGGAGATTTCCATCGATAATAGTTCTGGACATTGACTTCCATTGACTTCCCGCTGAGCAGATCACTCCCTCGGGTCCTCGGTCATATACGCACGTATGAAGTCAACTCACACACTCACTCACTCACTCACTCACTCACTCACTCACTCACTCACTCACTCACTTAAATTGACGAGATATAGTATTCTGCATATAGGATTCAGCTTTCACTTTAATATGCTAGAATGTTCTTCTGAATGCATCGACACTTAGTACCAAGTGTCAATTTCATTTTAAAACTTGACCCTTGAAGAGTAAGACGCTTCATTTGACAAGTAGCTCGCATTGCACTGACAAGGCAACGTGTGTGTGTGTGTGTGTGTGTGTGTGTGCGTGTGTGCGTGCGTGTGTGTGTGTGTGTGTGTGTGTGTGTGTGCGTGTGCGTGTGCGTGTGCGTGTGCGTGTGCGTGTGCACGCGCGCGCGTGAGAGAGAGAGAGATACGGGGGCGGGAGATGTTTTGCAGAAACTCTCAGTCAAAATGATGCTCAGTTTCCCATGTTTCATCGAGGACTCTTTAAAGCACAACGCAAATTATGCAACCATTGTGTTGGGTGGAAACCTAGTAGGTCCAAAACAGTTTTTTTTTTTTTTAATGATTATATAGTAAAAAATAGCAGATTTACAAGCTCGCAACACGTGGCATGACGCGTCGTGAGCTTGTAGATCTGCTTCGTCACTATACTGCTGTGTGACACTCTTGTATGATGAAGTAGGGCATTCATTTATGGGGGGGTGAAAAAAGACGCATAGAATGTTGAAATATGGAGATAACGGTGTGTAACGCCAGCGACGATATGGACACTGTAGCCAGCCCCGCTGTCATCCTAGGAAACACTTATTTGTGTACCCTTTATCATTTAATTGCAGGAATTATGCATACGCTACAATTTGTTTATTAACGTTTTCTGATACAGAAAGCTCTCTCTCTCTCTCTCTCTCTCTCTCTCTGTCGAATAATAACCCCTCGATTAATGCACATTCAGACCATATCAAATCATTTTCTCTGCACCCCAGAGGGGGCTTATAATATGAGCCCAGACAATAACTGAATTATGGCATTCACGCAAACCAATTGCTCATTCGACAATCCAACGGCTCCCTAATGTAATGAAGTCAGCCGAGTCAGATAAAGCCCGGGATACGGCCACTCACTCAGCGTCCTCGCATTATTTTACGCTCTGCCGATAACGCAGAGGGAAGAATCCAAATGGGGGTGAAATAGCTCTGTTTAACCTCAGATGGGAAAGACTCCAGAACAACCATGCATCAACCAGCAGACAGACACCATCAGCGGTTGAGTCTGTGTCTTCACGTTGATCCTGCTCTTTGGGCCATCTAATATTTTAGACTCTGATTATAATAATAATCATCATCATCATATCATAATGTAATTCTGTCAATGAATGTCTGTCTGAATTGTCTGATCTGTTTGTCTGTCAGAAACACCGCCGTATCTCCTCACCGCCTGCACCGATCGCTCTCACTTTTCACACAGCCATTGACCATAATAATATGGAGGTCTTAACGAAGCCCTTTTTCCAATTTAACAAATTATACATTAATAATGAATTTATTAGTGAATTAAAAATGCGAAAACGCACCCAGGGCGCAAGTACCCCCTGCGGCCACGACGGGTAAGGGGATATTCATCTTCACAGTCTGTTCCAACAGAAGAACCCATAACCATAATTAGAGCACAAAACAGCACACAGCAAGAAGACAATACATAAAGTCACCACTATACGTAATAACCGTATGTATAGCGTATCAGTGCAGCAATGACTGAATGGACAGAATCAACTCAAAGTGCTTCGTCCAGATGGCATAATGTCTGAAGTGACGGATGGTCATGGTGTCATTTGCTATTGTAAGTGCCAAACGTGTGATATCGGAACATGTAGGTGTTCTTTTGTAGTTTCAAAGACTATATGAAGCTGTAGAGGGCAAGCAGTGACTGGTCAAACATAGATAACAGTCTGAACGTGTCCTATAGATTAGAACATACACAATGCATGCTCAGTGGGAAGGAACTGGACACAACGCTAAAAAAGCAACATGGCGATCAACAGGCCGGCAGGAGCTGACATTACTATAGAGGCAAGAAAGGGTGGCGAGATGTCCTCTCCTCACACATAATAATAATAATAACAACCACTTGAACCCTCAGTTCTTAGTCAAACGGACCTGAGTTATACACCTGGACTTTGGATCACAACATAATATATCTTTAAGGTTTAGTGAGATTACGTTTAGGAATACAACGTATAGAGAGACCACTCCGAGGTCGACCTGGATTTGCACGCGGGGCGACCGTGTTTTTGGTATTCTAAAAATGAGGGTAAACCGGCTTTGTTTATAAGTACATGTCACCGTCTGTCTTGCCTGTCTCTCATCTCCACCGGTCTCTCTCCAGGCAGTTTTCTTTTCCACTATAATGCATTCAATATCCCCCCTCCGTTAAATAGGAGTCCTATATACCTGTGAGAACTTATACTTATGCTGTGTTTTGGAGGCTAAAGCCTCAGCCATATAGTCCTTCTGCAGCTGACCTATAGGAGCCGAGAATAGCAGAACTACAAGCTCACAACGCATCACATCCGCGATGCGTTGTGAGCTTGTAGGGCTGCTGTCCTTGGGTGCACACTGCCCATGGCACTATATGCGGAGCATAAACGTGGCTTCAATCATCATCACAATGCCATGCCAGACTTCCTGGTCCTTCATTGCCATGCCCAGCTCTTGATGCATGTGTCCCTAGCGATGACATTCTACCTCTGGTCTGCTCTGAGGCAGGATTCCAGAGAAGAAGGGATGATATATACTGTATATATATACCTCATGATCAGCTCTGTAGCAGTGGCTGCAGCAAAACTGTATTCTTCTGGATCGGTGAAGAAACACGGGGAAGGTTGCCGTTATTTATTTAGTGAAGTCGATTCCGAGAGATATTTTTTGCACTCTCATTAGAAGGCGGGTGTAATACGTGCCATCCAGCCTGCATGGCTTCAATCAACACTCCGCCCAAACACAGTTTTAGGGGGAACCACAACAGGGGTGCACTGCCCCAAATATCATCCCTCCCATGGCTCAGGGATGTTTTTTCAAAACGCAACAAGCACTACCACTTAATGGATATATACACGATCTGCAATGTCACAGCGGGTCGCATTAAAAACTAAAATTAAAGTTGTTTTATTTCCGTTCTCACCGGCTACCATAAAGATACCCTCCCCCCCCCCCCCCCCCTGTGAACTTTGGGGTGGGGGATGTGCAGACGCCACGTTGGAAAGCAACAGTTATAATGGTCTAATTTCCATATCCTGAGATCTGTTCCAAATGGTTGAGGAGTCAAGGACATGACATGAATATTTTTATGTTTGGCAGGAAAAAACCTTGAATCTCCTCTGAAATGTACACAAGGGACTGCTTGTTGTCGTTTGTTGTTGTTGTTGTTGTTGTTGTTGTATAAACAGATGCAGCGACCCGCCTTCAACTCCCTGACATAGAGATCCTGTTAAGTTATTGTCACGGTCATATAACAAAATAAATAAATAAATAAATGAATCACGACATGCAGTGTCTCTCCCCTTTTCTCCGCGGACGCGTCTTTGAAGCTGCCGAGAACGGCGGCGGGCGGCGTGGCTGCATATATAAACAGATTGTTTTCGCACAAATAATACTTCAATGCTTTTTTTTTAAATGTATAGAAATATAGTCTGGGCTGCATGCTCGGCCTCACTGCTCGGCAAAGACGTGTCATTTATAACAAATACATAACTCGAGTGCTGTTTTACAAGCCTGTGTGCCAATGTGGAAATGTCTGCACAGCTATATACAACATTGCGGGATGTTTCTGGGAAAGAATATACAATGCACTGAAGGAACAAATGCCATTTCTCTTGAGTATGTTATATGCATATCACAGCTGTCGAGGGGAAACCTTGTAAGTATGAAACTGGTTCCCCTTTATTTATTTTAAAAACCATCAAAAATAATAATAAAATACTCGATCTACAAGATGAGAACACTTTTATGTTTTGTCAGCTTGTAGATCTGCTATTTTCACAATGTCTGTGAGTTTTCCGCCCGACCGCTTTGTGCTGTTCTTATTGTTTCATGAAGGCAGTGTTTCTTTCTGTGTCTTGCACGTACAGTAAACAGTACTTTGCATTTATTTTCATCTCTGTATAAAGACTATCCACAACATGCTATTGTATTAGGACAGTGAGCACCCACCACTCCCACATGTATCAGGTAGAACTGTAGGTACCGTATAGGTAGGAAGGTACACTATAGGAGACAGACAGTGGATCAGGGGTAGAGCAGGCCAGTAGATGGGCGTGAGTTCGATCCCGGGCTCCCCCAGGGTTAGTGTCAAAGTGTCCTTGAGCAAGACTCTGGACCCCTAATTAGCCCTTCACCAGGTCCCTCCCCAACCCATCCTTGTCCAATAGGCACGTTATAGCAGCGAAGAAAGCTTGCCCTGCATAGCAACCGTTGCTAAGCTATTGGGATTGGCATTGGCCATTCGCTTTTTGGGGTGGGATTTAGTGAAGGGCTAATCCCCCCCCCCCCCCCCCCCCCCCCGATGTGCAGGCTGGTGCCTTGTCCGTTTATGAATGTGTGAATGTGTGCATGTGCATGTGATAATGGGTGAATGTAATGCACAATCTATGTAAGGTGCTTTGAATAAAAGCGCTATATAAATGCACCGTTTACCATTTTATTTACCCTTTATAGATAGACATTGTATTCTTACAGTGTGTGGCTGTTCCTTTAGAGCAGTGGTTTTCGGATTTAGCCTTTTGGACCCAAATCCTATAGAATATCTTGGTATCGTTGGATTCGATTTGGTCCACAATCCCCACGCTGTATTGATGTGATACCATAGGAGACATGACAGGCAAACACTGATCAAAATAACAATTACTTTACATGCTCTAATTGTGGGACTTTTTGTAAATGAAGTAACGCGGATGTTTAAGAATAATTGAACTCTTTGAGACTATAAAATGAAACCAAATGCACCCGTAAGGGTCCGTTTGGTTTCATTTTACACTCTCAAAGACTTAAAGATCTATAAGGGTCCGTTTGGTTACCAACTCTCCATCATTTAGCTGGGGACCACCTGGGACCACAGGGACCACTGGTTGGGAACCAAGTGAGGCTGCATTAACATAGAGACTGGCATGGAGACTTACTGTGTTGACATTAACATATAGAGAATGGCATGGAGACTTACTGTGTTGACATTAACATATAGAGACTGGCATGGAGACTTAGGTCGCATTCTCACCTAATACTTCGGTAGACTCGAATGCGTATGGGAGGAGAAATGGGATTCTTGCATATTTAATTGGCTACGGTTTGCCTTCACACTGTCATGATCCGCAGCAATTGGAAACGCAGCAGGGGGGACCTTTATCAATGTGTTACATTCATAAACTAGCCTACACAGTGAAATGATAAATCTATGGTGATAATTGTGCATTATGTGTCGTGCCGACGGTCTGGGACTGCCCCCCCCTCTCTCGCTCTCTCACTATAAGCACGCAGCCACGCACGCACTGTTCTTTTGGGCATGGAGGCACAGCGCTGAGCGCACTGATATAACAGACAGCAGCGCAAAATGTTTACAAGTTTATCGAGATGAAAGTTCCTACTCCCCACTAGTCCCCACGCAGTGACAGCACTCCATGTTTACGGCACGCACAGACAGACAGAATATTCTGTAGGCTATAATACTATTACACTGCACTGCAGTGTTTGTGTTTTCTTAAGCAATTGATTAATGTACTCGTCCTCATTTCGATCAGGGCTTCAGTCTCCACTCTCCTCATTCGACCACGTCTATCCACGGTAACGGGACATCTTTGCGCTGCGTAAAATATGCCTTCTCCGTCTCCAACTGTGTTCAGCTCCTCACCCGCCTGACGTATGTTTGCTTCATTTCCTGTATTTGCTGCGGATTGCATTCACACCTGCACCGAATCGTAGTCAAGCGCGATTGGAAGCGAAGCGAAACCCCCGTTTTTGCTCGGAGTAAAATGCGGTTCTTTGTTGCGCATTAGGATTCGAAAGAGCCTTCACACCTGCCAAACGAAGCGCACTTTCTGAAAATGCGCAGCAGGATTCGTTTTAATCGCAGCAAAGCTCTCTGGTGAGAATGCGACCTTACTGTGTTGACATTAACATATAGAGAATGGCATGGACTTACTGTGTTGACAGTGAACGCCACTGAATCCAGGAGGGCATTTGCAGACGTAGCCGATGAAGGTGTCCCCCCGGTAGGTTTCACTGATCTCACACACTCCTCTGTTGTGACACGGGTTCGGGTGACAAGGACCTGAGGCAAACACACACGCACACACACACGCACACACACACAAAGCACACACACAAAGCACTGTCAAAGACGTCTGACGAAAGCAAGCAATTATTGGTTGGTTGATTGGTTCGTAGGTTGATTGATTGACTGATTGATTGAATCCCTCTAGAGTGCCAAAAAGAATCCCTTTTGCAGCATCATACATACATTAGATGTGAGAGAGAGAGAGAGAGAGAGAGAGAGAGAGAGAGAGAGAGAGAGAGAGAGACAGACAGACAGACAGACAGACAGACAGACAGACAGACAGACAGACAGACAGACAGACAGACAGACAGACAGACAGACTGACTTCATATAGGCAAAGGTCATTCAAAACTACAATACATTCAAATTGCTCTATGCAAAATGAACTGATTTCACCTTCCAACCGGGCTGTGCTTTTATTAACACAAATCCCATTAATATCTTGCTAGTCAAGGCAATGTGGCTGAGATACAATAATGGATGTTGGTTTATAAGCCTTTTCAACCTCTGACTGTCATGGCTGAAACCTTATCTCCATAGTTCAACTTTTTCTGGCGTTTGTTCTTTATTTTATGCTCTACTTTGTTGCATGTCACTGTCACACAAACGCATAGCAAATAGGCAATCTACAAGCTCACATGTGACCAGATTAGCTTGTAGATTTCCCAGTTTCAGAATTTCTGAAAACTTTTGAAAGTTAATTAAGGTTAGGTTAAGAGGTTAGGAGGTTATACCTCCACTGTCACACATTTAGTCACACTGCCTGTGACTAAATAATAACAAATAGTCGGACCCATTGGAACACAGATTATTTATTTAATTGCTTTGTTTTGTTCGGACATACCAGGTTTCCACCCGACAGTGACAATATGTTTGCTCATATTTTGTCTGTTTAATTTCCTGAAAAATAACAGTTTTCAGTGCTGGCCACTGATGGCAACTAAATCTCAAGGGGAAAAGAAAAGTGGAAAAACAAAGTGATAGGAAATTAAATAAAGAATATACTATTCCGGAAGGTTATTGTAATTAACCTTCTTAATTTGGCTTTGAGTCGGGATAATTATAGCTTTTGATTGTGAACAACTTTTGCCAAAACAGAAGATACCAAGTTATTTTTAACCCATTCTGAACGGGAACCCCATTTTGGTATTAGCATCATGTTATGCTTTAGCTATTTAAAAATAGCAGATCTACAAGCTCATAGCGCGCCACCGAGTGGCGCGCTACGAGCTTGTAGGTCTGCTATTTTTTAAAAGTTCGAAGAACGACTGACATTTTTAGAATCTGATCTCAGGTCAGAATGGCTTAATCAGACCAGTGTGTGTCCAGTGGAGACCTCGTTTGAATCTGATCTCAGGTCAGAATGGGTTAAAGAACAGTACAGTATTTCTTACATTGTCCTCCCCATTGTCCTTTCCTTGAAACATTGTCTAAGCCACATGCAGCACATTGTACATGCAGCACATTGTTCTGAAATCACGGTGGTTCTGAAACATGTCATGTCAAGGACCCCTGAATTAATTATGTATTTGGGCTGCGGACGCCCAATTGAGAATATCTTGAGCCCCATAAGAGAAGATTTCAACAACAAAAAATCAACGAAAATCAACATTATTCAACATGTTGTCTTGTCATATACATAGCAGATGTACTAGCTCACAACAATTTAACAAACACGATGCATTCCAAGAGCTCGTATGAAGATCGGACATTTTAAAATATATACAGTAGTTCAATTATAATAGGATATAAGTACCGCTGTCACAAAATTGCTTGCTCAGGATGGGTTTTCTGCTCAACATGTAAGGTGTCTTGAGACAACATGTTGTGATTTGACACTGTACTGTATAATACATTTTCATTGAATTGAACTGATTTTGATGCTTTATTACCACATTTAGCCGGAATCCTCTCAAGGATCCATCGGGATCCACGCACCTTTCAACATTAAAAAGTTAAAAGGTTTCTGCCCAAAAGCTACTAATATGAAGACCTTTTAAGCTTGGAATCAAGGCAAGCAGCACGAGATGAACGATGGCCGTGAAACATAATTTATTTGAGTAAATAAATGGAAAACGCAAAAAAAAAAAAAATGCAAAGGTGCAAGATATGTGTGTATATACAGTATTTAAGGGTGAAGGAACTACTCATCACATGATGCGTTGTGTATACATTTCCTGCATGCGTTGTAAAACAATGTTTTACAAGGATAATTTGGAAACAAATTGCGTGGCGCTGATTGTGCCGGTTTGCGAGATTAGCTCTGGACAAATGAGGCGAGCGCAGCCGCGCACACACACACACACACACACACACACATACACAAACTGCAGTTTTCTCACATCTCTCCCCATTTCCGCTCCCTCCATTGGCTCCTGAAGGCTGCCTGCACTGAAAACACGGATGCTGGCTAACAAGGCATATCATCCCCTTAACATCAAGGCCCGAGCCAACCTTACAACTGCACCACTCACTTAGTTCAGATATAACAATGCCACCCCGAGCCTATAGAACACCCTCCACCTCACCCGGCCTAGACTCCTCTCCCTTCCCCAAAACACTCTAGACCAGGGTTGGGCAACTTTGACGATGGCGAGGGCCACTATTATTTCAACACTCACTCCCTGCCTATAGGGCCATATATTACTGTCGTAGCAAAAATAGCCGATCTACAAGCTCAAAACGTGTCGCGCTACGACGCATTTTGAGCTTGTAGATCGGCTATTTTTGCTATTTTCGAATTGAAATCTTGAATTATTTTTTTGCTATTTTTGAATTGGAATCCTGAAAATTTACATTTTTATGTAATTTCAAATGCCTTTAATGATACTTGTGTTGAGCATTGAGCTACTCATTTAGACTGAAGTAAGTAAAGCGGGTCATGTTTGCATGTTGTGGAATTGTAACAGCTGAAACCAATATTATATCAGTATTCTGACATTAACTTGAGGGCCACATTAAGTGAAGGTGGGGGCCGCCAGTTGCCCAGCCCTGCTCTAGACAACCCTCCACACCTCCTAAACACTCCAAAACACTCTGGCCTAGACACCATAGACTCTTCTCCCTTCCCTAAAACAGGGGTTCTCAACGTTTTTGGCCGGGGACCCCCGGAAAATGCTTTGGAAATGTCTCGGGAACCCAACCCCGCCCCCTTCCGACCCCCAATATAAATTGACGGCTGCAATAACCTTGATAATAGAGACAATACACCATGAATGAATACCAGATATAGTCATTAGGGAAGGTGTATGCATGTACTATGTGTACTATAATGTAAACTCTTAATTTCCATTTTCCAGCCATTCCGTTTTTTTATAATTTGGGGACCCCCCAAAATAATTTGGCGACCCCACGAGGGGTCGCGACCCACGGGTTGAGAACCCCTGCCCTAAAACACTCTGGCCTAGACACCATTTAGACTCTTCTCCCTTCCCTAAAACACTCTGGCCTAGGCACCATAATAGACCCTTCTCCCTTCCCTAAAACACTCTGGCCTAGACACCATATAGACTCTTCTCCCTTCCCTAAAACACTCTGGCCTAGGCACCATAATAGACCCTTCTCCCTTCCCTAAAACACTCTGGCCTAGACACCATATAGACTCTTCTCCCTTCCCTAAAACACTCTGGCCTAGACACCATATAGACTCTTCTCCCTTCCCTAAAACACTCTGGCCTAGGCACCATAATAGACTCTTCTCCCTTCCCTAAAACACTCTGGCCTAGACACCATAATAGACTCTTCTCCCTTCCCTAAAACACTCTGGCCTAGACACCATAATAGACTCTTCTCCCTTCCCTAAAATACTCTGGCCTAGGCACCATAATAGACCCTTCTCCCTTCCCTAAAACACTCTGGCCTAGACACCATAATAGACCCTTCTCCCTTCCCTAAAATACTCTGGCCTAGGCACCATAATAGACTCTTCTCCCTTCCCTAAAATACTCTGGCCTATAGACACCATAATAGACTCTTCTCCCTTCCCTAAAACACTCTGGCCTATAGACACCATAATAGACCCTTCTCCCTTCCCTAAAATACTCTGGCCTAGACACCATAATAGACCCTTCTCCCTTCCCTAAAATACTCTGGCCTAGGCACCATAATAGACTCTTCTCCCTTCCCTAAAATACTCTGGCCTATAGACACCATAATAGACTCTTCTCCCTTCCCTAAAACACTCTGGCCTATAGACACCATAATAGACCCTTCTCCCTTCCCTAAAATACTCTGGCCTAGACACCATAATAGACCCTTCTCCCTTCCCTAAAATACTCTGGCCTAGACACCATAATAGACCCTTCTCCCTTCCCTAAAATACTCTGGCCTAGACATCATAATAGCCTCTTCTCCCTTCCCTAAAATACTCTGGCCTAGACATCATAATAGCCTCTTCTCCCTTCCCTAAAACACTCTGGCCTAGACACCATATAGACCCTTCTCCCTTCCCTAAAACACTCTGGCCTAGACATCATAATAAACTCTTCTCCCTTCCCTAAAACACTCTGGCCTAGACACCATATAGACCCTTCTCCCTTCCCTAAAACACTCTGGCCTAGACATCATAATAAACTCTTCTCCCTTCCCTAAAACACTCTGGCCTAGACACCATAATAGACTCTTCTCCCTTCCCTAAAACACTCTGGCCTAGGCACCATAATAGACTCTTCTCCCTTCCCTAAAACACTCTGGCCTAGACACCACAATAGACTCTTCTCCCTTCCCTAAAATACTCTGGCCTAGACACCATAGACCCTTCTCCCTTCCCTAAAATACTCTGGCCTAGACACCATAGACTCTTCTCCCTTCCCTAAAATACTCTGGCCTAGACACCATAGACCCTTCTCCCTTCCCTAAAACACTCTGGCCTAGACACCATAATAGACTCTTCTCCCTTCCCTAAAACACTCTGGCCTAGACACCATAATAGACTCTTCTCCCTTCCCTAAAACACTCTGGCCTATAGACACCATAATAGACTCTTCTCCCTTCCCTAAAACACTCTGGCCTAGACACCATAATAGACTCTTCTCCCTTCCCTAAAACACTCTGGCCTAGACACCATAATAGACTCTTCTCCCTTCCCTAAAACACTCTGGCCTAGACACCATATAGACTCTTCTCCCTTCCCTAAAACACTCTGGCCTCGACACCATAATAGACTCTTCTCCCTTCCCTAAAACACTCTGGGCTAGACACCATATAGACTCTTCTCCCTTCCCTAAAACACTCTGGCCTAGGCACCATAATAGACCCTTCTCCCTTCCCTAAAATACTCTGGCCTAGGCACCATAATAGACTCTTCTCCCTTCCCTAAAACACTCTGGCCTAGGCACCATAATAGACTCTTCTCCCTTCCCTAAAATACTCTGGCCTATAGACACCATAATAGCCGTCCCGCCACTTTTGATGCGTACGCACCGTCCCAGCAAATTGTGCCTGATACGCACGACGTAAAAAAATATGTGGATTAAAGGATCCAATGCCAGAGTGTAATTGGTTTTCGATGGTGACGTAATGACGATATGTTATAGTGTTGGGAGGATTAAAGGTAATGCTCCTATGTATACATGTATGTAATCTGGCACCACTGCCGTATTAAAGGTAATGCTCCTATGTATACATGTATGTAATCTGGCACCACTGCCGTATTAAAGGTAATGCTCCTATGTATACATGTATGTAATCTGGCACCACTGCCGTATCAGGCACAATTTGCTGGGACGGTGCATACGCATCAAAAGTGGTGGGACGGCTGGGACGGCGCAAAGTAACCACAGTATACCGCTAATCAACTTACAAATTACATATATTACACTAGCTCTCAATGATGACGTAAAAAATATGTGGATTAAAGGACCCAATGCCAGAGTGTAATTGGTTTTCGATGGTCTTGGGAGGCACTGATTGACATATACGTCACCATCCAAAGTCGTCACTTACGTATTCATTACAACATTATGTTTCTGAAGTGTATAAAAACAATTACCGTTGTTTCATCCTGGCACCACTGCCGTATACCAGGCACAAGTAGTCATTACTGAGATTTGACAGTTTGTAGCGGTCGAAAGTACTTGCGCACTCTGCTTGCGCAACAAGTAAGTTCTAGTTATATATCTTTTCATTTGTCTTTTCATGCCAAATGAGTGTTGTTTATGACGTTCCGACACATTGGTTGAAGTTTTGTTTTTCTTTTCACTGTATCAGGGTTAGGTATATGCTGGGATCTTACAGAAGCGCAGGGCATGAGACGGACATGAAACTGTATTTCATATTCTAGAGCCGTCTGTGGACCCCGAGGACCCCACTCCACTCCCACTCCCACACCCTCCATCTCCACCAAGGTCAGAGGGCATGCTCTAAACACACCCCATGTCTAGCAGGAGCGAGCACGCACGCGCGCGCACGCACGCACGCACGCGCTCACGCACACAGAGCATGCCCCAGTCTAGGTAATAGGACTACGGTTTCTTCCCACACGCTGGCTCTCTGACACGATGTGGGCAAACATAAGTATTTTTAGATATGTATTTACATTGGAACGCTCAGAAGATGTTTGTATATTATGCAATATGCGTACAATACAGTGTATATATACAGTGCAAAGAGACAATATACCGCCGCATTGTTGACTCTCTTTGCGGGCCTAATTTGCACGAGAATGCTTGTTCATTGCCACCAAAGTGTACTTTTGTTTGCTGTGCACACACAGAACAAAGAACTGAACTCCATTCGTCGCAGCAACGCTATTGTTTTGGTTTGCTTTTTTTAATGTCCACGCATGGACGTTGCGCTGCAAAGCCTCAGTGAATCCAGCCTGCATATTGGATGTAAACAGAGACTGGGCTGTATTTTGCGTGTCTTAAGTACCAGGTCTTATTCCCTAACTTGAGTAAACTAAAGACCTGGAGGCGTGGTCAATGCTCTTTGGCCACTCAGAATAGCCAAATGGCATTGATCACGCCTCCAGGTCTTTAGTTTACTCAAGTTAGGGAATAAGACCTGTTACTTAAGACATGCAAAATACAGCCCAGAGACACAAAGAGCCAATCATAATACAACAGAAAAAGAACGACGATAATATATATATATATTTTTTAAGAGAAACTGTGTGTCAAAAAAATACATCCAAAAATAAAAAAAACGATGATTAATACGAGTTGGAGGAATTTCTTCTCCCCCAGCTCTGCCGTTTGGTTGAATTTGTGCAATCCATTCAGGACGGTAACCCCTTCATGTTATATACGTAAACTATTGAAAAATAGCAGATTGAAAAATAGCAGATTGAAAAATAGCAGATTGAAAAATAGCAGCAACGGGTGCCGCGCTAAGAGCTTGTACTGCTGTAGATCTGCTATTTTTGAAAAATCTTTGAAAATGTGGCGCAAATCTTTGAATAATATATTCTTTCAAAGCGAAACATTTTTAACTCAAATCTTTGCTTCTTTGCTCCTGGAACTGTACTGTACATATTTTCAGATGGGGGTCGGCAGCCAAATAATAGATCATTCTGGGGGGGGGGGGGGAAAGGTCGAGCACCGGCACTGACATAGAAACATAGGTTTTTCATAAAACTGTTGGGTTAAATTAACCTGACGCTGCCAGATGAGGGCGGTATTGGGGAAACATATTCCCCAACACAACACTCATCTGGGATCTCTGACGGAGTTGAGCCCTGAGTCAGATCTGCTTCGTACCGAACCAATCAGCGTGAGCTAAGGGCGGGATATGTGCGAAACCGGATGTGAAGCTATATAGACACGTCAATATGATTGGTTGTGTTTGCACGCCCACACGGTGATAGACAGACGCTCCCATCCAATCATCTACCATGTATCTTGAAAAAAAGGAACAGCCCCGTCATCGAATTTGCTTCCGCGATCCCAGATCCCAATAAGCTGTGAAACAAATTTGTGTAGCAAGCTTTTTGGATCTGGCAGCGTCAGGTTAGGTTTAAATGGCATGCCTATGGAAAAAAATAAACACTGCGGCGCGTCAGAGTCTATATGAACACAATGAACGAACCCAATTGGGTCCGGAAGCCGAGCGTCAGCAGGGAGTGTTGGGCGGGAAGGGGCGAGTAATTGGCCCACAGTGACGTATTATGGATGGTGATAATCCTAAGGCGTTGAATCAGTTAGTATAAGCCAGCCAGGGACACACATAGCTATAGGAGTGGTTGCACCACTCAAAAAAAAGAATTAGAAAAATTGAAAGGTATACAGTATAGTTACGTATAGGGGGTTCCCGTTCTGAATGGGTTAAACTCAGCGGTGGAAAGAGTACATTGTTTTACTCAAGTAAAAGTATCAATACAGTAATATAGAAATACTGATACAAATTAAAGTCCGGAATTCAAAATGTACTTCAATTAAAGTAGGTATAGGCCGACAAAAGTATTGGTATATCAAAATGTACACAGTACCAAAAGAACAAGGTACTCATTATGTGGAAGTTTTCAAATGCATAAAATGTATATACACATCTTTAGAAAATAGCAGTTCTACAAGCTCACAATGCGTCACAAAGTAAGTTTTCAATTAAATGTAGTGGAGTAAAAGTTTCAATTATTTGGATCCGAGATGTAGTGGAGTAGAAGTAAAACACAAGTACAAATATCTCAAAATTGTACAGAAGTACAGTACTTGAGTAAATTATGCACCTGTTTTTACTGTACTTTACACCACTGTCATATGTAGCACTGCGGAACTCACCTGCAGTGTGTGTGTGTGTGTGTGTGTGTGTGTGTGTGTGCACGCGCGCTCGAGCGTGCATGCGTGCGTGTGTGTGTGTGTGTGTGTGCGCGCGTTTGTTCGTGCGTGTGTGTGCGCGCTCGCTCGCGCGTGCATGCGTATGTGTGTGTGTTGTGTGCGTGCGTGCGTGCGTGCGTGTGTGCGTGCGTGCGTGTGTGTGTGTGTGTGCGGGTTATGGGATCATGTAAATGACAACGCTTTGATGCAGCAGGGGCTATTGGATTCATAACTCACTGCCTGCCAATATCTAGATCTTGCCTCATCTTTTTAAACATTGTGGCTTTGTGTACCGAGTTGCAAAGATAGGAGCACTGTCAGAACTTCACCGAATGAGTTTGTGGCTGAGCAAAAGATAAATAAATAAGATGTTGGCTCGCAAGGGGGTAAATCGTCGCTGTCGGTATGGGAACTTTGCATGTCCGACAATCGTTGCTTTTCAGGAAATGGGAAATAATAAGATCCCGTATTCCAATGGCTGTTATGGCAGTTAGTTGGTCACAAGGCTCTTGTTAATGCATAGACACGTTCAAACTTTCTGAAACAGGAAAGAAGAGCCAACCTATACGAGCTTGCTCACAACGGGTCACACAATGTGAGCTTGGTTATTGTATTACTGTTTCATTTTCATCCCACAATTTCTGTAACTCTTTTCTTTTTTCACCCAGTGTCAATCATTGTTTAATGTAAACCTGCGGGCGCTTATACACTCCCTCTGGCAACCATGGGGAGAGCAACGAACTGACCTCGTGAAGCCGCTTCTTTTTTACCTGACGTATAAGCGCGTGGAAGATACATGTCATTCCAGTTTAGAGACCAGGATTACTGCAAGTTTCTTGTGGGAGAACAATAGTGTAAATTGCAAACTTCCCACAGAAAGGCCCACAGCGTCCACAGCGGGAATTGAACCCAGGACCTTCTAGTTGTGAGGTCGACGGCGCTAACAACACATTGTAGACTTTAGATATGTTTTCGACATTTTGCACAACACTCAGATCGCCTATTTCCCCTACTATACTTTTATTATAATGTAGATACTGGTTTTCTACCCGACAGGCCCCTAAATATAAATGCAAACAGAGACGAGGGGAAGGGATATATACTCTCAGAGACATGAGAGGAGGAACCACAGCGCCATTGTTTATGTGAGAGGCAGTGAAGCGCAACAAGTCAACAGGCGCCACAGATGCGGTCAGGCTTTAGCGCACTCTGGAATCTATAAAGCAGGGGATCGGGGCAACAATGCCTTTTAAGACGGACCAGGTTCGATCCCCATGGAGGCTGTGCCCGCTCGACCGAGGACCAATTAGAAAAGACAGACGAAAACATCCATTCATCCAGATTGTATGCAGTGGTGCAGAAAGTACTCGACCCCACGTTGTGCTCAAGTCAAATACTGGCCTCTCCTGGTCAAATATTCAACTGCAAGTGAATGATGCTCCGTCAGATGTGATGTATAGTTAAAGGTATATTCAGTGATTTCACTCAAAAAACCTTAGGTTTGGTTTTTGGCTGTGGGACCTAAGCCTTCGTCCAATCAGGATAGAGAGTCAAAAACGAAACCTAAGGTTTTTTGACCCCCCCCCCCCCCCCCAGGGGTTAACTGAGGACAGGGAGGAACTGCTTATATATGGTCAGCACACTCTAGTAGAGAGGATTATCACAACAAAACAAATAAATAAGTGATATTTGAATTAAGTGAAATCACTGACTCTACCTTTAAAGTACTGTGAGTGCTTAGTTTTCAATATAACCAAGTATTCAAAAGCTGCATGTGTTAAAAATTCCAAAAGCAAAAAGTGACGTCCATTTTCTGTCGATAATTTATATAAAAAAAACAGCGAATGTTTCAGTATTCCTTTTCAAAAAGTTATTTTGCTCCCCCCTTTTTCCCCCCAATGGATTCGTTGTGCCAATGAATCCCCCCTCCCCACGGCTTGCCACTGCTGTTGCACCCTCACCTGCCTGTGAGGAGCCCCCACCGGGAGGACATAGAGCCCCTATATAATCCTCTCGCTCAACATTCCCCGCTGCAGGCAGGTTCTGCTCCCCAGCCGGCAGGAGCACAGTATGTACATTCGCAAAATATCTTGCTTATGGTTTCCAAAGTGTTCTCAAGTGTTCCTGGATGGTGTTTGAAATGGACTGTATAACTCTGAGGCCCGTTTCCTATAGCGCGGTTGAACCGCTTCAGGTTTTTTTTATCCTGCCTAATATTGAAACGGTTCAGAGTGTTTCCACTGAAAATGAATTGGTTCAGAAGCCTAACAGGTTCTGTGAAAGCACCATGGTTGCAATTAAGAAACCAAACCAAAGTTGTTTTGATGGCAAAGGGGCCTGAGAGAGTGTATACAGATCAATTCTGTATACACTCTCAGAGTTATTGGGGGTCCTTGGATATTTTCTTTGTTATCCTAAAACTAAAGCAACTTAGCAAACCAACACAATTGTTCACAGTCAAATTCATGTCCATGTAAGCCTGGTTTGAAATTCCTGTCATGATGAGATATACACTTTTGTTCTAATCCATCTGCTTTATTTTCCATCCGTCAACATGGTTGACAGTTAAACAACCATGTGTTGACGGGAGGTTTATCCATTTGAACCGATAAGAAACACTATGAAGAGGTGTCTCAAGGCTGAGGCGATCACGCCCTCTGAGTCACTCTGACAAATGAGCGGTCCACAGCGACCGGCCATTAGTGATGTTGCTCTGTAAAGCGTTGCTTATAGCCGGCTGGCTGGCTGGCTCAGAAAGACCATGGATCAACGCTGAGTTTATACCAGACTGTTTTTGGCCCTGAGACCCAACATTTTGAAAAGAGCTTTTGAAATAAAGACATAAAAAAACAAACCGAGAAAAAAAAAAAAACTGTTCTACTCAACAACCATGAAAATGGGCCTGCGGCACGCCAAACAAACAGTTCCCGCCCCATTGTTTTTTGGGGAGGAAAATAAATAAATAAATAAAACGTTTCCACCACGTTATCAAACTGAACACAGAATGTCCCCAAAAAGCCTTCAAAGTGAACTGCAGGGCACATGCTGTATATGCTACGTATATACGGTTTTAACCTTATTAATGTTGTCAGCAGCATGGCCAGGGGGTCCCTACGCTACGGGTATATGAATTATACAAACGAGGCCATCCTATTGAAGTTTGTGATTATTATACAGAACGAGCACGCCGTTCAAAGTATAACACGGCGACCGGATGGAACATGGCAGTCGGTCACGCCCGTTGAAGTTCAATGGAGAAGTATACGTGGTGCCCTTGTCCTATAGTCGGTTCCTCAAGCTTATATAGGAGAACAAGTTGCTGACCTATTAGCGATGATTAGGAGCTTATAGAACAGGGGGGGGGGGGGGGGGGGGGGGGGTTGTTTGCATACGAGTTACATCATGTTCTCATGAAACTTTTCCTTTAAAGATGGAGTGCCACAATTGTTTTTATTTTTCCAGTTTTCCATGTGTCTATGAGGTGACAGTATACTTCATTACTAGGACCACTACCAGTTGACCTGTAGTAAGTCTCATGGTCAGGGGGGTAGGACCAAGTCTCATGGGATTTGGGATTTGTTTATAAACATTTGTGATCTGTTTATAAACATTTGTGATTTGTTTATAAACATTTGTGATTTGTTTATAAACATTTTGGGATTTGTTTATAAACATTTGGGATTTGTTTACAAACATTTTGGATTTGTTTATAAACATTTGGGATTTGTAAGTCTCATGGGGGGGGTAGGACCACTTCCAGTTGACCTGTAGTAAGTCTCATGGTCGGGGGGGTATAGGACCAAGTCTCATGGGATTTGGGATTTGTTTATAAACATTTTGGTATTTGTTTATAAACATTTGTGATTTGTTTATAAACATTTGTGATTTGTTTATCAACATTTGTGATTTGTTTATAAACATTTTGGGATTTGTTTATAAACATTTGGGATTTGTTTACAAACATTTGGGATTTGTTTATAAACATTTGGGATTTGTAAGTCTCATGGGGGGGGTAGGACCACTACCAGTTGACCTGTAGTAAGTCTCATGGTCGGGGGGGTAGGACCAAGTCTCATGGGATTTGGGATTTGTTTATAAACATTTTGGTATTTGTTTATAAACATTTGTGATTTTTTTTATAAACATTTGGGATTTGTTTACAAACATTTGGGATTTGTTTATAAACATTTGGGATTTGTAAGTCTCATGGGGGGGGTAGGACCAAGACACCCTGGAGTCGTTTATATGTGCAATCGTCTATTCACTTTGCATTTAGGGGTTTCTTCCTGGAGGGCTGAACCCTTGACAGTCAAACGGGCCCAATGAAATAAACAGTAATATAGTGACGTCACATTATCAGCGTGTTCTCTCCTCCTCCGTGTCATCCGAGGAGGGGTTGGCAAAAGGGGCCTTTCTGTGTGGAGTTTGCATGTTCTCCCCGTGTCCCCTATAGCGTAGGTATACCCTCACAAAAATAAAAACATGCAGTGATCCCGGTCTCTATACACTATACCTCCCCCTGGTCAGCCGGGGCGCCTGGTGGAGAGGAAAGGAACTGGTTGGAATAAAACGTGCGCGTTCCTTACGCGCTTGCATCCTACTGGGGAAACTGTCAGGTGAAAAGAAGCGGCCAGCAGCTCCTCACTCCTCATGCATTGAAGGAAGCATGAGCTCAGTCCGGGGCTCCTCTCCCCAGGTTAAGTGGCAGAGGGAGAGTATATATATCGGGCCAGGATTTTCGTGGTCACCGCGAGTTTACAGTACACATAATAAAACGCAACACGGAACGCTGCAAAGCCTTTGAAATTAACTATGTGAATAATGAGAGAGAGAGAGAGAGCGAGAGAGAGAGAGAGAAAGAGAGAGAGACAGCGCTGTACATGTAACCTTATTACCGTCGTGTAGTCACAAGGCGGCCGCCCTGCGGATATGAATTACAAACGAGGCGATACACCCTCCAGCACCCCCCCCCCCCCCCCCTCATTGAAGTCGTTTGCCATTTCGGAAGCGGCTAACATGCCATGTACTGTATGTGTAATAATGAGCCTGGGCATGCTAATCAGCCGAACGCAGTATAGTGTAATAGGTTTCACACACACACACACACACACACACACACACAGAGAGAGAGAGAGAGAGGGGGGGGGGGGGGGGGTGGTTGAGTGGGTGGTGGGGGGGGGGGCGTGACAGGTTTCAGGGGGCTGTTTTGACGTGACGATCTATACTGCTACAAAGGCTTAGTGACAGCCTGGCTAATGGAGAGAGCACAGCAGCACGGAGCAGGAGAACCAGCAAGGCACAAGGGTGTGGGGGGGGGGGCGGGGCGAGAGCAACAGAAGACGGAGAGAGACGGCCCGGAAGAAAGGAAAAACGGATCCGAGAAAGGATTTATTTTTTTCTGTCAGTGCTCTGTGGAATTGGGTGCACGAATTGGGTGCACGTGATATCCCCGGATTCTAGGGATATCACATGTGTGTGTGTGTGTGTGCGTGCATGTGTGCGTGCATGTGTGTGTGTGTGTGTGTGTGTGTGTGCGCGCGCGTGCGTCAGTGATGTATGTCCACTGTAGAAGTCATGGGCTGTGCTGTTGTTGTGTGCATGTGTTGCATGTGTGTTTGGTTGTGTTGTGTTGTGTTAAATGGTGCATTTATATAAATGGTAAATGGTGCATTTATATAGCGCCTTTATCCAAGGCGCGTTACATAGATTGTGTGTTGTGTTTGGTTGTGTTGTGTTGTGTTGCGTTGCGTTGTGTTGTGTTGTGAACCTGTAGTATACGAACTAGCCCGTGCAGGGCGGTGATTGATGTAACGTCCACGCTGCATTTCTTCTCAGAGCTGCGAGTCGAGACAAGCCTCGATCAATCAGCGCCAAGACTCCTGACCAATGGTTAAACAGAGGGGGGCGGGGGGGGACACCCCTAACCAGTGGTTAAACACCCGGTGGCCACAAGTGGTAATAGCAAATATATGTCAATCGCAGACAACAGATGGCAACATTAAAACACGTATATATAAGTCAATAGCAGACAATGTGATTTATTAAAGATGGGGTGCCACCTTTTTTTCCCACCCTAAAACATGATCATCAGGTATTATTACAATATAAGGGGGAAGAACTTTTTCCAAAAAGTGTACAGTAATTGTTAAAATCATGCTTTTATGTGGACACGCACCACCAGTTCATTAAGTATGCCTGGATTGCCTGGTGGGTGGTGATGGGTGGTGATCCACCTGAACTGAAGCCGCACCCACAGCTATAGTTGTATGATAAAGGGGGAGGGGTTAGGGGAGGGGCTGATATTGTGGTGTCACTATATTACTGTTTATTTCATTGGCCCGTTTGACTGCAGTCAAGGGTTCAGCCTCCAGGAAGAAACCCTAAATACAAAGTGAATACACCATTGCACATAAAAACAACTCCAGGGTGTCTAATGAAGTACTGTCACCTCATAGACACATAAAAATACAAACATTGTGGCACTCCATCTTAAACGGGAGGGGAAAAACACACGTGATTTTTGAAGCCTACTGTATGTGTCTATGGAGTTAGTATGGAGTTACTGTAATACAATATACAAATATTACATCTCTATGTGGTTTCTTCCTGAAAGATGCAAAGGGGGACACGGAGGGAAGAGCTTAGGCATATTCCGCATTCATTAGTCTAAAAGCACCACATTTTGCACATAATTATGTAGCCCATGTTTTAACTAGGGCACACACTTGGGAAACCGGCGACCTTGGGAAACTTTGTGACAGCATGCTGAAAGTCGGGGTATACCATTAACCCATTCTGACCGGGCACCCATTTTGGTGTTGGCATCATGTTATGCTTTAGCTATTGAAAAATAGCAGATCTACAAGCTCATATCGCGCCACCGAGTGGCGCGATACGAGCTTGTAGGTCTGCTATTTTTGAAAAATTCGAAGAACGACTGACATTTTTAGAATCTGATCTCAGGTCAGAATGGGTTAATCAGACCAGTGTGTGTCCCGTGGAAACCTCGTATGAATCTGATCTCAGGTCAGAATGGGTTAAAGAAATGTCAGTATTTGCTTTAAGTATAGCATGTGACAAACTATAGGGGTTTTCATGATTCATGATTTGCACAATTCTTTTTTACACTTCTTGAGCTATATAACACATTTGATGAGGTCATCATCGCACCGCCGGCTCGGGTGCCCCGTATAGCTAAATCATTAGAGCATGCCCTACTGGGCTACATCTGTGCATTAAATGTGGCACTTTTAGACGAATTAGCGCAAAGTCGCCCTTCCCTCTCCCTATAAGCTCCTCCACTAACCAATAGTTAAACAGTGGACACACCAGGGGGGGAAAAAAGCATCCTGTGTTTCCTCATGGAGTATATTCTGGGGCCTATCGGTTGCTCCTTAATCTTCTTCGGCAGCTTTCCGAAGAATTGCTCATTCCAAAAGGAGGGGACGTGATGTGATTGTATCCGTGTGTGTGTGTGTGTGTGTGTGTGTGTGTGTGTGTGTGTGTGTGTGCGTGTGTGTGTGTGTGTGTGTGTGT
>NC_137867.1:7946037-7996920 GCF_963924005.1 Protomyctophum bolini | reverse complement strand
AGCTGTTTTTCTTTTCTTTTCTTTTCTTTTCTTTTCTTTTCTTTTCTTTTCTTTTCTTTTCTTTTCTTTGTTATTATGTTCTTGTTGTATATGTCTGTTTGTCTTTAAAAAATATATATATATATATACTTTATAAAAAATAAAATAAAATAATTGAGTAGCCGCTGCTTCCTCGGAGGAATTCCCTGGAGCAAATTCCCTGGCATAAATCAGTGAACCATTTATATTTTACCCGGGCAGAAACATGTGGAAATGCAAACAAGTTTTTCCCGGGCCCGCGGACCTGCATGTCAATGGTCCTTATATTACGCCCGGGGTCATAGAGGCTGCGGTCAAAGATGGGTCAGTATCTCTGAGGAGAGATTATGTCAGGTTGACACGAAGCTCTCATTTAGTGGAGCTGGAGGAGAGAGCTTGATGTCCATATCTTTATATGCACCACGCCACTATTATCAAGCCTCAACACGCATTGGACAGTTATCTGACAAATGCACAACAGACAAAACCAAGGCCCCAGGCCTCTCATCCAAACGAAAACAGCATTTTTGGTCAATGAAACAGTTTCCGTGGAACCGCGTAGACATGTAAAAGACAGTAAAGCAGAGATAAAAAATCACACCTGTGTGAACCGAGTGGGCAACTCCCCTCTCTCCCCCCTCCTCTCTCTCTCTCTCTCTCTCTCTCTCTCTGCTCCGCCAGATTAGCTTTATTATGGATATCAATCCGCGTCACTGAGACTATATTTTTCATTATTATTTTGGCTCGGCCTTTCCTTCTTTAGAGAACCTAGACAGTCAGAAGTTGGATTTGCGTCCAGCAGGTGGCACCCATGTCCACATACTTCTCTCGTTCCAATTTCACGCATGCGCACAACCACTCATGCTCATGATGACTGATGATACATGATTCATGATACACACGGACAATACATTGCTGGTTGTAGGAGTGTTGCACCACTCAAAATAACAAAACACGATTACGTCACTGCTCAATTTGTGCATGGTACTTAATTAACTGCTCGTGACGGAATGTTCCGCCATTTAGAATCCAACCCGCAACTGCTTTTGGCGGAACGTTCCGTCAATTAAGCTTTATTACTGATATCGTTTTCTGTTTTTTTTGCTTGGCCTTTCCTCTTCAGCGATCCTAGTCAGGTTTTGCGCGTGCGCTACGCGCACTGCCGTTCACTTCTTGTGTACAGGCGGACAAAAAAGCTGAATAACTAAATCTACGGAGCTCTCCGTGGTCTTTTCTGATTATTCGGTGATCTCGATTGCAGGAACATTGGGCGTTTTCTAGAGCAAGGATGGACTCATTTTAGCTCTCTATCATTGACGCTAATATTTAGCATCTAACGATGGCCGCCCAAACCGGACGTGCGTCACACTATAAAGCCAAGTAGATCTGCGTCGGCAGTCTAGCGTTGGCTCTTGCGTCCACCAGGTGGCAGTCAACGTCGTAAGTGAATCAACTTGGTTACTTTCCACCACTGCCCATAGAAGAGACAGCATGAAGTGGTTAAACCATGTTGGTGTTTTTGATGTTATAATTTAGCTATTTTTGAAAAAAAAAATGAAAATGTGTCGCAAATTTGGAATATATATTTTTTTCAGAACGAACTAACTAAAATCTTTGCTTCTGGGGGGGGGGGGGGGGAGTCCCCTGGAACAACATATTTTCAGATGGGGGTCGGCGGCCAATTACATATCATTTTTTGGGATCCCTGATACAGAACATGAGGTATTGCAGAAAACTGTCAGCATTTAGAATATATATTTTTTTTTTAATTTCAACGTCAGGCCTAAATGGGTTATGATGATTGTGATGCTGTGTTAACTACCTTTGCTGGGGATATGACTTTCACTCCACTACTTTCCAAACTAGGAAAGGAGTAAACACTGCCATATTTAAAATAGTGAAAATACTGTGGCATGTATATTGTCTCAGGGCTCATAATGCCTGGCTTATTTAAATTAAATTAAATGAAAATCTTAATACAGTAGTCTGCATCGGTATTAAAACTGAAAATGCACTTTGTAATTACTACTTATGCATACTTACAGTACACAGACATAGAACATAACGTCAGTGATAGCTGACAACCTCACAAGATGGCGCCACGTTGAATTCAATGAACGGAGGGGAGGCATTTTGCTCCTCGTGACAATTACAAGTACAGTAGGTACTTTTAAATACTTGGAATACTATTTTTGAGTGGTGCAACCACTCCTACAACCAGCAATGTCCGTGTTGGTCATGCCCTATGTGACGTTAATGAGCACCAGTATGTACCAGTAGGGGCCAGTAGGGGTGCTGTAGTACTGCACTGTTGCCTGCTAATGAGAGAGAGAGAGAGGGGGGGGGAGAGAGTGGGGGGGGGGGGGGGGGAGAGAGAGGGAGTTGCACACTCTGTGATTTTTTTTTAAGTCAGAGCTTCGATAACTACAGTGCAAATTTGACACAGCAACTTCCACTTGACTTAGTTGAGCAACATTTGACCGGGAGTGTCTATGCTTCTTTGACTTGAGTACCGGGGTTGAGTACTTCATTATTGTCCACCACTTGCGTGTGCTCATATCCATTATGTCCACTTTGTCCTCGTTAGTCGTGAGTTGTTGTTGCACGCGCTGACCAACATTTAACCTTTGAGCGTTAAGCAGGTTCCTAATTCCTGCATGTAATGATTCCGATGGTCATTCTGAAGAAGTCGCTGTAGTGGATGTCCCACACGGGATTGAAACCTCGTATCTCCATGGTTATTTCAACTGTCACAACAGAAGAAACCTCGTATCTCCATGATTATTACAACTGTCACAACAGAAGAAACCTCGTATCTCCATGATTATTACAACTGTCACAACAGAAGAAACCTCGTATCTCCATGATTATTACAACTGTCACAACAGAAGAAGCCTCGTATCTCCATGATTATTACAACTGTCACAACAGAAGAAACCTCGTATCTCCATGGTTATTTCAACTGTCACAACAGAAGAAACCTCGTATCTCCATGGTTATTTCAACTGTCACAACAGAAGGAACCTCGTATCTCCATGATTATTTCAACTGTCACAACAGAAGAAACCTCGTATCTCCATGATTTTTTCAACTGTCACAACAGAAGAAACCTCGCATCTCCATGAGTTTTACAACTGTTACAACAAAAAATAATGCCCTACTTTTTGTTTGCAAGAGCCATTGCAATCTTGAATATTGCCTATTTTCGCAAAACATGGAAATGATTGATTGTGTTTTGTTTTATTTGTATTCAAGATGTAATCATTCTCGAGTATAGGCCTATCAGTACTCATTTGCAATCTCATTGGGTAATAATTGGGGAAAAGAAAGGCATAGGCTTATATTATGTGAAATATAAAAGTTACATATTTTAAGAAACTGAGACAAATTTAAAACAAATGTATTTTGTTTACACATTGCGGTGACCAGTTTGGTCATGGTCACCAGGGTTCTAAAACGACTCAAGGGGTACTATAGAGTGCATGGTTAACCTCAATGTATTCTGCAATATTACAAATATTGAACCAATGGACAGTATAATATTAACAAGAGCTTGTGACTAAATAATAACTACACTGGATCCATTGGATTTTTCCAGTTTTGGCTTCACTGCACTGGCTTCCGGTTGTTTTTAGGATTGATTTTAAAATTGTTTATAAAGCTCTCATGACTGCCTGCCTAAATATGTCCCAAACCGCCCCCTAAGGTCTTCCACTGCTGGCCTGCTGGCTTTGCCTAAAAAAAATGGCAACTACAAAATACGGGGAAGCAGCTTTTTGCTTCTACAGGCCGATGGCATGGAACAAGCACCCACTGTACCTTCGACAGGCAGCCTCTGTAGACATTTTTAAAGCACAGCTCAAGACCCACTTCTACACCCTTGCTTTTAATTGATATTTTATTTATTTTTGGTATTCATGTCCTCACTGTATTGCATTACTGCTCTTGTTTTGTAATGTTTATGCCTTGCTTTTCTTTTCTTTTCTTTTTTCTCTCCATTGCTCTGTAAACCACTTTGAGCTGCATTTCATGACATGAAAGGTGCTCTACAAATAAAGTTTTATTATTATTATTGGATCCTTGGATTCTGTCTCCATTTCGTGAAAAGTATACGAGGTTTTGGACATACAGGGTTTCCACCCGACACCGACAGGGGCGCTACATGTCATTAGCCAATAATAACAGCTAACCTAATAAGCAACGAGAGGAACACTGGTGGCTCCAACCTTTACGAAGCCATGAAGCTTCAGTGGAGACAGTCGGCCATCTATTACCCACTTAACCTTGTACTAAGTAAGTATGGTACTTCGCTATGTTCAGACCTGCACTTTTTTACTTTTTCCAATATTTTATATTTCTAGTCCACAGAATGTCAGAGTCAAATATGTGTTAAAAGACAAATAAACCACTACTACAAGTATTTGACAGCTTTAGTTACTAGTTACAGATTATGATTGTGTGTGTGTGTGTGTGTGTGTGTGTGTGTGTGTGTGTGTGTGTGTGTGTGTGTGTGTGTGTGTGTGTGTGCGTGCATGTTCCTGATCACACTCATGAACCAGTAGACAGAAGACACATTGTCATTGCAAGGTGTGCGCTTTCGCTTTCTCTCTCTCTCTCTCTCTCTCTCTCTCTCTCTCTCTCTCTCTCTCTCTCTCTCTCTCTCTCTCTCTCTCTCTCTGTGTGTGTGTGTGTGTGTGTGTGTGTGTGTGTGTGTGTGTGTGTGTGTGTATCTGTACTGATGGAAGTGGAAGTGAGCAGGCTACTTTGCATGCAGTGGTATGCACACGCTATGAATGATGAGCATGTCTATGGGTGCACTGAAGCATGTCCACACCATGCACGCACGCACGCACGCACGCACGCACGCGTCGAAGCCAGCCACCGTCAAGGTCCAGCTTCAAGGTAAAGAAGGGTTGCAATCCGGGGCGTCTAGCTCAGCCTGTTCTCACTAGAATTGCAGCGTCCCATTAATTCACTCCCATTAATTCATTATGAACTACATTTTGATTCATCCATCACTTATCCACAGTCGGGTCACGGGGGGCAGCAGTTCCAGCAGAGAGCTCCAGACTTCGCTTTCCTGCATGGCAACATTAGCTATACTTCCTCCTGGGGAATCCCGAGGTGTGTAAATTTATGGGATAAGGGGTTTAGCGGCGACGAAAATGGAGCCCATAATCTGCCCATTTGGTCCTTGGGTCTGCCAGGAGGTGTCCTATATACCAGCGGGACGTGCCCAGAGGCTCTCCCACACACATGAACGTCTCATCTCGTCCTACAACAGCACAACAACCATCTACAATACAAACTCAATATACAAGCTCAGCAACGGGTCGAGTCTATCCACACTTTTCCTGGGCTGTGTGTGCTCCAGTTCCTGTCGATTTGATCCAATGAAAGCCAATGAAACTGGTCAGATGACCAATGATATCCAATGAAATCAACAGGAACTGGAGCACACACAGCCCAGGAAAAGTGTGGATAGATCTGATATATTTCCCAATATTTTTTGAACAATTTTGAAAGTCAATTTAAAAAAAAGCATTCAAACAGAGTGTTTATCAACATTGAACCCATGAAATGTATTAACGTATTAACGTAATGTTTATTAAATAATGACTATACACTGGATCCACTATATGGATCCACAATGGCTCTTAATTTCCTTCCATTTCCCTGAACATCAACGTTTTGTTTTTTTTGCACATATACAAGGTTTCCTCCCAGGACGGCGACGATATATTTGATTTGTATCTCTCTTTTATTACATATAATCCATTCGGGAAATGAGGGGTTATAGGATTCCGGGATCAGACCTCACGGCCTCGCCGTTTGGTCTGGCCCATATGCGGCGCGTGCGAGCGAGGCACCCCCATTCCCACTCCACCTTCCCCCATCTTGTTTAATTTCATCGGCTCAATATGATGTGTTGAAACAGTATATAGGGCTCCAGTGGGACGCGTGGAACACGCTGGCCGATTCTCAGGCACTCTTTCATTTCAAGGACCCTCCCCCTTGGATGAATGCATTACATGCCAGTGGTTAACAACCCCCTCAAGCTCTATGAGCTTGTAGATCTGCTATTTTGCAATAGATATTTCTCAATAGCTATAAAGCCCCAAAAACGACTTGTTTTATATCAATTGCACACCCCATGAAGCCTCGAATTCACTGAGATATGCTTGTTTTTGTCGTATTCCTGAGCCAATAATTTGATGACCTGCAGACAATTATTCAAACCAAGTATTGGCATGAAAATTGCCATGAATCCAAGGCTTCGTGGGGTGTGTAATTGATAGAAAGTAAAGCATTTGTTGCCCATTGTCAACCCGACTTCCTAATCGAAGCCATTTTTGTCATATAGGGCTGTGGACAGTTAAAAAAAAAAAACAGCGTAAAATAAAAAGACGATGTACATTACATCTTCAAGTGGTAAGACAGATGTATGCTATATTAAAACATATATATTAATCTGGGGATCACCCCCCCCCCCCCCCGGAACACCCTCAAGGACCCCCCCCCCCCCAGGGGGGCTCTGAGAACCCTGTAGCCTACATGGGGGAAGCTACTGTACAACATAATCACACTGTAATGCGGTGTGAAATAAATGGAACGGGTGCGATATAATAATTTTTTGTGAAAATAATGAGCTGTTCTTCTGACACCGCGGGGGCCCTCGCCACACAAAGCCACACAAAGACCTAAACAAAAGCAGGCTTATCTCGACGCAGACAAAGGCCCCGCCGGGCTACAGTATATATATATATATATAGGCCATGTAGATTATGGATATGAGTTATTATGTGCAGTAATAGCTGACGAATCAAATGATCCGGGTGTTTGGGCTTGTCAGGAACAATTGAGGCCCAGTGTGTCAGCGTGGCCTACATCATGCCCCCCCCGGGGGACCCTGCAGTGCAGCGCACACACACACACGGGTCACTGCATGGTCACACACACCTCGTTGTGATTGTTTGGACGAATCGGTGAGCGCACTGTGCTCTCTCTCTCTCTCTCATGCATGCCTGGCTGCATGGCAGCCTGTACGAGGCATTTAGCGGAGGCTTGTGTTCAGAGCCGACTTGCAAAGTGCGAGGGTCGGATTGAGCAGGGTATATGCGCGCGAACTCGCGACTACGTCAACTACAAGGTGAAGTATAGGAAAAGTGCTCCTCGGAGCACAGGTCTCCACCAGGTCACGGTATAGGTTATTGTGGGCCATGCAATGATCGGAAATTCGCCAGTCATGGTGGAATATGAAAATTCCTGCACTCATGTGAAGTCAGGGGCGCCCACTCACTGTGGCTGCCACATGATGTTACTGCTTAAAAGAAAACGTTAAGTCCATAGACTTGGGTGTTTTTTTTTGGGAACGTGCTGTTTGTTAAAGGGACACTTTTTGCAAAAAAAAAATATGTTAATGACGTTTAGAAGCTTTAGAACACTTTCCTGGGGGTCTTTATGTGTGTAATATGTGGTTTTAGATATTTTAGATTGTAGCAGTGAGCCTGTTGTCTCTGATGTCATGGACACTGGGCTCACTTCCTTCCTGGACTACATGTTGTCTCAGTAAGACAGCTCTCCCCCCTATCCACAAGGAGGAGCAGTGCACCAAAGAATTATGGGAATTGTAGTCCAGGAAGGTAGTGAGACCAGTGTCCATGACATCAGAGACAACAGGCTCACTGCTACAATCTAAAATATCTAAAACCACATATTAAACACATAAATACCCCCAGGAAAGTGATCTAAAGCTTCTAAACGTCATTAACATATATTTTTTTTGCAAAAAGGGTGAAGTGTCCCTTTAAAGAAACATTAAAAGTCCATAGACTTGACTGCCACATCATGACGTAACGAGTGGTGCCGTTTTGATTGCACACTGTGATTGGCTGGAAGGTGTGTCATTCTGCGCTGTGATTGGCTTGAAGGTGTGTCATTCTATACGCTGTGATTGGCTGGAAAACCATTCACCAGAATGGTGCCAATAGTCGCTACTACTACTTTGGGATGTCTAGCAATACAAATGCAATGCATGTACACACCACATAACCCAATTAAACACTGCACATATACTATGGGTATGCCATATCCCCGAACGGGTATGGACTATCCAACTATAATTCTACAGATTGTGTCCTCAAAATGCGTGGACGGAACACGTCCTCACTCACAGTAGACAATATTCACACAAGTAGACTGCAGATAGAACAGTGTAGTCACTGTAGTGTCTCCGTTATGGGCAATGCAAAAAGGTGATGTTTACTTTAAGATCAGGCAGTAAAACCAGACAGCATCCTCGCCTATAGGCCTGTCACTCATCTTGTCCTCTCAAAGACTCGCCCTCACATCTTTCACAGTGTCTTTATGCCTATCTCTCTCTCTCAAGCCAGTCCCAGGGTTCTCACAACAAAGACAATAATAATAATAACTAGAACCGAGTGCATACTTGCTTGTTGCACACTAGTAGGCCATAAATGGCCAACTAGTGCGCAAGCAGAGCGCGCAAGTACTTTCGACCGCTGGAAACTATCACATCTCAGTATCTCTGTGAAGGAACGTTTGAAATGTATAATCATTACGTGTAACTATTTGCTACCTACCTACTTTTTGATTAGCAGTATACTGTGGTTACTTGGTTCCAAAAAGTGACAGACGTTTTTTCAACCGTTTTCATGTGTATGCAAATCTGTGCCTGGTTTGCTGGGACCAGATACCACATTACGTCATCCTTAAGAGCTGGGACCAGAGTACATGGTGTGTATATGTATGACTAGCTCTCAGTGATGACGTAAGAGAAATATACTGATTAGCAGTATACTGTGGTTACTTGGTTCCAAAAAGTGACAGCCAAGTTTTTTTCAACCGTTTTTATGTATATGCAAGTCTGTGCCTGGTTTGCTGGGACCAGATACCACATTACGTCATCGTTGAGAGCTGGGACCAGAGTACATGGTGTGTATATGTATGACTAGCTCTCAGTGATGACGTAAGAGAAATGGTCATCTGTGTAGTCTGGTCCCAGCAGACCAGGCACAGATTTATAAATTACAAATCACATTACAACTACATACAGAGTATGTAGTTGTAATTTGATTAGCAGTATACTGTGGTTACTTGGTTCCAAAAAGTGACAGCCAAGTTTTTTTCAACCGTTTTTATGTATGCAAGTCTGTGCCTGGTTTGCTGGGACCAGATACCACATTACGTCATCGTTGAGAGCTGGGACCAGAGTACATGGTGTGTATATGTATGTGATGACGTAATGTGGTTGAAAAAAAACTGGCTGTCACTTTGAAGAGACCAAGCGAAATTATTACTTGCGCGCTCTGCTTGCGCAAGTAGCAAAAATAAGCAGGAATGTTTTAGGGAGGTGATGTCAGATTTAAGGAATCATCACACTACCCTGCACTGATGATCACGGCCTACTGTATCTCTCAAAGAAGACAACACAGCAAAAAATTACAAATTAAAAAATATAATTAGGGATGTCAGGTATTATCTGCCAATATTTGAATACAAATGTAATATCAGAGATTATTATTATCGGTTTTAATTCATTTACATTTCTCCCTAATGTATTTCTCCCCAACGTTTAATTTTATTTGGAAACCAATAATTCCACAATCAGTATCGGTTGATATCGGTAACAGAAATTAGGAGGACAATATCAGGATATCAGCTAAAACGGGTACAGAGAGAGTGAAGTGCTAGGGGGTGAGGTGGAGTCTGAAGAGGTGAGTGCTAGGGGGGTGAGGTGGAGTCTGAAGAAGTGAGTGCTATAGGGGGGTGAGGTGGAGTCTGAAGAGGGGAGTGCTAGGGGGGTGAGGTGGAGTCTGAAGAGGTGAGTGCTAGGGGGTGAGGTGGAGTCTGAAGAGGGGAGTGCTAGGGGGTGAGGTGGAGTCTGAAGAGGTGAGTGCTAGGGGGGTGAGGTGGAGTCTGAAGAGGTGATAGAGTGCTAGGGGGTGAGGTGGAGTCTGAAGAGGTGATAGAGTGCTAAGGGGTGAGGTGGAGTCTGAAGATGTGTGGCATGGGAATTGCATTTTTATGACTACTTTTTTCAAGACATTTTCATTCACTTGAAAGCTTCAGATTGATGGTCACCCTTAACTGCACCACTTGGTGTGTGTGTGTGTGTGTGTGTGTGTGTGTGTGTGTGTGTGTGTGTGTGTGTGTGTGTGTGTGTGTGTGTGCGTGCACGCGTGCAGTTGGGCATGCATGCGTGTCCGTCAGATGACAAGTTAACGGATGGTATTCATTTCTGGGTTAAACTATTCAGTTGTAACTAAACCCTCTTGTTTTAACCCGTCTGACCTTGAAAACAACAACAACCACTAAAAAAACCTGGGGGATTAGCAGCAGAACATAATAGCAGCTGTCTTCAAACCAACCCTGATATACAATATGACAGGGGTGACAGGGGTATGATGACAGGGGTGACAGGGGTATGATGACAGGGGTGACAGGGGTATTATTACAGGGGTGACAGGGGTATGATGACAGGGGTGACAGGGGTATGATGACAGGGGTGACAGGGGTATTATTACAGGGGTGACAGGGGTATTATGACACGGATGACAGGGGTATGTGACAGGGGTGACAGGGGTATGATGACAGGGGTGACAGGGGTATTATGACAGGGATGACAGGGGTATGTGACAGGGGTGACAGGGGTATGATGACAGGGGTGACAGGGGTATTATGACAGGGATGACAGGGGTATGTGACAGGGGTGACAGGGGTATGTGACAGGGGTGACAGGGGTATGATGACAGGGGTGACAGGGGTATGATGACAGGGGTATGTGACAGGGGTGACAGGGGTATTATTACAGGGGTGACAGGGGTATGATGACAGGGGTGACAGGGGTATTATGACACGGATGACAGGGGTATGTGACAGGGGTGACAGGGGTATGATGACAGGGGTGACAGGGGTATTATGACACGGATGACAGGGGTATGTGACAGGGGTGACAGGGGTATGATGACAGGGGTGACAGGGGTATTATGACAGGGATGACAGGGGTATGTGACAGGGGTGACAGGGGTATGATGACAGGGGTGACAGGGGTATTATGACAGGGATGACAGGGGTATGTGACAGGGGTGACAGGGGTATGATGACAGGGGTGACAGGGGTATTATGACAGGGATGACAGGGGTATGTGACAGGGGTGACAGGGGTATGATGACAGGGGTATGATGAAAGGGGTGACAGGGGTATGATGTCAGGGGTATGTGACAGGGGTGACAGGGGTATGATGACAGGGGTGTCAGTGTAACGAACCATATACTTTGAGCAAGAAGTACAGTATTGTTTCCCCTAAAGGCTAAAGAGTTTCTCCCCCTGTCCAGACGGCGGCGCTGTTGCCCACAACACGAGTTTAACAGGGGACTTTCAAAGTTACTTCACACTGGACTTTGGCTGCCTATGTTTATAGTTTCTCTTTATTTGAATCATATAAACGGTTTTCATGGTTATATAGTGTAGCCTATTATTATTATTTATGTCTCTACCAACTTCTTCAGTGTGTTTTTCTTGAAAGAATTGTATTTGAGTTCGTTTTGTTACAGTCTGTTTTGTATAGCTTTTACTTTGAAACTGTGAGAAACAGGAAGGAAGTAGTCAAGTAGATGAGTAGAGTTCAGCGCGGTCTTTCTTTGCAACAGAGTCATGAATGAAAACGACAGCAAAGGAACGAAACGAAAGGTTTATCTAGTTTAAGCACCTGGCTGAGGGCAACAAGGTAGGCCTACTGTTATTATTTTGTTGCTTTGTATGCGATCTCTTTTACGTTGCTTCTGTGCATCTGTGTTATGTTAATAGTAACTTTGAAGACGTGATTCTGCCACTCTATTTTGGACCCCTTTTGTGAAGCCTCAGTAACGTTGGTAAATACTTATGGCCGATTCCGATAAATGCTACCGATTATATCAAGCATCCCTAACAAAAAGCATGTAATCCGAGGCAAAATGGGTGTGACATAAAAGGCTGCATCTAACCGAGAAATGTCGAGACAGAACTTCAAAGTATTTAGAAGTGTACACACTACACACACACGCTCTGCTGAGCGGCACGGTCAATCAATCAATAGTACACGATCAATGAGGAAGAAGAGAAGAGGCTAAGCTCCTAAAGAGGTGCGTGCGTGCGTGCGTGCATCTCACCTGCTGTAGTTGGACTCTCACCTTCGGCTTCTGTGAAGAGAAGCGATACATGATATTAGTTTACAATGTCAACATCAAACACCTGTGTTTGTGTGTCAGAAAACACCTACAGTAGAGCACTGGTTCCCAAACATTTTCATGTCAAGGACCCCTAAATTGACAGTAATTAGCCCGCGGCCCCCCATTAGAAGATAAATATATCCCAGGGACCCCCATAAGAGTTCGATTTTTACAGTTCTAGCAGTGGTTCTCAACCAGTTTCATTTCAAGGAAGGACCCCCAATTTGAACCAGCTCAGTGGCCTTGTGGTTAGAGTGTCCGCCCTGAGACTGGGAGGTCGGGGTACCAAAGACTCTAAAAAGGGGACCCAGTGCCTCCCTGCTTGACACTCAGCATCAAGGGTTGGATTGGACATATTAGCATCATGTCCAGGGGGTGTAGTTGTACATCAAGCTGCCTCACGCTACAGAAACAGGAGATAGGCTCCTGCCCTATGGGCCTCATATGGCTCGGCAAGGCTACTTACTTACCCCCAATTTGACATGCATTAGGCTACGGACCCCCATTTAATGGCATTTCTATCTCTGGGACCCCCATGATGGTAAAATCAATATTAATTTAACTCTGAGAGTGGTTCCATTTGTAGCCTACACCCTCAGAGTCACAGACCCATAAGGGTCCATTTGTTTCCAAACTATCATTTAGCTGGGGACCCCGTGGAACTCCCTCAAGGACCCCTGGGGGTCCCCGGACAAGGCGGTACAGTTTGTCACATGGCCCTGTGTCCGTTCCCTATCGCTCGCCAAGGTCACACGTCCACAGACATTCTCCTACTAGCTCACAGAGATGACAGAATGTGTGAGAGTTGGTCAAGGCTTCGACATACGGAATAGGACAGATCCGTTCAAAAGGATGTTTCACTTTCAAACATGTTAGGGGCCATTTCAACATCTACTCTGGGCTAATCTGTGAGCACCCCAGACAGTTTTTTTTTTAAATTATTATTATTTTTAAGTTTGATTCAGAATTTAGAGATTTGATATCAATTTGATGGCTCAAAACCCATTGTAATTTTTAATTAAAATTGTAATCATGTTAAATTAATTGAAAACACACGTGTCCGTGGTTCATGTGACTGATATTGTCCTAATGCGTGAGGGGGCCGTGTTTTTTTCAATAACTTTTTAATGTTTCCATCAGTGGAAAACATTATGACCGCTGTGTACTCTATAGTCGGTCTGCTCTTTCATCTTTCTACCATAAACCTCTTCACCAAAAATAGCTGATCTACAAGCTTGTTTTGATTGATTGATTGATTGATTGATTGATTTAAATATCTATTAACAGTTTTGCTACGGTATACATTTCAAGCACAACTCAATACGAGGACTGTGAGTGGACGACCCGATAAAGCATTACACTTGTTTACAAGAGGGTCCACCTTGTTCAATTCATCAACACATTTAGAGACGTACAAATAGACACTTCTATAATAGCCATATCCATATCATAAAGGAGGTAAAAAAGGGAAAAGAAACATTTACAATGAGGGAGAAAAGGGGTGTGTGTGTGTGTGTGTGTGTGTGTGTGTGTGTGTGTGTGTGTGTGTGTGTGTGCGTTAGTTTGACGCACTACTCCTCCCACAGTTTTGACTGTACGCACTTGAGCCATATGTCAAATTGACCGGAAAAATCGGGAATCGTGTGCGTGTACTTTGCTAAGAGAAATGTTGTATAGTTTAATTGATATGAATTTATTAGTGAATTAAATTTCCCCATTGACATGAATGGGAAAATGCAAAAAATCACATTCAAGTATTTTTTCCTCTGAGACTGTAAGCACTATAGTTACAAAACTTGGAGGAAACATTCATAATTATCACTAAAATTAATTAAAATTATATATTTTTTAGGTCGGCCTCATGGTGGCGCTATAACAGCCCACTTTACCTTTTGGCTTATAACTCTTGAACCGTAGGTCGTAAAATAAATTAAAAAAAATCCCTGGATTCCTTGGGTCATGACGCATCTACCCATATAGGCCACGCCCATTTGCGTCATGATAGATTTTCCTCGTAGGCTATATGTCCAAAACGGTTACTTTTCAGGAAATGTATTAAGTAGTAGTAGTATTATTAGTATTATTAAAATAAACTGAGTTCCAATAGATCAATATACTTTTCATCGGTTCAGTATTCATTAAAAAAAAACCCACTGACACACTGGTGCTAATGGAAACAAATATTCTCTCCGGTTTTCCAAGTGACATGTCTCTTTGAGGGAGAAAGATTTGCGTACCATAATATGACAAAAGGTGCTATGAAGTAACAATGTAATTCAGGGTGCCGGGGATTATTTACAAGGGTGACCTGAGACAAAAAGTGTTTGATAGAACCACTGGTATTCAGATAGTAGATGCAAGTGAAAGTTCTGGAGAGAGGGGGGAAAAAAAGGCCAAATGGCAACAAACATTCAGGTCCAGCCACTCCGGGAGGGTTCGCTATTAAGTAAAAGGCTTTGATTACATTTGGGCTAGAGACATTCAAATACACAAAACACTTGCACCTCCCCTCAGGGTGTAGTGAAACAAAGAGACACAGAGTGTCTCTCTTCTACAAGGGGAAGTTTCTCTCATGGCACATTTATGCTTGGTGTTGAAGTAACGCAGGAGAGCTTTAATATCAATGCATTGGCGTATTAAAAACTTCCCCCAAACAACTAATATCAGTAGTGTTTAGGTCAGCTATTTAGAGCAGCCATTTGCACTATATTTGAAATCGGGCTCTACTCTTTTCTTTCCTAGAAGATGTAGTGGAGTCAAATAAAGTGCAATAGTGCCTTTGAAACACAGTGGACTGAAAGTCCTTCCCCGTTATAGCAGCATTTCCCAGCCACTGAAGTAGTGTGTAGTGTTGTATACTTGCAGAAACTCACTGCCATCTTGCTGTATTTTGGTGTTTTGGTAGACAGGGAAGTCAGGGATACATACTGAGTGAAAACACCACCACACCACTCTAGTGGCTGATAACTGCTGGTGGAGGCACGATAGGGTAAAAAAAGATGTTATGTAAAAACAGAGCAAAGTTACATTCTATGCCTTATGGAACCCTTTAAGGGTCCCCATTGAGAACCAGTGATGCAACATTTATGGCCCAGCAGGCCATCTAAAGTGGCTTATTTGCATTCCAACTCAACTCATTTCAATGATATTAAGAATATGATGTAATTAAGCTGTAGCCTATTGCTCTTTGCTCAATTGTTGAATTAAGTTTGCTCAAGAGATGTGGCCTCATTCCAGCACTCTCACCACCCTTTTAACCATCTGTCACGAAACAGTAAATTGGCAGACGGCTTGATGACTTTCATCTGAGACACTTTTATGGGAAAACCAGCGCATTTGTACTGACCTAAAACCAGCTGTTTTCTACTGTGCACTCCAGGCAGCACTATGACTACTGGAAGATGTACGCGTTGTGAGCTTGTACATCGGGTTATTTTCACTACTACTACTACTACTACTACTACTACTACTACTAGGCTACTACTAGTACTACTACTACTACTACTATTACTACTACTACTACTACTACTACTACTACTACTACTACTACTACCACTACTACTACTACTACTACTACTAGTCTGTGTTTTTATTTCTTTACTGCACAGCTGCCCCCCCTTTGACAACTTGTAGATTTATGAACTTTCAATCTTTTAAACCAATGACCTCTTCCTTCAGGAAAGGATTCCATATAAGCCTTCTGGCTTCTTATTTTCCTTGCATTGTATTTTTGTTTCTTTGATATGTTATTGTCAATTTTTTGTACTATATGCTAAATAAATAAACCAAAAATAAACCAAACCAAACTACTACTACTACTACTACTACTACTACTACTACTACTACTATTTTTGCGGAGCGGTCTTGATATCGGAAGGTCACTAGTTCGTATCCCCGGACCGGCACGTTAAAATCACCACCGCTGAAGTGCCCTTGAGCAAGGCATTGAACCCCTACCATGAAATGTTCTATGAGCAGGGCCTGGCTGTAAACAAGTTCTTGAGCTTAGTCCAGTTACCCTGGGTAAACATAGTGACTTTGCTTTGCCCCTTTCGCTGTAGGGCTATGGCGTTTTACTGTTTTGGCAGACGTGCTTTTGGGCTACCACGACAAACAGCAAAAACACTCAAATAAAGCGAGTCTTAGTTGTGCCGTTATATTTTTTTAACCTGCTGCTTATTGTGCTACTGTATGAATGTGAATGAATGTAGATATCGTCACTGGCGGGTGGAAACTCCATTTGTGACCAAACTTGACACACTAGTAAGTCATTGGATTGCTTTCTTTTCTTCATGTCCTATGAAAGCAGGGAATCATAGCTTCAAATTGACATATTGTTCAGTTTGACCTTCCAGATTTGGAGATATGGCTTACAGAAAACAGTGAGTTGAGAAAACAGGCTTGAAAGGTTCACTTCTTTGGTCTCTAACAGCTACGTATCGTATAGGCTACATGTTTAAACGTTGATTTCATATTTGCATGTCGATTTCAGCACTGACATTTATTTCAGACATGCTCTAGTATGTGAAGAGTATGCCTGTGCTATTAACTCATTTTGGGATGAATCATGATGTATCAAAAAGAGTCACGTTATGTCCAAAGCTGTGACTTTTAAGGGGTTCAAATTCAAAAGTACAAGCTCATATCGCTTTGCGTCATGTTTCGAGCTTGCAGATCTGCTACTTTTGATACTTGTGTGTGACACTGTAGTGTGATAAAGTAGGGTGTTACTTTACGTGGGCGAAAAAAGAACAATGGAGATGCAAGGTTTCTGCCCGACAACAGTGATGCGTTTGATTTTTTTTCACCAAGCTCTCCCTCTCCATTCCCCATTCCTTTTCTGGAAAACATTGAAATGACGGAGCTTACACGAAAGCAAATTTTGCCCACTGATTTACACCTGTAAGGCTGTAGTGATGTCACTGGTACTATGTAACTGATTCTGTATCTAATGTTTTAGTCAGTTGAAACACTAGGGTTGGTAGCTAGGGTTGATTCATTCAATAATTCAGCAATTCCCTTTGAGTAAATGTACCTAGTTCCTTTCCACCGGTGCACTCACCACTCACCACCAGTGGTGGGAAAAGTACTCACATTTCTTACTTAAAGGTATATTCAGTGATTTCACTTAATTCAAATATCACTTATTTTTGTTGTGATAATCCTCTCTACTATAGAGTGTGCTGACCATATAAGGAGTTCCTCCCTGTCCCCAGTTAACCCCTGAGGGTCAAAAAACCTTAGGTTTCGTTTTTGGTTCTCTATCCTGATTGGATGAAAGCTTGGGTCCCAAGGCAAAAACGAAACCTAAGGGTTTTTTTTGTGAAATCACTGAATATACCTTTAAGTAAAAGTATCAATATTGCAATATAGAAATACTCTGTTAATGCTTACAGATTGGATATTGTCAAATGTGTATAGGTAAAAGTATTGGAAATTGGAAATACCCCCAAAACCGGGAGGTATAATAATTATTCCATTACTATATACCTCGCGCAAAATCGTCTGATCTCTCTCTTTAGAAGCGTTAATATTCCAAACGAGATGCTTGGTTAAGTCAGAAATTAGGACAGAACATCGGCATTCCGATCAAAACAATGGACAGCGCCATATAATCAGAGATAATGGCAAGATTTGTCGGCCTGTAAACGAGGAAGTGAATGGCCGCGTGCATGCGCAAAACATGTCCGGGAGCTCTCTCAGCAAGGGGAGCTGACAAAAAAAGCAATGGACAAAAAAATGACAAAAACACAAATGTGAAATGTGCTATACAATAGTATGCACATAAACATAATACCAGGCTACAGTATATGCATGTTACATCAGTACACAAGAGACACATTATTATAAGGCAAATGTACCAGCACATAAACATAAGAGGCCTAATGTGTTATAGAATACAGACAAACTGCAATGTAAGTCTGCAACTTCACATAAAGACCATACTTGTGCTTACATGTCAGCATCACACATGTCTGCTTTAAATGCACTAAACGATCAATCAACATATAGAAACAACTGCAACAAGCATTAACATAATGCTCATTTAGCAAATATCTGCTAATAATCCAAACATACAGTATACTGTAGTCTATATTTCACAGAGATAATGATGCATCTGATAATTAACAAACGAATGCACACTTCTATGCTATGAAGCAACTCACAGACAATGCCATGTGTAAACCATGGCGCATAATGATGGACAGCAACACGTTAACAACATGCTGCTGCCTCTGGCAAGATCTTGACTATACTCAAAGTGCTTTACAATGGTTCATTCATTCATACATTGGGAGGTGAAGCGGAAAACAGTCGCAAACCAGCGTCCTCACTTCCCACCCCCAATCCAACCCTTGACGCTGCAGTGTCAAGCAGGGAGGCACTGGGTCCGAGTCTTTGGTATGACCCGGCCGGGGATCGAACCCACGACCTCACAGTCTCAGGGCGGACACTCTGACCACAAGGCCACTGAGAAGCATGTCCTGCTTGTGAGGTTATCAAAATAGTGAAAATACACTGAAAAACCACCAGGGGTGTCAAGCACAATACAAAGCAAATGCAATTCAAAACATCTGGTTACATAACACGTACACAATGTGTCGCATCGCGGTACATTGTGAACATGTTTTTTATTATTATTATTTTTTATGTTTTTCAAAATCGTACAAGATCTAGTTTCAGTACAAAGCAGCATCAGTATTTGGCCAAAAGGTTTATAGGGGCTGAAGTAGTTCATGTTTTGTAAAAAAAAAAAATAATAATAATAATAATCAAAATCGACAAAGTAACTAGTAGCTATACATTTTTCAAATAATTGTAGTTGGAGTAAAAGTACAATTTTCGTCTTTGAGGTGTATAGTGGTGTTAGAAGTATAGGCCTATACTGGAAATTGGAAATACTCCAGTAAAGTAAAACAATACCTCAAAAATTGACTTAACCCATTTCGACCTGATGACGATTCTACAAATGTCTTCTAAGTCCTGACAGTTTTCTGAAAAACCCATGTTTCTGTCAGTCATTCTCAAACATTTCCATCTCAAGCAAGAATGATCTGTATTTGACCGAGTATACCTCCCATCTGAAAATATGTTGTTCCAGGGACCCCCCCCCCAGAAGCGAGTTAAAAACGTTCGCTCTGAAAGAATATATATTCGAAGATTTGCGCCACATTTTCACGACTTTTCAAAAATAGCCGAAAGGGGTTCCCGCCAAGAATGGGTTAAGTATACAAAACAGTATACTGGAGTAAATGTATAGTTACGTTACACCAAATGGTGATAAGGCTCTGTGTCCTGGCCCGGGGCAGATTGCTTTAATCGGAACGAGCGGCCGGCCGGCCGGGGGGGGAGGGTGGGGGTAAACCGTCCCTAATCTAAATGGGAGCCGGCATGCAGGTGTGTGGGGCAGCGGGCTGATTTCACCTCAAGGTGTGCAGGAGAGATAATAATAATGCTGTCGGGTTGGAAACCCTCGCCCCCCAACAAAGCGGTCACTTTTTCAGGGAACGCGGGGGGAGGGAATAAAAATAACCTTTGTAGTTCACAATGGAACCAAGTATACTGTACACCAATATATGTTATTTATGTAGCTACAAGCTCTTGTAAATGCGTTGCATTGCGGTTTAATATCCATTCAAGTCACAGAAACACTTTTTAGCTGATCTTCAAGCGCATAGATTGGCTTTTTTTTCGCTAGCACTTCTTCAACACACTATAGCCTAGCCCTAGGGCCTATAGGGCATTCATTTAGAAAAAAAAACACATTAAAAGATAGGCCACACACACACACACACACGCGCGCACACACACACACACACACACACACACACACACACACACACACACACACACACACTCTCCCTCTCTACTTGTACCTGTATCACTGCTGTGTGACACCTGGATTTCCCCAGGGATCAATACATTTCCAACTATCCATATCTACTGTACAGCTATGAATATAATTTATTTTCCCGCACGCACACGCACACACACACACGCACACACACACGCACACACACGCGCACACACACGCGCACGCGCACGCACACGCACACGCACACGCACACGCACACGCACACACACACGCACACACACGCACACACACACACACACACACACACACACACACAGGAACGCAGATGGCCCTGGGTGCGGTTTGGGGCATGTGGCTGTCACTAAGGCCCTGCATGGCTAACCTCCCCACTTTACATGCAGGGTATCGTCTCAGGTCGGGGTGGAAACCTCATATGTCCAAAACTGTTATACCTTCCAGGCATCAGTGCACGTATAGCAGAGATCTACACAAGCTCAAAGCTTGCACATCTGCTGTGTTTGACGCTGTCGTGCGACGCTGCAGGTATAGGGTGTTAATTTACGAGAGAAAAAAAAGAAAAACACAAAAATGTAGAATATGGAGATAAGAGTTTTATGCCCGACATAGACGATGAAATAAAGGAATAGCTATAGAGTTCAGGCTGACCATGGCGGGTGCAGGAACAAGCTATAAGTCCAAAAAAATAACGTTATTTTATTATTAAAGGTAGAGTAAGTGATTTCACTCAAAAAACCTTAGGTTTCGTTTTTGGCTGTGGGACCTAAGCCTTCGTCCAATCAGGATAGAGAGTCAAAAACGAAACCTAAGGTTTTTTGACCCCCAGGGGTTAACTGGAGACAGGGAGGAACTCCTTATATGGTCAGCACACTCTATAGTAGAGAGGATTATCACAACAAAACAAAAAAATAAGTGATATTTGAATTAAGTGAAATCACTTACTCTACCTTTAATACTTTTATTATTATTACATTTTTTTAAATCATGACAAAACAAATGACAGTGACAGTATAGGCTGACAGGAAATGGGGAGAAAGATATAGGGGGGGGCGGGGGGGTGACATGCAGTAGTAGGCATCGGGATTTGAACCCGCGGCACACTGGCCATACCGGATTACCAGCCAAGGTGCACCAGACGGCTACGCCAGCCGCCCGTACTGGCATATTATTATCTCCATCATCACGGTCTTGGCCCCCCCGTCTCTCTCTCTCTCTCTCTCTCTCTCTCTCTCTCTCTCTCTCTCTCTCTCTCTCTCTCTCTCTCTCTCTCTCTCTCTCCTGTGACGCTGTGATGCTGAATCGTATCGCATACACACCGAGGCCATTCAGCAGTGCATATAGGTCAGAAAAAGAGAAACATATATATCCAAACGCACGGCAGCTCCGTGGGAGGAAGTGATCGATGCCAGAGAGAGGCCAGAGGAGAATGGCCTCGACTGACTTGTTGGAGCTGACAGAAAAGGCAAACAGGTATATATATAACTCGAATCATGGATGAATGGACATATACAACAATGTCAAACCTCTAAGGCAGATGAGACCCGCACGGCAGCATAAAGACCATAATTATAACCAGGTTGCAGCACACACCCCCTGGCAGAGAAAACAAGGAGAAAACAAGGATGGAAAATAGAGTAAAAAAAAATACAAAATACAAAAAAAATAAACATTGCCTGGTCTGCAGTGGACAGTGGTGTGAAAGTAACTAAGAATATCTTTCTCAGTCTAAACGGGTTAACCCATTCTGACCTGAGATCAGATTCATACGAAGGTTTCCACTGGGACACACACTGGTCTGATTAACCCATTCTGACCTGAGATCAGATTCTAAAAAATGTCAGTCGTTCTTCGATTTTTCAAAAATTGCAGACCTACAAGCTCGTAGCGCGCCACTCGGTGGCGCGCTATGAGCTTGTAGATCTTCTATTTTTCAATAGCTAAAGCACAACATGATGCTAACACCAGAATGGGTTCCCGTTCAGAATGGGTTAAGGACTGGAGCAGCTGGACAATTTGTAAAAGTGGCCAGTGAGTGTATATATATATATATATCTCCATTGTGACCACGGATAATAATAACATGGCGTGTCAAACACACACACGCGCACTTGTGTTTCGTTGTTTTTATTTAGAACAGTGGCCTTTGATGCCATTCTTGGCCCAGGTGTTCCTTCCTTCAAAGAGCACGGCATCTCGCTATATGTGGGAACAGAACCAGATGAAGTCAGCGGTTGAACGGTAGCCCTCGCGGGCCCGTCGACGCTAATGTGATCCGTGAGGCATCAATGGGGAAGCACTAACAAGGTTTGGATCATCACTTCCTGCCCGCTAACGAAATGGACCGCGTGATTCTATAATTCTACACCCCTCCGACGGATTATAGAGCACAATGCAGCCTCGGATTCATTTAGAACGAGAGGCTTGCATGCGCGAGTGTGTGCGTTTGTGTTACTATACTTTTGAGGACCAAATGTCCAAAGTACAAGTCGTGAAATTATTTGATTTCCTGGTCCACACAACAAGAAAATGGGGGGGATCTACAGACTATGCCTGATTTACAGTATCCTTGCGTGTATACTCCCATGGTACATGTGTTGTGAGCTTGAGCTTGTAGATCTGCTATGTTACGGCTTTGGGCTTACGGTTAAAAGATAGGCCCAACATTTCCTTGTAAATGGCATTCATAAAATGTTGATGTCCTCAGAAGTATAGTATTGAAATACCGTGTGTACCGTGTGTGTGTGTGCGTGCGTGCGTGCGTGCGTGCCAGCTGCTTGCGTGCGATACACAGAGAGTTGAGGATGTACTGTGTCAGGCCTGAATGAAAGAAATGTAGTCTCCCGTCACCCCAAACAAAGTGCCGCTGACTCACTGCCTCCATGAGCACTACTACACAAACCTTCAGCTGTAAGTGACACCACTCTGAAGCTAACACTGTAAGTAGGCTATAGTAAACATTATATTATACATTCATGTGTAATGATAATAATGGTTTATTATAAGTATAGGCTATTATTAACCCATTGTGGACGGGAACCCCTTTTGGTGTTTTAAGCATTATGTTATACTTTTAGCTATTGAAAAATCTACACGCTCATAGCTTGTAGATCTGTAACTGTAGATCTTGCTTGTAGATCTGCTATTTTTTGAAAGATCGTGAAAAGCTGTCTCAAATCTTCAGCGCGAACGCTTTTTAACTCCCACTTCTGTGTCCCCCGGAACAAAATATTTTCAGATGGGGGTCGGCGGCCAATTACATAATAGTCTTTGGGGTTCTTGACATGAAAAACTTTGAGCACCACTAGACATAGAAACATAGGTTTTTCTGAAAACTGTCAGGATTCAGAAGACATTTTGTAGAATCGTCCTCAGGTCTAAATTCATTCACAAAAGACCAAACCTCCTATCTCTGCATTCTAACTTTGTTTTCAATGCCCTACTCGATCACACACATTCGGTTTTTTAACAAGACAGGAACGCCCCAAAAACGTCACATCCGGTTTTTTTTTACCCTGGGCAGAATTTTCTATGGCTGCCAATGCAACTTTTGTCCAATCCTCAATCACATACGGACAAACATCTATGCCGATAATATCCAACTTGCGGAGGTATAGCGTGCCTTATTGTCCACGGGGCAACAGATCTTTCAACGTATGGCATTGCAAATAAGTTTGATAATCGCTATACTCTGCGCAATATTGTTTCGGAAATGCCGCAAATCTCATCGCAGTGAACGAGAGCAAATCACATACCCCCCGGGGGGTGGGCGGAGCCGCGGAGTCGCAGCTGACGCCCCTCCCTCCGCTCTGATGACGCGTTTTCGTGTCAGTGTGTATAGGAATGGTCTCGTTAATACGGAGGCCTTCGACCTTGGCCTCCTGGTGGGGAGTATTTTATTTATTTTTAAATATATATATTTTTTTTTAAATATTTTTTATCCCACGATTTTGTAACCCATTTTTCACCCCTGTGTCAATCATCTAATGTGATCCTGGGCTCTACACACCCTCCGCCAACCTGGGGAGAGCAACGGACTTAACTCACGCTTCCTTCATGCTTGAGTGTCCAAGTTTTACACCTGACAGGGGGGAGTTTCCCTGGTTGGACGTAGCGCGTGGGAGGAACACGTTATTCCAACCAGTTCCTTTCCCCTCCATCAGGCGCCCCGGCTGGCCAGGGGGAAGCAGTTTAGAGACCAGGATTACTGAATGTTTTTGTGAGGGTATCTACCCTAGGGGACACGGGGAGAACATGCAAACTCCACACAGAAAGGCCCTTTCGCCAACCCCGCCTTCGGGTATGGGCACTGATGACGCGGAGGAGGAAACACGCCGCCAGCACCCACAGCGCCCTGAGCGGGAGTCGAACCCAGGACCTTCTAGCTGTGAGGCGACAGCACTACCAACTGTGCCACCGTGCCCTTTTTTATTTTTAAATATTATAATTATGGATATGGTACGCTATGCTATCTGCATATATTGTTTATATATTATTTGGCTTGTTTGACCAATCATGTGTTTTTTTCTCCCTCCACCCCCACTCAGAGTGGAATGGACTGGTCACTTGAACTCTCTGCACTTTATATTTATTCACTATGTTGTTTTTGCACTGCCTTGTCCTGTTTTGCACTTGTCCAAATGTTGTAAACTGCACTCTGCTGTCCACCAAAGCAAATTCCTAACATGTTTACATGTAATGGCAATAAAAGTCTTCTGATTCTGATTTTTATTCTTGTATAAGCTGTGATTTGTAACCCGCAGCACAAGTCAGACCAACGGGAGGTCTAAGGGTATAGTTCCCGATCGATATATATCATTTTCGGGGATCCTCCTTGGCACAAAAAAAAAAACGTTTGAGAACCACTGATTATCTACATTTGTATATAATCGGCCACTGAATTAGAAGGCATTTGTAGAATCGGCCTCAGGCCTTAACAGGTTAAAATAAAACAAAACAAAACAATCAAAACCAAAACGGCTACCTCAGTTGCCTGGGGACTGGGGTTAGTATTATAGGCCAAAAAAAAAGCAGCCAGACAACATTAATCCTGACGCAGGTGAAAACCACATCACTCTTCCCGGGGCCCTGTTGTCACCGGAGGGATCGAGGGCCCCATTGGGGGGCCGCAGGCATGGCCCCTGACGCAGCCATAAACAACCTGAGTAATGGATCTTATCTGCGTTTGGCACGCTGGCATCAGGAGTGGCATCGCCAAGGTGTGTCAGCACCGTTTGCACTGCAGTTGGCAGAGCGGCTGGTGCCACTCCAAAGCGCTGACACATCCTAGACTATAGTGTCTGTCAAGTGCCTCTCAACATGATTGCAGTCACGCTTCTACTTGTTGTTGTTCCCTCGGTTCAGATCATCACATATTTATACAGGATCAGTGGTGGACAAAGCACCCCTACAACTCACTCCGAGATCAGCTAACACAGGAATGCTGCCCAGCGCCCAGGCCTTCCCATAAAACATCCTGGAGAAAGCACGTCCCAGACTCTTCTCGCTTCACTACAACGCCCTGGACAACGCTCCACATATCCCAGACTCTTCTCCCTTCCCTACAACACCCTGGACAACTCTTCACACGTCCCAGACTCTTCTCCCTTCCCTACAACACCCTGGACAACTCTTCACACGTCCTAGACTCTTCTCCCTTCCCTAAAACACCCTGGACACTTTGAGGGGCAGGTCCTCAGGTGAAACAAAAGGGCACCTTATCTGGCGTGTGGAACCACCAGCTGCAGTAAGCTCCCGCCTGACTTAATAGTATGATAGATAAGAATTTATTGGCGCGCTGGAAGGTATTTATACCAGGGGGGGGGGGCTGAAGGGTGGGAGGGAAATTGCGGGGAAATTCAGGTCTGATTAACCCACTCTGACCTGAGATCAGATTCTGAAAATGATTCAGGTATAATTGGCCTAATAATGACTTATTTAGGACCTATAGCACCACAGCATCATGTACACACCTGCGCATGCACAACCACACACACACACACACACACACACACACACACACACACACACACACACACACACACACACACACACACACACACACACAGTCCTGCACAGCGCACAAGAAAAGAAAAGAAAAAATAAACATTTCTCTAACACACAAAAAATTGCATATTTCCGGTTAAAAAGTCGTTATTTTCGGGTCTGCACAGCAGAAATAGCCTAGTGCAAATCTTACATTTTTGATGAGCCTGCTCACTGGTCATTTTAACTTTGTTCAATATTGGCACGCCATATTGCCTATGGTAAATACCATAATAACATCAACACATCAATTTAACTTGAAGAACCAATGTCAATTTGAAGCTATGATTCCCTGCTGAGAGAGAGAGAGAGAGAGAGAGAGAGAGAGAGAGAGAGAGAGAGAGAGAGAGAGATGCTCTCGCAATAACGCGTTAAAGAGAGAGAGAGAGAGAGAGAGATGGGGGGGGGGGTCGCGTTAGCATCAAGCTAAGCGTACGTTCGTTCCATATAAATGACAGATCCACATCGCTCATGGGGCTTCTGCAGGCTGCAGCCCCATGCGCCGCGGCCTAGTAGATCTGTCTCTTCCCTCACTTCCCCCTCCGAGTCAGCAGCCGCATGGACATGGTGCAAGTGCCTGGGTCGTTTTAGTGTATTGTTACCTGGCTGGCTGCTTGTGGTCACGACCGTCCAACATTTTGGACCGGATCCGTCATTCGTGAGAATGTAAGAAGTCAGAAGCCCTTTCTGCGAAATTCTGCCCTTTCAACTTTATCTGAGTGTATCGCGTTGACGTTGAGTGAGAGTGAACGGAGGCGGAGGGAGGGGCACTATACCTCCCGTGTGGGTGTGTGTGTGTGTGTGTGTGTGTGTGTGGACAGTCACACACACATCATGACAAATATATTATACACAAATAATATATTAAATAAATAAATAAATTATAATATTTTAATCCAGAATTGATCAATGTCACCATGGGCCACATATACTATACACGTACAAATAATACAAAACAAGAAAAAAAAGTGTACCAAATGGACGTGACAAAAGGGCTAAAGCACCCCCTAGCGTCTACGTGTGCACGCCCCTGTTACAACGCCCTGGACAACTCTTCACACGTCCTAGAGTCTTCTCCCTTCCCTAAAACACATACGCTTGGTCTATCGATATACTTGATATATGTTCATGTCATGGTGCGTGTGTGTCCATATAGTGTTCAAATACAATGTCAATATTTTTGACAGAGAATCAACTTTCTATATCCATAATAATATGTTTCCCTTTAAAACAACTGCACTATTCACACATACTGTAGTTTCATAACATAGGGCCTATTAAACTTATTTGCTAAATGGTTACTGTATAAAAAATTAAATCATCGAAGTATCGCCATGAATGAACCAATATCAATATGTATCGTATACCATGTGTCGTGATGCGTATCATATCGCCGTTAAAATGTGCCATTGCACATACTGTATAGTACATATAGGCTACTGTATATGGTACAAATGTTTTTCGAATCGCCTATGGATATCCCACATGCATTTTGGCTGGGTTTGAGAACCATATGATGCACCGGTTGAATTAGGTAAGGAAGCCCAAAAAAGACACTATACACTTTAGAAACAAGCCCAACACTGAACGTCATTAATTCTGCCTCGGGCTTAACATCCTAAACTGACTATATAGCAAAAAAGTTGACGGCATCATATTCTACAAACCCACCAGGAAGCGCTTTATTCATCTACTTTTATGCAACCTCCTCCGCCTCCCACATTAGCACGTTAGCAATGCCGCTGCACTGCTGATTAGCATCCACGCAGCGCTGGGAGAACTCCAACTTATCGTTGGGGGCAGAGCAGGAACCACTTATCTCCATATTTACAATGATGTGGTTTTGTCGTAAATGAATGCCCTATACTTCATCATACTATAGGCTATAGGGTCACACATTTGCGGCATTTGCGGTATAAGTGGCATGTTATACTTAAGCAACACAACACTATTAAGAAATATAAGTAAAAGGACTGTGTTCACGATGTTGCTTGAGACATCAAAATGTGGTTATTGTAAGTCTTATAACAATAATCAAAATCTGCAAAGGAACTTGTGACTAAATATTTAAAATCATTGCAGTGGAGTTAACAAATACAATATTTTCCTCTGAGAGTAGTGGAGTAAAAGTACAACGTATTGAAGTAAAGTAAAAGTACCTCAAAACTACTTGAAAAACTAAGTACAATGGGCAGTCGCGTAACTCAAGTCAGTTTGTTTTACAAGGAATGGAGCTTAACCCATTCTGAACGGGAACCCATTTTGGTGTTAGCATCATGTCATGCTTTAGCTATTGAAAAATAGCAGATCTACAAGCTCATAGAGCGCCACCGAGTAGCGCGCTACGAGCTTGTAGGTCTGATATTTTTGATAAACCGAAGCACGACTGACATTTTCAGAATCTGATCTCAGGTCAGAATGGGTTAATCAGACCAGTGTGTGTCCAGTGGAAACCTCGTATGAATCTGATCTCAGGTCAGAACGGGTTAAGTGGTTGAGTACAAGAGTAAATGCACATACCCACCAGTGAGCAGGTGGATATCTGTGAAAGTGACGCACACATACACGCACACACAGAGCTGTGTCACGGCGGCCCTCTGGCTTTGGGTGTGCTGGAGGAAAGAGGCACTCGTCTCAGAGAGATGCCATGATCATCAGGGAGGCTCTGTTGGTGTTATTTCAACTGATGGAGAGGAAAGGCACATTATGCTGATGTTCATGCCGTTCCAACGGCATCGAACGCTGTCGAAACCGCGGCTCGTATATACCTCCGTATTTCAACTTTTCACTGGTGGAAAGTGTATATTAACCTGACTTTGCCAGCTACAGAAACTGTTTGGACTGTACCACGTGCTGTTTACATTTCTGACTAATAGTAATAGTACTTCAAACTTATGTCAAATGAACCCTCTCCAATGACCAGCTGTTTTTCAGTTACTAATAATTACAGACCACGCGGTGCTTATATCCTCTTTATCTCCATTCCACAATTGATAACACGCGATTTGTGTCGTTGAAATGTTTCAAAAATATATATCTACATTTTTTTTTTAAAGGTCGCAGATCTACAGTGTAGCACAAGCTCACAGCAGGTCGCACCATGACAAGCTCGTATAGAACCGCCATTTTCAAATAGCCATTGCATAATATACAGGTTTATATAGGTTTATAGCCCATATAGGTGTCACTTCTGTTCCGTTTTCATAGACATTCTTGCTGTATAGTTGCACAACTTGCACTGGCCTCTGTCCTACTGCCCTACTGCCACCTACTGTCTGTTTATTATATTACACAGTGGGTGAAAAGAACACACCCCTTAAGACTAAACCACACCCATCAGAGGTGTGACTTCCATAGGTACCCAGGTACTTTTAAATACCTAGAGGTATAGCTATGGGTACTGGGCCGGCAGAAAGGAACGGACCCCACTGTATCTCGCTGCATACGAGGTTTCCGGCTGACGTCGGTCGGCGCTAAAGCGACAGAGAGACGTGGGGTGGGACGCCGTCCGCATGCGACCTTTGCTTCCCCACGCTGCGGGTCACTCAGCACACAGCTGCAGGACACGGCAGATCTGTCCGCACAACCCCAATAACATCGTGCCTGATGCTTTGTTGACACGAAAGCTTATTTAAAGGTAGAGTCAGTGATTTCACTTCATTCAAATATCACTTATTTTTTTGTTTCGTTGTGATAATCCTCTCTACTATAGAGTGTGCTGACCATATAAGGAGTTCCTCCCTGTCCCCAGTTAACCCCTGGGGGTCAAAAAAACCCTAAGGTTTCGTTTTTGTTCTCTATCCTGATTGGATGAAAGCTTGTGTCCCAAGGCAAAAACGAAACCTAAGGGTTTTTGACTGAAATCACTGACACCCCCTTTAAAGTGTCGCAATACTACAATATATAAATAGTATAAGTATACAAAATAGAACTTAAATGGTTAATGTTTATTTTGTAACAAACAATAATTGCCTGTGAGATGCAGCAGGGTAAAAGTATGAAGTGCATTACAATGGAAATACTCAAGTGCTGCAAATCAAAATAATATTGACATGGTTATACTCGAGTGAACACAGTTGACGTGAGGCTTTGGCAGCAAAACCATGACGCACTTTGATATAATAGTTGTGTCTGTTTCTGTCCCTGTCTGTCTCGCCATTCATGTGGTGTTCACCGGGGAGACAGAATCACCACAATGTCCTCCATAGAATCTTTGAACCGATAAAAGAAATGAGAAAGAAAAGAAACACTTTAAACAAAAAAGAGTTTAAAAGAAAACAGTCCCCTGGGGGGGGGGGGGGGAGTTATGAGATTGCCACGAGATTGTCTCGAAATCTACAATACCAGACAAAGGAGCAACTCGCTCGGCCAGATGGAGCATTAACCCATTCTGACCTGAGATCAGATTCATACGAGGTTTCCACTGGACACACACTGGTCTGATTATAACCCATTCTGACCCGAGATCAGATTCTAAAAATGTCAGTCGTTCTTCGATTTTTCAAAAATAGCAGACCTACAAGCTCGTAGCGCGCCACTCGGTGGCGCGCTATGAGCTTGTAGATCTGCTATTTTTCAATAGCTAAAGTATAACATGATGCTAACACCAAAACGGGTTCCCGTTCAGAATGGGTTAAATTGTTATGCGGAGCATGGCAGAGCGCGTACGTCGGCCCTCCGCCTTGACTGGATGGATGTGCTTTTTCTGCGGTGAGGTCAATAATCACCACTGTCGGGGGGAGAATCCTTGTATGTCCATTACTTAAACTCTTAATGTTTGTTCGTGAATTAACGACTAGTGAATACTGTATAGTGGGAAAATGGCCGATCTCACAAACTCACAGAGCATCGCATTGTGATAAACGTTTCTGTTCTGCTGTTTTCACAATTTAAGTTTTCCGTGTGTTCTATGAATACTGAACCAATGAAGATCTGTAGATTTCACTTTTTCACATTTTTTTTTCAAACTGAAAGTGCAAAAAGGAGTATAGTTCACATGAAATAATGCTTATTCTCTATCAATCACACACACCCAACGAAGCATTGAATTCACGTGCAGATGTTATTGTCGCATTCCGAAGCCGATGATCCGATCTCCCTAGACATCAAATTATTGGCTCAGGAATGTGATAAAAACAAACAAATCTCATTGAATACAAGGCTTCATGAGGTGTGAAATTGATAGAATTCTTTGTATTTTATTAGGAGAACCGTTCGCCCCAACGACTTCAAATTTGTCACACACGCGTTCAACACCCCCACAGGGAGTGCAGTGCCCGGTGTCGTGTCGGTCGGACCCACGGTTGTCCAACTTGTCGAACTCCAGACCCGCCACAAAAGGCCTCTGCCCGGGCTCTCCACAGGGCCCCTGCCCAGTGCCCATATATATGGACTTGGCCTGTTCTGACATCATAACACTCCATATTTGGGCATGCCTGGCAAACTGCATAAATAGGAAATAAAGGGACACATTGTGACGGATACAGAAATCTCCATTTATGGGCATAAAAGGGACAGATGGGCGGAACGGGATCTCCAACTTCGCATCGTTAGAGGCTCTGTGCTCTATACAGCCGGGCACCGGTCTATAGTTTCATATAGATACTGAACAATCAAGAAAAAGCAAAAAAATCCACAGAAATGTATAAAAAAAACAGCTGTTTTTCTTTGTTTATATATTTCTTGCTTAAAAAAGTGACTGTTTTGGACACAGCAGGTTGGCAGCAGACAGTGACGATGTGCTTTTCTGTAGCGAGGTGGACATACAGTGCGAGACGTAGCAGCGCTGCATCAGGTGTGGAGCTATACGCCGTGAATCGATATGTCTTTAACCCATTCTGACCTGAGATCAGATTCATACGAGGTTTCCACTAGGACACACACTGGTCTGATTAACCCATTCTGACCCGAGATCAGATTCTAAAAAAATGTCAGTCGCTCTTCGATTTTTCAAAAATAGCAGACCTACAAGCTCGTAGCGCGCCACTCGGTGGCGCGCTACGAGCTTGTAGATCTGCTATTTTTCAATAGCTAAAGCATGACATAGTGCTAACACCAAAACGGGTTCCCGTTCAGAATGGGTTAACTTGGGGCTTGGAGGTGTCACAGAGCAGAACCCCAGCCAGTGTCAGCAGGGTAATATGAGCGATGGCAGGTGGAAAGTGGAAACCTTGTATGTACTGTAACCCTGCATGCAACACACGTAACATATTTCGCTTTTCACTTTTAACCACTCAAACCCTATATAGCATCCATATTCTGGGGGTCGAGGGACATTAGCAGATCTATACAAGCTCACAGCGCATTGACTTATGACACGTTGTGAGCTTGTAGATGGGCTATTTTTGGAAAATAAATGTTGTGGGGGGGGGGGGGGGGGGAGTGTTCCAAGTAGAGACAACTCATGTCCAGTTTGCTATAAGTTCAGTAGGTTTAAAGGGACACTTCACCCTTTTTGCAAAAAAATATATGTTAATGATGTTTAGAAGCTTTAGAACACTTTCCTGGGGGTATTTATGTGTGTAATATGTGGTTTTAGATATTTTAGATTGTAGCAGTGAGCCTGTTGTCTCTGATGTCATGGACACTGGGCTCACTTCCTTCCTGGACTACATGTTGTCTCAGTAAGACAGCTCTCCCCCCTATCCACAAGGAGGAGCAGTGCACCAAATAATTATGGGAATTGTAGTCCAGGAAGGCAGTGAGACCAGTGTCCATGACATCAGAGACAACAGGCTCACTGCTACAATCTAAAATATCTAAAACCACATATTACACACAGAAATACCTCCAGGAAAGTGATCTAAAGCTTCTAAACGTCATTAACATATATTTTTTTGCAAAAAGGGTGAAGTGCCCCTTTAAGACACAAACTACTTGGTTCACAAACTATATATATTTTTTTTAATGTACATTTTAGTCGTGACCCATAACAATTGGTCCATGACCCACAAATGGGTCCATGACCACCAGTGCTTTAAGTGGTTCAATAGCGGAAAATAGTCGGTCTATACAAGCTCACAACTTATCAGTTCACAAACTATACGTTGTGAGCTTGTAGATCGGCTATTTTTGCTTATTTTGCGTGACAAAGTATACAATAAAAGTAAAGCAGGTTACTGTAAAAAAAAAAAAAAAAAAAATTGGAGATAGGAGGTTTCTGTTCCGACGGCATGCAGCGATATGAGTGCCGGATGATTCTCCATCGATCGCGCGCTGCCCAGCCCTATCGGAGGTTACCTCAAGGATGCAGAGGAGGACATTCAACTCCATCAATGAATGTCAATAAAGGGAAAACAACAACAACAACAACATCCTCTAACCTTGGTAGCCCATATCTATAAAATTAGATTTCCATCCGAGTGTATATAGCGGACAGATATGAAATGATTACGCTGCGTGGTGTATAGGAAAGAAAAGGAACAGACGTTCGCCCCTGAACACCGTTCTCGAAACACCACAATGAGGGTTGTTGTACCTTTCACTGGCAAGATGGCTGATATGAAGGCGTATACAAAAGGGCTTTTCAGAGGGAAAGCGACTGGCGCGTCTTGGAATTTGTTTTCAGCGAAAGAAGAGTGGGCAGATAGGGAGGCATGGGCAATCTGATATATAAGTCCAAATGGACCCGCGCAGGTCCATTTGATTCAATTTCAATTGTCATTGGCTGTCACAGTTTCTCTTATCTTTTTTTTTTAAATGATTCTTCTTCACTTGCTTTTGCCACTGTTTATATCACATCTGCATCTTTCAACCTGTAGGATATAGTGACACGTTCCCTGTTCAGGGCAAGCAAAAAATAAATAAATGTTTGGTTCCAATTTCGAACCAGCTTTTAGGGTTCTGAACCAATTTCATTTCAATGGAAAAAAAACTGTCAGTGAAATTAGGCATGGTTAAAAGAACGGAACCGGTTCAGAAACTATACACAGCTTTTCATCTCTCTGATGATATCACTGGCAGGCATGTTTCCGAACTGTTCACAGACCTCCTCTGAGACACAGATAGTAGACCCGTTTCTGAACTGTCCACAGCCCTCCTCTGAGACACAGAGGTTTCTGAACTGTCCACAGCCCTCCTCTGAGACACAGACCTAGTAGACAGGTTTCTGAACTGTCCACAGCCCTCCCCTGAGACACAGACCTAGTAGACAGGTTTTTGAAGTGTCCACAGCCCTCCTCTGAGACACAGACCTAGTAGACAGGTTTCTGAACTGTCCACAGCCCTCCCCTGAGACACAGACCTAGTAGACAGGTTTCTGAACTGTCCACAGCCCTCCCCTGAGACACAGACCTAGTAGACAGGTTTCTGAACTGTCCACAGCCCTCCTCTGAGACACAGACCTAGTAGACAGGTTTCTGAACTGTCCACAGCCCTCCCCCGAGACACAGACCTACAGCAGTAGACAGGTTTCTGAACTGTCCACAGCCCTCCTCTGAGACACAGACCTAGTAGACAGGTTTCTGAACTGTCCACAGCCCTCCTCTGAGACACAGACCTAGTAGACAGGTTTCTGAACTGTCCACAGCCCTCCTCTGAGACACAGACCTAGTAGACAGGTTTCTGAACTGTCCACAGCCCTCCCCTGAGACACAGACCTAGTAGACAGGTTTCTGAACTGTCCACAGCCCTCCTGTGAGACACAGACCTAGTAGACAGGTTTTTGAAGTGTCCACAGCCCTCCTCTGAGACACAGACCTAGTAGACAGGTTTCTGAACTGTCCACAGCCCTCCCCTGAGACACAGACCTAGTAGACAGGTTTCTGAACTGTCCACAGCCCTCCCCTGAGACACAGACCTAGTAGACAGGTTTCTGAACTGTCCACAGCCCTCCTCTGAGACACAGACCTAGTAGACAGGTTTCTGAACTGTCCACAGCCCTCCCCCGAGACACAGACCTACAGCAGTAGACAGGTTTCTGAACTGTCCACAGCCCTCCTCTGAGACACAGACCTAGTAGACAGGTTTCTGAACTGTCCACAGCCCTCCTCTGAGACACAGACCTAGTAGACAGGTTTCTGAACTGTCCACAGCCCTCCTCTGAGACACAGACCTAGTAGACAGGTTTCTGAACTGTCCACAGCCCTCCCCTGAGACACAGACCTAGTAGACAGGTTTCTGAACTGTCCACAGCCCTCCTGTGAGACACAGACCTAGTAGACAGGTTTCTGAACTGTCCACAGCCCTCCCCTGAGACACAGACCTAGTAGACAGGTTTCTGAACTGTCCACAGCCCTCCTCTGAGACACAGACCTAGTAGACAGGTTTCTGAACTGTCCACAGCCCTCCTCTGAGACACAGACCTAGTAGACAGGTTTCTGAACTGTCCACAGCCCTCCTCTGAGACACAGACCTAGTAGACAGGTTTCTGAACTGTCCACAGCCCTCCCCTGAGACACAGACCTAGTAGACAGGTTTCTGAACTGTCCACAGCCCTCCTGTGAGACACAGACCTAGTAGACAGGTTTCTGAACTGTCCACAGCCCTCCCCTGAGACACAGACCTAGTAGACAGGTTTCTGAACTGTCCACAGCCCTCCCCTGAGACACAGACCTAGTAGACAGGTTTCTGAACTGTCCACAGCCCTCCTCTGAGACACAGACCTAGTAGACAGGTTTCTGAACTGTCCACAGCCCTCCTCTGAGACACAGACCTAGTAGACAGGTTTCTGAACTGTCCACAGCCCTCCCCTGAGACACAAACCTAGTAGACAGGTTTCTGAACTGTCCACAGCCCTCCCCTGAGACACAGACCTAGTAGACAGGTTTCTGAACTGTCCACAGCCCTCCCCTGAGACACAGACCTACAGCAGTAGACAGGTTTCTGAACTGTCCACAGCCCTCCTCTGAGACACAGACCTAGTAGACAGGTTTCTGAACTGTCAACAGCCCTCCTCTGAGACACAGACCTAGTAGACAGGTTTCTGAACTGTCCACAGCCCTCCCCTGAGACACAGACCTAGTAGACAGGTTTCTGAACTGTCCACAGCCCTCCTCTGAGACACAGACCTAGTAGACAGGTTTCTGAACTGTCCACAGCCCTCCCCTGAGACACAGACCTAGTAGACAGGTTTCTGAACTGTCAACAGCCCTCCCCTGAGACACAGACCTAGTAGACAGGTTTCTGAACTGTCCACATCCCTCCTCTGAGACACAGACCTCGTAGACAGGTTTCTGAACTGTCCACAGCCCTCCCTTGAGACACAGACCTAGTAGACAGGTTTCTGAACTGTCCACAGCCCTCCCCTGAGACACAGGCCTAGTAGACAGGTTTCTGAACTGTCCACAGCCCTCCTCTGAGACACAGACCTAGTAGACAGGTTTCTGAACTGTCCACAGCCCTCCTCTGAGACACAGACCTAGTAGACATGTTTCTGAACTGTCCACAGCCCTCCTCTGAGACACAGACCTAGTAGACAGGTTTCTGAACTGTCCACAGCCCTCCTCTGAGACACAGACCTAGTAGACATGTTTCTGAACTGTCCACAGCCCTCCTCTGAGACACAGACCTAGTAGACAGGTTTCTGAACTGTCCACAGCCCTCCTCTGAGACACAGACCTAGTAGACAGGTTTATGAACTGTCCACAGCCCTCCCCTGAGACACAGGCCTAGTAGACAGGTTTCTGAACTGTCCACAGCCCTCCTCTGAGACACAGACCTAGTAGACAGGTTTCTGAACTGTCCACAGCCCTCCTCTGAGACACAGACCTAGTAGACAGGTTTCTGAACTCTCCACAGCCCTCCCCTGAGACACAGACCTAGTAGACAGGTTTCTGAACTGTCCACAGCCCTCCCCTGAGACACAGACCTAGTAGACAGGTTTCTGGACTGTCCACAGCCCTCCCCTGAGACACAGACCTAGTAGACAGGTTTCTGAACTGTCCACAGCCCACCTCTATCTAGTAGACATAATAATAATAATAATAATAATTATAATGTATGAAGATATACTAATTTACCCATTCTGTAAAAAGAAAAAGGGACAAATCCCCCTTTGTTTTTTGTGTCTTTAAAATGATCACGGAGGATTCCACTTCGTAGCGTTGGCACCCCCAAAAGGACCTCATTTGAGCTACACGCAGCGGGGATGTGCACAGCGGCTGTTCTGTGTGATTCCCAGTGTAATTTCCCCATGCACCAAACAAAAAACAATCAAACGCAAGAGAAGAAATCCAAATGCACACACATTGCAGAGTCACTGTTGCGAAACAACAAGTTTGTGTAAAATGTCCTTTTAACGCGACACGAACGCCCGTCCGTCTGCGCGTCGTGCCGCTCGCTCATATAAACAACTGGTTCGACATGTGGCCCCGCGCTCGCATGCAGCCTGAGGGCTTTTATTTGTGGCTTTTCAAACGGTGTCAATAAGAACGGCTTCAAATGTGGGTTCATGCGCACGCACGCACGCACGCACGCACAATATGCTAACAGAACACAAATACTCACTGAGAAACACACACAGAGAGAGAGAGAGAGAGAGAGAGAGAGAGAGAGAGAGAGAGAGAGACTTACTAAGGAAGATGGAACATTTGTTTGATCTGTGCATGCAGATGATTATACCATGAGAAAAGATTAAACGCACAAGAATGCTAATGAGATGAGCTGCATGCAGCGAGAGAGAGGGAGAGAGAGAGAGAGAGAGAGAGAGAGAGAGGGAGGGAGAGAGAGAGAGAGAGAGAGAGAGAGAGAGAGAGAGAGAGAGAGCATTCAGACATATCGTATTAGTCACTCGTTCTCATGTGTTGTTTCTTCTCACCAATGAGCAGGATGTTATTTATAGACAAGGTTGTTTAAACAGATGCTAGGTTCCATGGTTTACCGGGCATCCTACAATGTACAGAATGCAATTTAGATAGCATGTTGTTTCGACAGATAATATAGGTTCACTGCTTGCCTGCCTTCCTGTAGTTGTACAGAATGCTATTTACATATATAGCATGTTGTTTATAGACTGTGTGGTTCGTGTCATATAGGCCCATCATGGACTATAGTTTCCTTGAGGCACTATACTGCACAAGACTACACTATGTGCACTCTACTTAAAGCTGCTATAAGCAATATTATGTCACATTTTTCATGACCTTTTTTTTTGGTTGTATTCAGAAATGCTCCGAAAATAAATGTAATCTCTGTGACACATCTAGGAATCTGCATTCAAAGATTTCCCTAGAAGCTTTTGTCGTTGGTCGATTTGCCTAATTATGTCTACTTCCTGATTGGTTAATCTATTCAACCATTTTTTTTGGACCAATGACAAAGCTTCTAGTAACATCTTTGCATGCAGACCGTGGCCCCTATAGATGTGTCACGAGACTATATACATTTGTTTTGAGAGCGTTTCGCTCATCGCTGGCTGTCTGAAGACCAACGTCATTAAACTGTTGACATAATAATTACTTACAGCAGCTTTAACATGACAACCTGCTCGTCAGAAGCAGCAGTTATATAGGACTTTGGCGTCTTGTTCAAGAACATTTTGCTCAAGGCCGCCTGAGCTCCAACAAGTCAGACATTTATACAGTGGACGACATGAGCGTGCAGCATCTGCCGCTAACAAGCCACTAACGAGCCGAAAACCGCTCCCAGCTGGCACGACGCAGTGACTTCCTGTAACCTATGATTAAATCACACGGCGGAGAGACAGGCCTTTGATTGAGAGCCGACATCACATCCAACGTTACAAAGCAGCGTTCCGACAATTGACCTATAAAAAAAATGTAAATAAAAGGCATTATGAAGCGTCATTCTTCATGCACCAACAAAGGGAACATTTTGCCAAGAAGCAAAAGCCAGCCATTTTGAATCAAATGATCCCTTTTCTTGGGATTGTGTATACGCCTATTGTTCATCAAATGACAATGAGTCACATGCGTGGACGCTATGACAGGAGAGTTTTTGTGATTCTGTTTTTTGTGTCCTTGCCAAGTAAGCATTCGGTTGAGGGCTGACTTGTTCACATCAAAGAGAAGAAAAAAAAAAAAACCCTGAATCACTCTGCTATATTCCACACTGTCAGCGGAGGGAGGAGGGTGTGTGAGTACGTGCGTGCGTGGGAGAGAGGGAGAGAGAGAGAGAGAGAGAGAGAGAGAGAGAGAGAGAGAGAGAGAGAGAGAGAGAGAGAGAGAGAGAGAGAGTGAGAGTGAACAACCAAGAAGTGCGATGAGGGGATCTCACGCCTCCTAATTGGATGTAATACAGTAGCTAGCGGGAATGAGTTTTAACGCCTCTGGGATGGGAGAGAAACGCAGGGGAGACATAGGGAGAGAGAGAGAGAGAGAGATAGGGAGAGAGAGAGAGAGAGAGAGAGAGAGAGAGAGAGAGAGAGAGAGAGACCATTTAGACTTAAGCACCTGCAGCAGACATGCACAGATAATGCCCGATTTATGCTCGCTTGCGTTGGCATGTATCGCACCTATATACCTATATACCTATACCTATATATCGCATCTATACAAGCTGCGCACGTGCACGCGCGCGCACACACACGCACACACACACACACACACACACACACACACACACACACACACACACACACACACACACACAAACAAGCATAAAAGTCATCCTTTTAAAGACATAGTGGTCCTCCTGACCTGGCAGCAACACACTGGAATGGCAGCCTGTGGGCCCGAGTTCTCAGAGACACACAATACAGCAAGCAGCCCCCCATGAAAACAACACATAAAAAGGGCAGAAAATCGAATAGACAAGGAGCGAGGGGATGAGAGAGAGAGAGAGAGAGAGAGACTGATGAGAGTATAATGAGAGACAGAGATGAGAGTGACAAAGCAAGAGAATTGGAATCAAACAAGGTATATTATTGACAGCAGAGAGCACGCACTGCGGGGCCTGTAAGCTGTTGAAAGGCTGTTTTTTATGGGGCGGGAGACGTATACGTATACACTACTATAGCCGCAAAGAGAAAGTAATAGAGATCTCTCTCTCTCTCTCTCTCTCTAGCCTCCTCACGGCGAACACTGAGGCTGCCGTTTGAAGATGACAGCGGGCTTTGGCGCCTTTTGGTCTGAAGTCAGTGAACTCCTGAAAAGAGGCCCACCACGACGCCCCGCCTATAACTTTCCTTTAAGCTTCCACCGCCTTTCGCTTTCTGGTTAAAGTCGCGTCTGCGGGGGGGCCAAACACCTAAAAAGCACTAAAATGAAAAGTCTGAGAGAGAAGGAGTTCTGCCGCGCGTCGAACAATATTAACGGCATAAGGTCAGCTGCATGTTGCGTCTCCGGAGCAGGAGGTCACATGGGCCAGACAAAAAGGAACGAGGCGCCAACGTTTTTGCTGCCTATGCCAGGAGCGTCTTCAGCAGAGTCATCAAAAAGACATTTAACCCATTCTGACCTGAGATCAGATTCATACGAGGTTTCCACTGGACACACACTGGTCTGATTATAACCCATTCTGACCTGTGATCAGATTCTAAAAATGTCAAGTCGTTCTTCGACTTTTCAAAAAACAGCAGACCTACAAGCTCGTAGCGCGCCACTCGGTGGCGCGCTATATGAGCTTGTAGATCTGCTATTTTTCAATAGCTAAAGCATAACATGATGCTATAACACCGAAATGGGTTCCCGTTCAGAATGGGTTAACAGTGCGACGACGCTCCAGTGCCTCATTCCTTTTGACTGCTATAGAGTCTAAAATCAGCCATTCTCAACCTGGTTGGGCCGCGAGGATATCGCATGTGGACCCCCACATAATTGGCAAAACACTACATCACAGTACATGCAATGTTAAAGATACATCTTGCACAGGTCCAATTTTGACAACCCACAATAATCAGATACATAGACCGGCCCGGCCGTCACCCGGGACAAAATGCAAACCAGACCTGCCAGGCCCGTCAAATACTGACTACCCGCATTACCCATGATGAGTAAATAGGCCACAGACAATCACTCAGTTGAAAAGTGTGTTACAATGGAAACGACTGCATTCAGTGGCCAGGTTCGTTCCGAAATCTGCACGTCAAGTGAAGAACGGAGGAGCCACGCACAAGAACGTGCATACACGCAGTATATATGCCCTGCCGTTATTTACTGTACACTGTCAGATGATTATAATTGGTATAGGTGGAACAGGATGTTTTTGTCCCCATCCCCTTATAAAAGTATATTTCTTTCCCCCGTTTTATACCCATCAACGTCCGTGGGTATACCCGGCCCGTTGCAGGACTCTGACACCCATGTAAGAAGTATACTGTACTGTGCGTTAGTTCCATCGATCCATGGCTCCCACAATCGATTGATCATTAAAATCAACAGGCTCTGTCATTTCACGCGGCCCATTCGTTGGCCACGCTTTTTGAGAGTTTCAAGTGGACCCTGATCTTCAAAAAGTTGAAAACCACTGGTGTTTAGGACTGTGCAATTGACTGAATATTTCGATACCAGGGGGGCAGTCAGAGAGATGTTTTGTGAAGCTACCAAGGAAATCGGGATTTCCTGAAAGTTCATATAATGGCCTGTTGTGGCGCTGTCATTGGGCCCAGAAAAACCCATAGCCCCATAGAAGTCCATGTATTTGGGCCCAACTTCACCTAGACTGTATTACCTTAACAAACATGGTCATGAATACTTTCTGCTTCCAGTCACTAGTTTAAAGTCTCATTTCTAATGTCATAATATTCTTTTTGGAAAAATAAAATGACCATGAAGTCGCGTATGTTCTGAGGGGGCGTGGCTACCGTTACAGTCTATGATCGGGATTCCCCACTCACTCGAGTCAAAATAAAAACCAACGGAGAAGAAGGGGGGAAGTCCCGCCTCGTTGTCTGGGCCAGCCAAATGGCCAGCTGGGCCGTAAAAACGGATCTAGAAAGATGGCGATGTATACAATTCAAGGACTGACAGGCTTCATTTTACGTTCATGTTAGACCCGCGCGGAACGCTTTGTCCATATTTTTTACAGTCTATGGTCGATACGGATACTGTACTACTTAAAACCAATAACCCGACTTATAACCATATAATCGATGTACAACTGCATTTAAACTGCCCACCTCGCTTGGGTTGACGTTATGCGGGCCACAACAGGGGTCAGACTAAAGTCTAAATTGCACGCCGTGCCATGGAGATGGATTAAAAATTTAAGTTTTAAAGACAGCATGGGGCATGTGCTGAAAAGGGACTCCCCACTTTCTACCAGGCACCTCTGTTTTGGTCATTGGGTCATAATCGGCAAAAAGGCAATTATACAAGGAAGTTCTGCAATCCGGAACATATTTTAATGAATAAAACATTATATACAAATGAACCCGCAAGGGCCGTGTATAAAATGATCCGTATACCCTGCGGATATACAACCGAGGGTGCAAGCATAATGTGTTTGGTCCGATGTATACTAACAGTCCTACAGTCATGAGTCCGTCCGACTCCCTATACCCAATAACCCAGCCCTAAACCTATAACCTCACGGGAAGCAGGTTAGTTGTAATAACCTGCCACACATATCAGGAGCCACGGCTTAGTTTTAACCTGCCCACGGGTTAGTTGTAACCGGCAACGCATATCAGGAGCCACAGGTTAGTTTTAACCTGCCACGCATGCCGGGAGCCGTACGGTTGAGTTTTAACCCGGGCCACGGGTTATAGTTGTAACCGGCCTCGCATGTCGGGAGCGACGGTGTTTGGTCGACTATAATGCCTGTCGGACTGTTAGTATGTCTAACAAACAAAATGCACCCCTACAATTCGAGAGGTTTTACACACGCGTGTGCAGCAGTTACGTCGGCGACATACGACGTGGGCTATGCAACGTGCGTGTCAAGCAGCTGACCCAAATCTAAAGCTCACCTCATTTATAACAATCTATGCAATTGAGTAATATTAAAGAACTGAAAGAAATAAAGGACCTGAGCCTATACTGTCAGTCATTCTTTATACTGTAACGTGTAACCAAAATGTATCGCAGAACCCAAAAGGAAAACGCAAAAACTGTTTGCTTTTGAAATTAAATTGCAATATCTTTATCTGACTTAAACTGGACCAAACGAAATGACAATTCAATTCAAATGAACAATCAAGGTTTCAAAAGACAAAGGTTAATGTTCAAACTATCACTATAGTATCAGAAAGGAAATATAGTTTCATTGTATAGATATTCCACTGTTACTTTCTTAGCTTACGCATGTTTCATGATGAATGCTTTTTATGTGATGTATTCATTCCCATGCTTTTTTTTTGTTCTTGCTTAATGTAAGTCACTCTGGATTAAGAGCGTCTGCTAAATGCCTAAATTGTAAATTGAACCTCACAAGCACAACTTCTGCCATTCGAGCCAAATTGGGGACTCCCTCTTGACTCAGCGGTAGAGGTATAGGGGCTTTCATGTGGGAGCTTTGAAGCCGGGGTAAGGACATTAAGGTTCAGTTGATCTGCCTTTTGGACCAACTTGTGTTGCTCTTCCCACTGCCAACTCGCATACATTACTGTAAACACATCACTGATGGGGGGAAACCTCATATCCAAAACTGTTACTTTTCTGGATTCAAATGAATAAAATAAACAGCAAAGTAGCAGACCTACACAGTATACAAGCTCGAAACGCGGCAATTCACTGGAGTATGATTAAGCAGGGCTTTAATTTATATAAAATGAAAAACACTGTTAGGCAATGGAGATAAGAGCTGGGTTCTAAATAAATGACATGAATGACATCCCAATGTAACCGAGTTCCAATTAATGTGATTATTTAGTCACAGGCTCTTGTTAATACTTATCATTGCTTTCAGAGTACCTTTCCTTTCATAAACATTTTTAATTTGTGAAAAATTTGCAGATATAGGCCTATTTGTATTCACTTATTTTTGCGACTTTTGTGAGACACTGTAGCATGGAGATGGAGATACAGGGTCTTTCTTGCGTGACAGCATTACAGCAATGACCAAAACGACCTCATGAATGAGCTGTTGTACACCCACACTGGGCAAAGCACGGCCAGAAAGAAACATCCAGCATTCATGGTGGAAAATGAACTGGCTGGTGCATGGGTTTGGAACGGCACCATGGTGGAGCCATATAACCACCATGGTGGTGAGGTGGTGTGTCGGTCACTGGGAGGCCAGCGGCTTCTTTTCCAACTCCATCATCACCTTCAGCGGGCCAACGCTCCTCTTGCCACCCAGAGCCTCCTCCGTCTCTCTGTCTGTCTTCCGTTTCAACAGCGTAACCAACCTCCATCATTTACAGCTGCGTTCCAAAGGTTTCATGTCGAGACCCAAGAGAGAGATTAGACGTTTTCCCTGGGACCCAAACGAATACAAATAGCAGATCTACAAGGCCTAGTGATGTGACACTGAATCTGATGCTGATTCAAAGGAACTGCCTATAGGTCTTTCTTCCTAACGCATGGCAGTAGTGGAAGGAGTAGCCTACTCAGTCTGATGTTTTGCTCGTAACAGAATGTAATAGTGACTCACTTACAATTAGTATTACAGTCCTGTATTCCAAATTTGCACAAAAGGATTTCAATAAACTTACGTTAAAGTACTTACTTTTTTTCCGAAATGTCTCAACCTTTTTATTTCTAGATTTTTTTTCTTCTCACTAGCCTACTAGCAAAGTAGTGAAGTGAAATACTGGAAAAGTGGCTATAGGCTCAAGTAAAGTAAAAGTACCTGAAAACCTGTTTTTTAAGTGCAGTACCTGTGAGTAAATGTACTGTAATAGGTACTTTCCACCACTTCATGGGTTCAAAGGAAAGGTAGATGTAGCCGGGGGGCCCCTATATACAGCCTTCTCTGATCTGGGAAAAGTACCGTCCATTTTGCCCTGAGAAGCGTTTCATATCGGGGTTTTTTTTTTTTAGACCACCTCCGCTGTTTTTCCCCCTGAACACATCTGCCCAGAGAGAAGCAAAAGTAGCTTTAGTTTTTTTCCTTCCTCCCACATGTTGTGGGTATTATGAGTGGAAAGCCCAGAGCCACGACAATTCCACAACACAATGCTGAGCCCATCAGTATTCGTTTGAGGTTACTGGATGGAGTTGAAAGACAGCTGGAACAGCTGAGTTCAGGATAAGATACAAAACAAATGCTCCATCCATCCATCCATCCATCCAGTTTTTCATAATATAATATAATATAATATAACTGCTCCAAGTATTGATGGATTCTTGTTTAGTATTGTATGTCTTTATATGTCTTTGATTTGATTTGATTTGATTAATTGAATACACATGTCCTTTTAGCATTGCTGTATACATCATTCTGCACTGTAACTGGTAATAAAGTATTCAGTCCTTCCACGCGCCAGATTGATGCGATCCTCCCGCATACCCTGCAGAATAAATAGATGAATACAAAAAAAATAAAAGAAAACATCAAACCTCCCACTTGTCTTGTGAGGACCAACAAAAGTCTTACTTCTCAAATGGTAATATTATACTTGTGGAGACATTAAGGTCCTCGCAAGTATAGTAATACAACTGTAAACACACACGCTACTCATCTCTCAAGTCTCAAGACCCTGATTCCTTCGTCTTCTGCTGAACAGGCCCATAGTTCCTCTAATCATCTCTGGATCATGCGGGCAAGACATCTCTGGTGACGTCCTGATCTAACATGGTTCGCACGCACACACACATGCGCACATGCGCACATGCAAACGCACACGTACACACACACACGTACACACACACACACACACACACACACACACACACACACACACACACACACACACACACACACACACACACACACACACACTCTCTCTCTCTCTCTCTCTCTCTCTCTCTCTCTCTCTCTCTCTCTCTCTCTCTGCAGGAAGAGCAGTGAGGATCACATCAATACTTCTCCTCATTACAGCCATAATGCACTCAGCTCAGAGCCAACTGTCTTTGCAGGTTCACACACGCAATATGCGCTAGAAACCGAAGACACACACACAGTAGAGTTATGGACGTGTCACCAACGGACCGCACACACACACACACACACACACACACACACACACACACACACACACACACACACACACACTTCCATATCTACAGTATACAGTGGCATTCTGTTGATAGTTTGTGCATTCACTCGGGCCTTGAGATGTGATGTGTGATGATTCAAAGCCCTTTTTGAATGACTCCTTTGAATTACTGACGAACCTTCACATCACACGACGTGCAGTCGCACACGTTCGTTTTGAACGGTACAGGGTAACACTCTGCACATGCACACTTGACCCATTCTGACCTGAGATCAGATTCATACGAGGTTTCCACTGGACACACACTGGTCTGATTATAACCCATTCTGACCTGAGATCAGATTCTAAAAATGTCAGTCGTTCTTCGATTTTTCCAAAAATAGCAGACCTACAAGCTCGTAGCGCGCCACTCGGTGGCGCGCTATGAGCTTGTAGATCTGCTGTTTTTAAATAGCTAAAGCATAACAGATGCTAACACGAAAATGGGTTCCCGTTCAGAATGGGTTAAAAAAGAGCCCTTTGCCTATTTTCAAGGTAATTCTTCATATAATTGGTCCTCGCCAATACTCATTATGAGCAGTGTTCTATACTGTACTGTATACTGTATACGTTATAGTTACTGTGGGTTACGTTACCTGCGTCAGTGCGTCACATTAGTGATCCGACTAAACTTAACCGTTTCCCCTCCGCAGTCATCTAAAACCCCAGAGGTTCCCGAACAACGTGTCCGCGAGAGACACATATACCACCGTCCGGTATAGTGAGGCATGACGAGGCAGCCGGGAATTCCGTGTTTCTCGGCCGTGAACAACCTTCCAGCGGGGCTGCAGTATGCTTAGTTCAGACCAGTCAGACAAAACGACAACCTATACCTCAAACCCTATAACTATATAACCATAACCGCAAGCGCGGGAGCGGCGCTTTAGTTCCGACCAATGCTCTGTCGGAAATTACCCCTCCAGTCGGAGAAAAGTTGACTCGGCCGCGATACCGAGGATTCCACCAGAGATGTCAAGTCACTGTGGTTTACCAGCAGCAAGCTATAGCCCCCTATTTATAAACAGCTTTGAGTCCTTAACCCATTCTGACCTGAGATCAGATTCATACGAGGTTTTCCACTGGACACACAACTGGTCTGATTATAACCCATTCTGACCTGAGATCAGATTCTAAAAAAATGTCAGTCGTTCTTCGATTTTTCAAAAAATAGCAGACCTACAAGCTCGTAGCGCGCCACTCGGTGGCGCGCTACGAGCTTGTAGATCTGCTATTTTTCAATAGCTAAAGCATAACATGATGCTATCACACCGGAATGGGTTCCCGTTCAGAATGGGTTAATTGCTACTTACCTGTTGCATAAGCGTGTAACAGTGGCATCACTGTTGGAAACCTTGGCACCTTTATCGTGTTATGATCAGATGCATCACAACAAGCTGTCACCATTTTGTCACATTCGTGACTTTGCGCTAATGAAACACTACGCAGGATTATTATTTCATGTCAACATTCAAGTACAACTCTAAGATATCACGTAACACAAGTACAGTGATGCAGTTGGGACAATGATCATATAACATAATAATGTAGTGATATAACAATATAGCAGCCAAACATTGACTGTCTGCCAGTCAACTTCTGTGTCTCGTCTTGGTACAAATTGTTGCAAGACTACTCCACGCACGCAGGCACGCACCCACGCACTTTCAAATGCAAGTGGTGACAGCAAAGCTTTACAGCTCATAAATATAACCATTATTTTGTATTTGAAGCTAGGACTAAATATTGTGGTCAAATGTGAACTAAAACTGTCTAGGATATCTTTTGTGTCTTTTGTTCCACTACATTTAATAATGACAATTGCTAAGACCACAGTGCTTACCCAGAGTCCAGTGATGCAAATGCATGACAATTGACAGATTGTATTATTCTCCAATGCAATAACAGCACTGAAATGAACTTGATGGCTAAGGGCATTAATGGGAGTCCTTTTTTTGTGGCTTTCGCCTTTATTTTATATTTTTTGTGGAGGGACAGACAGTAGGCTGACAGGAAATGGGGAGAGAGATGGGGGGGGAAGACATGCAGTAAAGGCCGCCGGGATCGGGAGTCGAACCCGCGGACCACTGCCAGACTGGGTTACCAGCCAAGGTGCCTGGACCGCTGAGCCACGGCCCAGGCCAGGGAGCCATTTTTGCAAAAAGATATATGTTAATGACGTTTAGAAGCTTTAGATCACTTTCCTGGGGGTCTTTATGTGTGTAATATGTGGTTTTAGATATTTTAGATTGTAGCAGTGAGCCTGTTGTCTCTGATGTCATGGACACTGGTCTCACTACCTTCCTGGACAACATTTCCCATAATTCTTTGGTCCACTGCTCCTCCTATGTGGATAGGGGGAGAGCTGTCTTACTGAGACAACATGTAGTCCAGGAAGGAAGTGAGCCCAGTGTCCATGACATCAGAGACAACAGGCTCACTGCTACAATCTAAAATATCTAAAACCACATATTGCACACATAAATACCCCCAGGAAAGTGATCTAAAGCTTCTAAACGTCATTAACATATATTTTTTTTGCAAAAAGGGTGAAGTGTCCCTTTAAGTAAAACGTTACTTTTCACAGTAACACATTACTTTCCGGTTTAATTAACCAGTAAAGTATATCTGAGTTACTTTTGAAATGAAGTAACTAGTACCAGTAACTACTGTATAGTTACTGGTTTTCAGTAACTAGCACAACACTGATTATAAGGCAGCACCTTTTCCGTCTACTTACTCTGTGTCTGTGTCTCAGAGCTATGGGCTGTGAAACCTGCCTATAATATACCAACAGTGACATCATCTGTAAGCAGGTTTGATCATTTCAAACAATTTTTGTATTCTTATGTTCAACCCATTCTGAACGGGACACCCATTTTGGTGTTATAGCATCATGTTACGCTTTAGCTATTGAAAAATAGCAGATCTACAATTAAGCTTACGAGCTTGCAGGTCGAGCTTGTAGAAGACGACTGACATTTTCAGAATCTGATCTCAGGTCAGAATGGGTTAATCAGACCAGCGTGTGTCCAGTGGAAACCTCGTCTGAATCTGATCTCAGGTCAGAGTGCGGCATGAAGAAACTATACTTCCAGGCCTTGACAGCCCACATACATCCAAACAGAAAAGTCCTACGGTATCTGATTGCATTAATCAATGTTAAACTCTCTCTCCCACTCACTTTGCCAAGCGATTTGCCACTGTGACGGCCCCCTGGGCCTTTAGTCTGCTATATGGGGTTCTGTGTGTGTGTGTGTGTGTGTGTGTGTGTGTGTGTGTGTGTGTGTGTGTGTGTGTGTGTGTGTGTGTGTGTGTGTGGCTGTGCCTTTAACAGTTCCAGTGCAGTGTTGGAGGGCGGAGCCAGAGATGATGAGTGGAAGGGGAGACACCTGGCCAGTGTCCGCCCCCAAACACTATTTAAGACACCTGCTCTCACAGCACTATACAGATCTGCTTTTCTCCACAGGCTGCAGGGGCGGCCGCAGGAGAGCACCCTTGTCCTTTTGGTTGGTTGTTTGTTTTGTTTCAATTGTTACTAATTACTATTATACAAGTATCAAATAAAATGCTTATTTTTGGATTGTCCTCCGGTGTCGTTTCCCCCTTTTCCGTTATGGCCCCCAGAGCCATGCCATAACACCACTCACTTTAATATAGAACTGTCCACAGCTCACCGGTGAGACACAGAAGTAGACAGAAATGGTGTCATCTTAGATCAGTGGTTCTCAACCAGGGGTCCGGGTATACCAGCGGTCCTTGAGGGGGTTCCAGGTGGTATACCCAGCGAAATGACGGAGAGGTGTTAACCAAATGGACCCTTATACAGATCTTTCTAACTCTTAATTGAGAGTAAAATGAAACCAAAATGGTCCCACAAGAGTTAAACATCTGCGATACTTAACTTAGAAAGTCTGCACAATTAGAGAATGTAGAAGAATTGTTATATACATGCGGCTCAAACGCCGAATAAATAATAGCCCTTGATATGAATGAGCCTTGAATATGAATATATGAAGAGTGTTGGATCGGTATTTGTTAGTGAGGACCAGTAGGTTTGAAATAAGGTTGAAAATGGGTGGCCCTTTAACATTCACAGTTTTTAATCTCCTTCAGCTCTCTCTCTCTCTCTCTCTCTCTCTCTCTCTCTCTCTCATGCTTAACCCATTTAGGCCTGACGTTGGAAAAAAAGGCTTCTAAATCATGACAATTTTCTGATAAACCTCATGTTTCTATATCCACATGAAAATATGTTGTTCCAAGTCCAGGGACACCCCAGAAGCAAAGATGTGACTTAACGTTAATGTTTCGCTCTGAAAGAATACATGTATTCAAAGATTTGCGCCACATTTTCACCATTTTTCGAGCTTGTATAGATCTGCTATTTATCAATAGCTAAAGCATAACATAATGCTTAAGACACCAAAAGGGGTTCCCGCAGCCCAGAATGGATTCACACGGTCCCGTCTCCCTACATGCTCATTACAGATCGCCGCTGTCGGACAGAAACCTCCTATCTCCATATTTAATCTCCATTTGTATGCCTTTTTTGTTTTTATTTTCTTTTTTCCATAAATGATTGGCCTACATCGTCGTACTGCAGTGTCAGATCAAACCAATAATAGCTATATTGGATCTGATGCCCTAGTTTGTTGATGAGCCAGGAGAGGCCTCGCTTGCCTCGTTACAAAAAAAATAAAAATAATAAAATGAACGCTTCCAATCGTTTGTGCATCCATCCCTGGACATTATCTCTCCCACATTCATTCCTTCCTCGCAGCCCA
>NC_137867.1:7921037-7941037 GCF_963924005.1 Protomyctophum bolini | reverse complement strand
TGACGGAGGACGGACGGACGGACGGATGGACGGACGTCAAAGGGTCAAAGGCTAAAATAGCTGGGATTTTGTATAGAGTATAATGTGTGCGCTCTTTATTCAGTCAGAAGCCATACATGTTCACCTTTTAACCCGTCATGATTTAACTATTAGCTCCAAGGAAGAGCATGATGTCATGATGTCGTATATAGAATTTCATAATTCTCTTCAACACCTTTTTACTTGCGCAAGCAGAGCGCGCAAGTAATCATTTCGCTTGGTCTCTTCGAAGTGAAGCCAAGTTTTCTTCAACCGTAAGTCTGTGCCTGGTTTGCTGGGACTAGTTACACACTAGTAACTAGTTACAACATTACGTCATATACACACCATGTACTCTGGTCCCAGTTCTCAACGATGACGTAATGTTGTAACTGGTCCCAGCAAACCAGGCACAGACTTACGGTTGAAAAAAACTTGGCTTCACTTTTTGGAACCAAGTAACCACAGTATACTGCTAATCAAATTACAACTACATACTCTGTATGTAGTTGTAATGTGATTTGTAATTTGTAAATCTGTGCCTGGTCTGCTGGGACCAGACTACACAGATGACCATATATCTTACGTCATCACTGAGAGCTAGTCATACATATACACACCATGTACTCTGGTCCCAGTTCTCAACGATGACGTAATGTTGTAACTGGTCCCAGCAAACCAGGCACAGACTTACGGTTGAAAAAACTTGGCTTCACTTTTTGGAACCAAGTAACCAAAGTATACTGCTAATCTTCTGTATACTTCTGTATACTTCTGTAAAAAGTAGTTAGGTAGCAAATAGTTACACGTAATGATTATACATTTCAAACGTTCCTTCACAGAGATACTGAGATGTGATAGTTTCCAGCGGTCGAAAGTACTTGCGCGCTCTGCTTGCGCATAGTAGGCCATGTATGGCCTACTAGTGTGCAACAAGCAAGTATGCACTCGGCAGAGTGCAGTTCTAGTTTATATTATATTTATACATATCTCTGCTATCGGGAAGAAACCACCTAACTCCAAAATGTCCAAAACAAAAACCTTTTTCATATTCTCAATATCTCAATACATATTTATATTTTGTTTTAACCATGAACACACAGACCTGAAGCGTGTTCACTAGCACTGATTTAGCACGGAAGACGGAAAGACATCCTCATAAACCCACCCGGAGCTGCGGTGTGCTCAGGAGGGAGTTATAGCCTATACACTGTAATGTTTCACCTGTAGTTGAATACCTACCTATACCTATTGGATATAATAACATCAGATTAAGGTAAGAAAACGCTTGGTCCGGAGTTCTCCTTTAATATAGCATCAAAATCAGTTTAACCATGACTTTATCCTCGGCATTTGTTCGGCTATTGCAAAGTAGATGATCCCGAGTCGCGCCGCGTTGTAAATTGTTACAGCATGTAACCCTATGGGTTGAGGCGACGCCTGTCAGCAAGGACTGCTGGGCAGGAGCATATAGGACGAAGGCTCTACGACGTCCTCCCGGTAGGGGCTCCTCACTGGTAGGTGAGTCAGTATCGGATGCAACCTCAGTGACACCGCATAAAGGTGTGTGGGGAGGAATCCATTTTAAGTAAGTAGCCTTGTTATGAGGTCCAGAGGGCGGGAGCCTATCTCCTGTTTCTGTAGCGTGAGGCAGCATGATGTACAAGTACACCCCCTGGACATGACGCTATAGTACAGTATGTCGCAGGGACTTACCCCCAAATCCAGCCCTTGATGCTGAGTGTCAAGCAGGGAGGCACTGGGTCCCATTTGTAGACCTCCCAGTCTCAGGGCGGACACTCTAACCACAAGGCCACTGAGCTGGTAGGAATCAATTGGCATAACAACTACATTGGGGAGAACAAGGGGTAAAGACATGAGCAGATCAAATTGGAACTGGAACACAAATTTCGTTCTGAAGGTCTGAAGTAAAATCAGCTAAATTAGCTCGTGCTTAAATTCACATTTAGAAAAATGTTCAGATGTCAAGATTTTCTGAGATGATAGAATGGTGATGGATGATGATGCTCATGGAAGGGGAACCTTCTGAAAGCTTCATGGGCAAACTTAAAAAAATCAATCAAGTAATTAAAAAAAAACCGGTAAAAATGACCTCTCAGACCTTCTAGTGTTAAAGATCTGGAGAGCACAGAGACCCGCGCTACTGACCAAAAATGATTACTATCACAATATACTGCTTTAACCTATTAACAAGAAATGTTGTTTTAACCACCGTTAAGCACCGTTTATGTCCACACATATATAATACAAGCCTATGTGTGTATGCGTGCGTGCCTATGCATTTAGCCGCGGTCATGGTCTGAATGCCCGCGCAGGCCTTAAGGAGGATCAGCGTTTAAACAAGCCGTCACGACGCGAGCGAGCTCGCGTCTATAGAAAAGACGACAGACGTAATTCCACGTGTCTGTGATTAAGTGTCTCGGTGCTTTCGGCTGTCTCTGTGAATGGAGACGTCATGCTTTGTGATTCAGACAACAATAAGACGGGGGTATAGAAATGACAAAGTCAAGCTGCTATGAAAGAGGCTTATTTCAACGATAATAGACAGTGTCCTCATGATGCCGCGTATACTGTATACGTGTGTCTGTGCCCACATACTGTACACTGTATACGCACAACCATAGGCGGCTCTAGAAATGATGGGCCCCCTGGGCCACCGTCATGCGAAAGGCCCCCCCCCCACACACACACACACACCCCGCCCCCCCGGAGCTTTTTTTTACAGGCTACAGGCTACCATTCATGTCCATTCACGCTGAAGGCTACAGGCCTACCATTCATGTCCATTCACGCTGAAGGCTACAGGCTACCATTCATGTCCATTCACGCTGAAGGCTACAGGCTACCATTCATGTCCATTCACGCTGAAGGCTACAGGCTACCATTCATGTCCATTCACGCTGAAGGCTACAGGCCTACCATTCATGTTCAATGGAAGCCAACGACATGAAGAAGACACTATAACAGGCTACCATTCATGTCCATTCACACTGAAGGCTACAGGCTACCATTCATGTTCATTCACGCTGAAGGCTACAGGCTACCATTCATGTCCATTCACGCTGAAGGCTACAGGCTACCATTCATGTCCATTCACGCTGAAGGCTACAGGCTACCATTCATGTCCATTCACGCTGAAGGCTACAGGCTACCATTCATGTCCATTCACGCTGAAGGCTACAGGCTACCATTCATGTTCATTCACGCTGAAGGCTACAGGCTACCATTCATGTTCATTCACGCTGAAGGCTACAGGCTACCATTCATGTTCATTCACGCTGAAGGCTACAGGCTACCATTCATGTTCATTCACGCTGTTAAGGCTACAGGCTACCATTCATGTCCATTCACGCTGAAGGCTACAGGCTACCATTCATGTCCATTCACGCTGAAGGCTACAGGCTATACCATTCATGTTCAATGGAAGCCAACGACATGAAGAAGACACTATAACAGGCTACCATTCATGTTCAATGGAAGCCATGCAGCGACATGAAGATACAAAGCTACATACGGGCTACCATTAATTTGCAATGGAAGCCATGAAGATACAAAGCGACTACTGCATTGGCTGGTATAGCCGCTTCAAAATCTACAAAGCTCCAGTTCAAGGCTGGCTGTTCAATTGCCAGCTACAAAACGAGTGAGTGCTGATTAACCTCATCTTCTCTCTTCACACAATCGCTGCTTGGTAATGGGGAGGGGGGAACGAATTATCTCCGTCAGCCAACACTTCAACTACTATCTTTGTATATTTTTAGATGTTTTGTTGCTGCCAGTGCGAACGGCATGTGCGGGTGTGAAGAGCCCTGAATGGTTCCATCCCTCGCTCGTCCTGGCTGCGTGTCCAAGTGTCCTGATTAGATGAGCAGGTTGGCATATGCGTGTGTGCGTGTGTGTGTGTGTGTGTGCGTGTGTGTGTGTGTGTGTGTGCGTGCGTGTGTGTGCGTGCGTGCCCGTGTGTGCATGTATAAAGTACGTCGTAAAGCGATTGTGTCAAAAGGCCCCATACATACGTAAATGCAGTCGATTTGCCATTGTAAAACACTTTGGATGAAGAGGCGCTATATAAATGCACCATTTACCGCCATTCTTCTGTGTTTTATACATATATATATAGGACTATGTCTCTAGTGCCCCCCCCCCCCCCCCCCCCCCTTCCCCGATAGGTCAGGCCAGAAAGCGGAGATAGCGCCAACGAGCAAAGACATAACATGCACCCGGCGCCATTATACCCTGTCAGCGCGGGGGAGACAAATTAACACGCGTCCAAATAGGATTAATGAGCATCTGCAACGGACAATGAAGGTGCAATCAAAGAGCCGCCAGAAAAGGAAAAAAATAATAAAATGAACGTGGCTAATGTCGGTGCTTCCAGGGGGGGGGGGGGAGAACTGGACTACGTTATGTGCATGGAGATGAATTCCTGAAAACACTCGGGTATACACGGCGGTGGCCCAAGGGTTAGAGGAGCGCCCTTGTTTGCCGAAAGGTTGCCGGTTTGATTCCCCGGACGGGCAGGAAAATTCTGGGTGGGGAAGTGATTGTCATCACTCACCCAACGCCGCTGAAGTGCCCTTGAGCAAGGCACTGAACCCCCCAACCGCTCCCCCTGGAGCTGCTTTAGTGGCCAACGGTATATGAGACTGTGGCTGTACTGGTCAGCTCCCAGGTTTTAATGTGTGTGCGTGTGTGTTTCTATGTGCAGGGCGTTGCTGAAAATGGGTAGCAAGACCACTCGCCCTTGGCGAGCAGTCTGGGCGATTGGTCTTGGCGACTCGCCAAAAGGGGAAGACCACTCGCCAAAAGGGGAAGACCACTGGGCCCGGGGCGAAATGTCTTCACCTTTTGGCGAGTGGTCTTCACTTTTTGGCTAGTGTTTTCTTCACTTTCAGCAACTGCAGCCTTTGCTAGCTACTGTGCTAAATCCGTCTTTTATATGATTTGATCAATCCATGACATCCATGCGCGTCGCGGTGAAATCCGTCGTTTATATAATTTGATCAATCCATGACATTGTTGTTAGAAGAACAGCTCAAATATTGAATGTGAAGACATAGTGTAGTACAAATCCTGGTGTGATCTTCTTAAAAGTGGAAGGATCATAACACACGTCTAAGGTATTTTTTTCCCCTGACTTTCTGCTGGTAAGGTTTTGACTCTTTCACATCAGTGCACGGCTGATTCAAGCCATGCATTTAGGGGTAAAAAGGTACCTAAGGTAATGTAAACATACAGCATATTTACAGTTGATAGATTAAAAGGTACATTTCATGTTTGCCAAAGGAAAATGTGTTATACAAATAATATTAGCCTTGCTTGTTATTGTTATAATTATACAGTACAGATACAATAACAAACATTCCATTATTGGTTCAAAGGGATAAAATGTAAAGGTGTTGCACTCAAAGGATTGGCAATTTGATATAAAAACAGTTTGGTACCCCTTTTGGGGTAGATATTTTTCCAGGTACCCCCTCATCCTCGCAACACGGATAACAAATAAATGTATACGTCTAAATGTAGACGTTTAAATGTAGACGTCTAAATGTAGACGTCTAAATGTATACAGACGTCTAAATGTAGACGTCTAAATGTGTACAGACGTCTAAATGTAGACGTCTAAATGTAGACGTCTAAATGTAGACGCTAAATGTGTACGTCTAAATGTAGACGCTAAATGTGTACGTCTAAATGTAGACGTCTAAATGTGTACGTCTTCTCTTATGGGGGTCCCTGGCATATCTTTTCAAATGGGGGTCCACGGGCTAAGTAGTGTCAATTTGGGGGTCCTTGACATGAAAAAGTTTGGGAACCACTGCTTTAAACACTTTAGCACTTTATGAACATGAACAAAATAGATGGGTCCCCCCTGGAACTCCCTCAGGTACCCCTGGGGGTCCCCGGACCCCACTTTGGGAACCACTGATATAGACTATACTTTGAAAAGCCTCTGAATGGAAAATGAAAGCATGCACCTCGATGAAAAAGCACCAAAATGATTTAGGTTTGACAACACTGACGATGCGCAGCTGGTTTCTGTCTAAAAGAGTTTTGCCCCCCTGCGTGTATGCTGAGCAATAGTAGTTATCGATGTATTTGTGTGACTTTTAGATTTTCATATAGTACAGTATTCAGCTTTGCTACTCTATGGTTTGTCAATAGAGCACCGAAGTCTGACGTCACTTTCAGTAGAGGGCGTCAGTCCCCAGGTTTCATGTATTTCTTTAGTTGCATTGAAATCCCCATTGAAGTGATTTTAGATCGCCTCATATAACAACTGTGTTTGAAAAATAAACATGTCACCCCGGCCGCTTCACTCATATGGATATGAAGAATCAACTGACTGAGAGAAAACGCTAATGTTACTGCTGCTGAATTAGTTAGATTTTCGCTAGAAGCAGACTGTATCATATATGAGTGACTGACTGTTGCAAGCGATACAGAGACACCTCCCTAACAATAACGCCGAGACAGCTTGTTTATTTTTGGACCACAACGCTTATAGTAGACGATATTAAGATCACCCCATGTTATTCTCCATAGAGAAATTACTTCCGCGAACCAGGGGAATCGTCGGGATGAGCAAGTTACGTCAGGACTTCGGTGCTCTATTGTCTTCGTCAGTTACTATTAGCTATTTTCTGCAAGTGTAAAAGAGAGTTCATTAAGTCAGGTTTAGTTCATTGAGTCGTTTTAGTTCCGTATGTATATTCTCTTTATAGTGATATAGAACAGTGATGTAAAAATGTACAAACTTGCTTTGTCAGTTATTCAGGGGGTTTGCTATTCAGATGTAATTCAGTCAGTAAGTATAGGTCTATTAGAACTGTGATTGATTACAACAACAATGTCTACAATAAGTTAATAATAATAATAATAATAAACACTAATCTGGGAATTATTTCGGGCCTTTAGAGGGCAGCAACGGACCATCTTGGGGCTTCACTTTCAATAAACACTAATCTGGGAATTATTTCGGGCCTTTAGAGGGCAGCAACGGACCCTCTTGGGGCTTCACTTTCAATAAACACTAATCTGGGAATTATTTCGGGCCTTTAGAGGGCAGCAACGGACCCTTTTGGGGCTTCACTTTCAATAAACACTAATCTGGGAATTATTTCGGGCCTTTAGAGGGCAGCAACGGACCATCTTGGGGCTTCACTTTCAATAAACGCCTAATCTGGGAATTATTTCGGGCCTTTAGAGGGCAGCAACGGACCCTCTTGGGGCTTCACTTTCAATAAACACTAATCTGGGAATTATTTCGGGCCTTTAGAGGGCAGCAACGGACCCTTTTGGGGCTTCACTTTCAATAAACACTAATCTGGGAATTATTTCGGGCCTTTAGAGGGCAGCAACGGACCATCTTGGGGCTTCACTTTCTGGGGAGAGTGGTCTTGGCGACTCGCCTCGGAAAGTGAAGACCTCTCGGCAAAAGGGGAAGACCACTCGCCAAAAGGCGAAGTCCACTCGCCGAGGCGAGAAGTCCGGTATTCCTGAAAATGAACACCTGTATGTGCTCAGCTACTTCCCTGGGTAAAAAAAGAATAAAAAGAAAAAAGAAAAAGGGTATGCATGGGCGCTATAACGACACGGAGGAGAGAACACGCCACCAGCACCCACAATCAAATGGAAGCTGCATGCATTTCCAACTTGCATCGTTCCATGTATAGGCCTGCACGGCTCTGGTACTTGCAAACATACAAAACATTAAACATACACATTGTACTCGGGTAAACAATTCCACAGTGCTTGAGTAAATGCACTCAAGTTTTGTTTCTTTTTCATATCAATGCAATTGGGTGTGACCTTTGACCTTTCTCCATTGATTGATGACGGTGCCATTTAAATCAGACACTGCTATTAACCCATTCGGAACGGGAACCCATTTTGGTGTCAGCATCATGTCATGCTTTAGCTATTGAAAAATAGCAGATCTACAAGCTCGTAGCGCGCCACCGAGTGGCGCGCTACGAGCTTGTAGGTCTGCTATTTTTGAAAAATCGAAGAGCGACTGACATTTTTTAGAATCTGATCTCAGGTCAGAATGGGTTAATCAGACCCAGTGTGTGTCCAGTGGAAACCTCGTATGAATCTGATCTCAGGTCAGAATGGGTTAAAGTGACCTGTACCTCGGATGTAACCTTTAGCGCTCGCTAAATAAATGAGTTTTGTTCCTCACATAAATGGCCATCATTTGCATCTGCATCTGCATCTGCATACATAAACCATCTTGCATTTAATAGACACCATGACACTGTTATTTGGTTGCTGTCGGGTGGAAAGCTTGTATGTCCAAACAGACGTAACTTTTCAGGGAATGAGGGGGGGGGAAGTATTTATAAAAAGCCACAGAGAAACGTAACCACTTTCAAATTTAAAATATTTCCAAAATAGCAAAAGATATCGATACTTTAGTGCGACAGTAGGTATAGTAAGTATAGAATATTAACATACAAAGTTGAAATATGGAGATATGGGTTTCTTCCCCGGCATTTCTATTATGACAGCGGATCAAACTGTGTTTTTTTTTTTATTTTATCTTTGCGTTTCATATTTCCATGCGGATAAGAATAGCGGACAGACTTCAAATGAACCAAGGACGAATTCTAGCGTTTTTAATGTTTACTCTTCAAAGCCTTTTCTCATATTTCTTTTCTCCAATTTAAAATTTACAATTTAGGCATTTAGCAGACGCTCTTAATCCAGAGCGATTTACATTAAGCAAGAGCAAAAAAGCATGGGAATACATCACATAAAAAGCATTCATCATGAAACATGCGTAAGCTAAGAAAGTAACAGTGGAATATCTATAATGAAACTATACATATACTACTATGCTATACATATGTACTATGACGTGCTATGACTACATACAATGCAATTATAGTGCTGTCTACATAACATGCTATAAGTCTGTATCAAATTGCTATCTAAGTCTACAGAAATGCTGTGTGTTTCGCATCGCTTATTGCAGTTGCGAGTGTCAATAGACTGATATGAGCTTCTTTTGGAATATGATCTCCCTGCAATTACTGTGATGACATAAACTGCAGTAAGTGGAACGTAAGCTCATCACATTCCATTTGTGATGAGGACACAAACGCAATACTTTGGTGACTGTGAGTGCTTCTCAATTTTGTTTCATATCAAGGACTCCCATGTGTGTGTGTGTGTGTGTGTGTGTGTGTGTGTGTGTGTGCGTGCGTGCGTGCGTGCGTGCGTGCGTGCGTGCGTGCGTGCGTGTGTGTACACACACACACACACACACACACACACACATGTTTTTAAGAGCGAGCTGAAAACTTATTTTTTCAACGTGACATTTGTTTAGATTTATCTTGTCTTCATATTCAATGTTCTGATACAATTTTCCTTACCATTGTTTTCTCTTTTTTTTTGTATTGATATTTTTATTTGCTTGTATTGACCTGCTTTTTTTCCCGGAATTCCGCTGCTTGTTATCTGTATGTGAAGCACTTTGGGTTGCATGTTATGTATGAAAATGTGCTTTATAAATAATGTTTATTATTATTATTATCATTATCATTATCATTAATATTATTATTATTATTATTATTATTATTATTATTAAATATACTGCTTCAGACTAATATTAGTCTAAAAACGATAGGGGGATTCAGGTCACAATTCAGGACATGCAGGCAATTTCCATATTTTTGATTGCATTGAATTTATTGTGTATCCTTTTTTTTACTGTATTCAATTCATGTTTATTTTAATATCTATTCTTTTAAACAGCAGAACTGCAAGGTCACAACATGTCACATCACATATGCCATCACTACTTGTTGTGAGCAGATTGAGTCAAAGTGGTTAACCCATTCTGGACGGTTTTAACTATAGCATTATGTTATACTTTAGCTATTGAAAAATAGCAGATCTACAAGCTCATAGCGCGCCACTCTATGAGCTTGTATACGTCTGCTATTTTGGAAGAATCGTGAAAATGTGGCACAGATCTTTGAATATAATATATTCTTTCAGGAGACTTTATTTATTTCGATGTCAGTGCCTACTGTAAATGGGTTAAACTGATTTTAGCTGGGGACCACCATTGAACCTCCTCAAGGACCTCTGGGGGGGGGGGGGGGGGTCCCCAGACCACACTTAGATAATCACTGCTATAGACTTCTACTTCTACTGTTATGTTAGTAGACGACAGACAATTCCACTGAACATTGATCACAGTTACATATACTGTTACAGTGGAACCATAAGGAGTTGAACAAACCTCAAAAAAGGCATCAGCATTCAACAGTAGCGCGCGCACATGGACATGCACACGCACACGCACACGCACACGCCCACACACGCACACACACACACACACACACACACACACACACACACACACACACACACACACGGTCTCATCACTAACAGACCAAAACATTCTCATCCACAGATGGCATCTATTTGTCTAAAAAGCCTATAATTGTGCAGCCATTAAACGTAATAGTAAAAAACGACTAAAAGTTTACGGCCGAGTGAGAGAGACAGAGAGAGAGAGAGAGAGAGAGAGAGAGAGAGAGAGAGAGAGAGAGAGAAAAGAAACATTATTAGCTATTGAAACCTTCATATGATTGGTCCTCCTCACCAATGCTATAAGATTTACAATTTAGGCATTTGGCAGACGCTCTTAATCCAGAGCGATTTACAGTAAGCAGGGACAACACACGGTCATGTAAATCATCAAATGCATGGAAATAGTAATCTATAGCATAAGATGGCACCATTATACCTTCGCATTAAAAAAATGTACGACAATCTTTCAAAGGACGATAAGGAGGTCTGCACTTCCAAGGGCGCAACAACTCATGTGTTGTGTTGTGTTGTGTTGTGCTTCCTTCCCACTAGTGGTCAGTGGTCAGTGGTCAGTGGTCAGGCAGGCAGGCAGGCAGGCAGGCACGCAGGCAGGCAGGCAGGCAAGCAGGCAGGCAGGCAGGCAGGCGTCCAGAACAATGGGCCAGAGTCAGAGAGCTGTGGGGCCATGCATGAGGAGGCCTGCGTCATGCTGCCAGTAAACAATATACAGCCTGTTTAGTACCTGGAGCAGTCCCGTGTCTGACGCTCATCCATCAGCATCTCCATGACCACTTGTTACATGAACTACTTGAACCATATAGCGTCCCTATATATTCCGAGGAGAACTTTAGCCGGAAGAAAGACATTAAAAAAGACCTTCAAGCTCAGTTGTGGGCTTGCACATTGGCAACGTTCGGCAATGACGTTTAGTGTGTGGACCAAAGCAAGTGCACGTTTTCTAAGGAATGTCTAAAAATGCACGTTGACGTGAATCCAACACGCTACACAAGTGCTGCCAAAGAAAAAGTCTATGAAGCTATATCTTTATCTATCTATCTATCTATCTATCTATCTATCTATCTATCTATCTATCTATCTATCTATCTATCTATCTATCTATCTATCTATCTATCTATCTCTATGACAATCGATGAATTCCATTCATCGAGATTGTTCCATTCCATTTGTTGAATATTTATATACAAACCGTGTTGGATGCATGCATGTGTTTGGTCGGTATTCGTTCGATACCAAAACCCAGACCTATAACCTTCACAGGAAGCCACGGGTTACGTTTTAACCTGCCAAACGCACACCGGAAAGCCACATAATGAGTTTTAACCTGGCCATGACGGGGTTAGTTTTAACCGGACACGCATGTCGGGAGCGACGGTGTTGTCGGAACTGTTAGTGCGTCTGAACAACGTCTTCACTCCTCCGTGTTCGGGGCGGGGGAAGCCAGGCCGCTATACAGACTGCTGCATGCTGTCAGCAGGGAGTGTTGTGGGGCGGGAGGTGTATAGGAACGGCGGAGGCTCCTTACTAGCAAGGCGAGTCAGTATGGTCACGACAGCGGTGGCAAAAACACACACAAACGTGTGAACGGGGAGGAATAAATTGGCCTAACGACTAAATTGGGAGGGGGGGGGGGGGACCTGATCCGTCTAGGTTTCACCCCGGCGTGGGAACCTACGCAGCATGTTGTGCTCGAAGCGGGGGCCGGCCTGGGTCTGTCTCTCTCGATTAGCTTTCCGCAAAAACATACCGAGCTGCCCCCGTGACGCCGTCTATACAGAGAGAGAGAGAGAGAGAGACACCGTCTAACCAAAGGATGTCTGCTCCCGAAGCAGGCTAATGAGATAAGTGCTGACTCTAAGTAGGAACAGTACAATCACGGATCTAGTAGAGAGACGTCCGCTGTATATAGCCCCGATCTAGAAGAGAGACGTGCGCTGCTGTATAGCCCTATAGATACCTCTGAGTGACGCGTGAAACCGCACACAGGAAGATGCAGTAAGATACAGTAAGTGCTTTGAAGCCGCAGGAAACACAAGCACATGGCGTGCCACCGAGCGAGCTCACACTATACACCACACTGGGGTTAATAATTGATCACGTTTTTGTGTATACCTATTCAGTTGTGTATATACCGGCAGTGTTGTATAACGTAACAGTGCATTTACTTAAGTACTGTACCTACTAAAGTACATTTTGTTTGTCTAGTTTTCCAAATTCATCTAAAAGCGCCACTGAGTATACAAACGTATACATCACATTGTTGTTTTTTGTTTATTTTCTTTCCCCCCCCCCTTCCACTCAAAGTCAAGGAAGGTTAGTGGGATATAACTAAGCCATGTTGCGGACAGGCAGTGGGTTTGTAGGCTCAGATAACCCATTCTGAACGGGAACCCATTTTGGTGTTAGCGTCATGTTATGCTTTAGCCATTGAAAAATAGCAGATCTACAAGCTCATAGCGCGCCACCGAGTGGCGCGCTACGAGCTTGTAGGTCTGCTATTTTTTTGAAAAATCGAAGAACGACTGACATTTTTTTAGAATCTGATCTCGGGTCAGAATGGTTTAATCAGACCAGTGTGTGTCCCAGTGGGAACCTCGTATGAATCTGATCTCAGGTCAGAATGGGATAAATATAGAAAAGAATGTCTCTGAGGTTGGATGCCGCTGGACCCTGGGAGTCCCTCTGGCTCAGAGCATGAGCACTGTGAGATCCACAGCATCAGTGCAGTATAATATTATACAGCATGGACACAATCTAAATATCTCAACATGTTTCTATATAATTGTATATAAATATAAATATTCTACTGCCAACCCCCCGGGGCTGCATCCGGGCTATGAGACTGCAACCCTATACAGATCCCACAGCCTCTGATGACACACACACACACACACACACACACACACACACACACACACACAACAAAACAGCGTACATTTGGGGGAAAGTCACAAATTGGAACCCCCTCAAGGAACCACGAGGGTCCCTGAACCACGACTTTGAGACCCACCAGTGGGCCATGCACAATATCAGCACCCTGACTCTGTTTGACCAGAAAGCGAAAGAGCCTTCATTAGTATACATAAATATAATACCTGTGAAGGAAGTATAAGGAAGAGGCCAGATTTCTCTCCAATATGGCTGCCGCTGTCCATATAGCCTATATATATATATTATTGGCATTATCTTTACAGGCAAATACCCATGCATGTGTCAACCGCCTGGTGCACCTATAGGGGCCGCCAAACCAGCCTATAGGGCGTCGTGCCACGGGTTCGACTCCTGTCAGGCATAAAAAAAAGCCCCAAAACAAATCTTAAAAAAAAAAAAAAGAATACCCATGCATGTGCAAGTTGAGATCGACTGGTCAGCCCCATTGAAAAGACACAATCAATGATAAATATGATAATATTATGTCATATTTATACGTTATGATGTGATATAGCGTGTATATTTCATGGGCTCTTTTTCAGCATTAAATGAAAGAGAGTGCCCCGGGATTAGCACCAGTGCTGCTATTTGTGCTACTTTTGATCTCAAAAGGGACAAACTCTATTAAAATAAATCCATGTCTATAGCGTGCCGTAGCTCTTGAGCACATGGAGGTGTGTGTCTCTCGAGTGTTTGAAATCTGCCCCTGTTTACTGTGACTGCATTTTGGGTTCCAAAGTAGGCTATATAATAAATAAATAAAGGGCAAGGCAAGGCAACTGGAATTGCCGGCAGGAATCATGCAATCAGAAAATGATGACAAAGTAGTAGTCAAAAAACGGGAACAACAGGAGACTGCAGGAGCGTGCATCGACGTCATCAAACTATGAACTGACAACGAACGTTTGCAACGAGTCCAGGTTTATAGAGCGTCGCAGTCCCGCCCCCTTTCAGAACGACGAGTGTCCCAGGAAATGAATCCCAATGCATTTGTTCCCATAGACATTTCAAAAAGGTATTTATTTAAAGACAATATACGCCGCGGACAAAGCCAACTCGAGTCGTGACACAACTCATGACAACAAAAACACAATATTTTGGACCAAACAAATATTAACAAAGAAGAAAAACAACAACAACAAAAAGTGTTGTAACCTGCCGTTTTTTTTCCCTTCTTCTTTCTAATTATCTGTTCGGCCCGAAACATTGTGTTTGTTGTCATGATTTGTGCCACGACAAGAGTTGTCTTTGTCCGCGGCGTAAACGTCTTTAAAATAAATACTTTCTGAAATGTCTATGAGGCCAGAAAATGAAAACCCAATGCATTCTCCTATAGGCATTTCTTATTTAATTCATTTAAAGACCTTTTTAAGCGCCGTACGAAGCCAACTCTTGTCGTGACAAATCATGACAACACACACAATCTTTCGGGCCAAACAAATAATTACAAAGAAAAGAAAAACAACAAAACAAGTGTTGTAACCTGCCGTCTTTTTTCTACTTTCTAATTATTTGTTTTGAACCCAGCAGCATTATTATTATTCATTATTTTTTTACCCGGTGAGCTAATACTGCCTGCTTCGCTCGCTTCGCTTCCAAATCGGAGTCACACCAGAAAACAGTCCAAACCTTCTAATACACAGGGTCTAAAGACCAAATACAACCACCCCCCCACAACATGTACATGTTGCACCGCATTAGCACACTCTATACCACAGACATTGGACAACACCAGCATTCGATTACATGACAGAACTTAAACCCGGGATGTGATTAATGGAGGGAGAGAGGGGAGTTCCGGGATGTGTATTCCATGAACTCACAGCACAGAGCCAAGACACCTTGCAGGGTTTGGTTCCTGCGCTGCATTCATTATGGCAGCCTGCCTCCTACATACCAGCCTCACCAAGAAGGAAGCGCCACGCTGTCGCCTGTCAGCTGGAAACCTCATATGTTGCTTATACCGTTGCTTTTCTGAAAGAAATAATGACGAACCAAATTTGTTCCCGCAGTGGATCCGATGTATCGTTTAGTCACAAGCCCTTGTTGGTAATTTCCAATGGTAACAATGTTGCTAAAAACACACACGTATGCATAAAAACGGCAACAAGGAAATTGCCAATCTACAAACTCACAGCGTGTTGCCACTTCTGTGTGACAATCTAGTGTGACAAAGTATAGGGCATTCATTTATGAAAAAACCTGCCCCGCACACTTTGATTGTTATAGTTACTGTGTATGTGTGTGTGTGCGTGCGTGCGTGTGTGTACTGTGTGTGTACTGTGTGTGTGTGTGTGTGTGTGTGTGTGTGTGTGTGTGTGTGTCCCAATCAGGAGGTTCACACAGTCATGCCACCCAATAGTGCCACCCCAGGTCACTCAGCGCTATACTGCCGTACTCAAACGGACAGACATACATACACATGTGGACGGACGGACAGACGGACAGACAGACAGACAGACAGACAGACAAACACACATAGCTGTTAGTTGGAGTGGTTAGGCACCGCTCAAAAAATGGAAACATAACAAGTTCAAATTGGAGATACGAGTTTTCTGCCAGGCAACATCATGATGTCTCATGAGAGCTAACTGGGAGAGCTGGAGCTCGAAGGCTTAGAGCGGCCAGCAGTCTTACGCACGCACGCACGCACACACACACACACACACACACACACACACACACACACACACACACACGCGCGCGCGCGTGCGCACACACACACACACACACAGTTTGTATTGCTATATTAGTGAGAACATCAACATTTCACAATGGCATATTGTATCAATATAGGATTTTTAGACCATAGCAGAAAACATCTGATATGTAAATTAGCTATACATTTTCAGCATGTGACAACAATGGCACCCGAACTAATACAAGTCGGGCATGACTGGAACCCATAACCCGCTAAACCTATACCGTCTACTGTATGTGCATAATCCTATAATACCGCTGTAACCCCAAACTGAATCTTTTCCTAAAAGCCTATAACTCTAAAAACCATGACAATGATGACACCCATTTCTCTTGTTATAGTACCAGGGAAATTGTCCTCGTAACGTCTATTCGAATTCTACTATACTGGTGGGGACATTTGGACCTTTGAACTATAAGCGCACACACAGGCACACCGACAATCCATCCATCGACCCATTCCGTCATTCTTCTCCTAATTCCTTGATGAGAGTGAGCACATTCTGGCGTCTTTTCAGCCCAGTAGAATGTGCGCGCGTGAACACACACACACACACACACACACACGCGCGCGCACACACACACACACACACACACACACACACACACACACACACACGCGCACACACACGCACACACACTCGTGTTTGACAGGGATCGACTCCGGAGGCCAGCAATCCCAGCATGTTGCAACAGTAAATAAGCAGGTGGCATGACCCACTTCTAAACAGGCTATAACTCTGTCTTCCTTCCTTCGTTCTGTACACACCCTGCGCACACGTCCCTCCTCAGTGTATTCATATACACATCGTGTACAGTACATGCCCTCCGCTGTAGCCTATAGTATACACATCCCGCTGTGCATTATAGTACACGTCCTGCACTCTTGTATCCCACAATACTCGTTTTGGCGACAAAGTCAATATTGTGGTGACTCGTGACTCAAGTGGACTCGTGGTTGGAGGAGTCTTTTTGAGACTGGACTCGAGACGAGTCAATAACGAGTGAATGGAAATGTGGGCTTGAGACTGGACTCGAGACGAGTCAAGAACTTGAGTATATAGTGCAGTGCAGGTTCTCAATGGTTTTCATGTCAAGGACCCCGGCGGACCACCATTTGAAAAGATATGCCATGCATGCAGGGACCCCCTCAGAAGAGAAGATTTTTTTTTTACGGCTCTATAGCTAGACACTTTCAACCATTTCAAGGACCCCCATTTCGACAAGGATAAGGGCTCGGACCCGCATTTCACGTCATTTCAATCTCTGGGACTCCCATTGATATTGTACAGTAAGTCACTGTCAAGTATAGCCTGGAACTCACCTATGCTTTTTATGGCATAATATAGGCAGCTCCCGGCAGGATCCGCCGGGAGAAACTATGCGCAGCTGCGCGACATGAGACTAATTACTTAGAGCGACAGAGAGAGAGAGAGAGGAGCGTGTGTGTGTGTGTGTGTGTACATGTGTGCGTGTGTGTATGTCAATTTTGCAAAGGTGCAGACGATCAGAAATCAGCAGGGAGTGAGCAATGTTTGCGCTACGACTCTATGCCGAATTGAAGTGGACCCAGACATTCCTCCCTGGAAATAAAAAACGTCTGGGTTTCCGAAGCTATACATGTCAAGTGTCAATGCAACTCTGAGAGTGTATAGAAATGGAACCACATGGTTCCCTTTGTACACTCGCTGCGTTACGGACCAATAAGGGTCTGTTTGGTTCCTATATAAACCATCTCGAATGTATCTCTATATATAGGAACTCCCTCAAGTATACTCCTAGCATTATATACACAGCAGCATTATGTGGCTCAAGTGGGGGAAATAATATATAGTGTGACGGTGTGAGGACTGAGGAAAGAGCTTTTCTAACCCATTTTGGGGCGGGAGCCACTTTTAGTGTTATAGCATCATGTCATGCTTTTTAGCGATTGAAAAATAGCAGATCTATATAAAGCTCCGTAGCGCTAGCCTGGTTAATAAACCAGACTAATATCGCACGGACCGCGGGATATTAGTCTGGGGAGGCTCAGCTTGGATTTCATTTCCAGGGCTGCGGGTTGAAACATTTTCTCTTTGACGCAATTGGTCAGAGCTATACTGTCAGTCAAAGGTCTCAAGCATTGAAAGTCACTGTACCAAAGCCCGCCCATATTGCATACCGTGTCCCGTTTGGCCGCCCCCATTTCTCTGGTGTAGGAAATGGGCGTACAATTGAGCCTCTCCAGACCGTAATTATTTTTTTGCCAACGGCTGATTCGGTCTGGTTTATTAACCAGGCTACCGTAGCGCGGCACTCGGTCGCTAGAAGAGCTTGTATAGCTTGTTTTTTTTAGCATCTGATCTCAGGTCAGAACTGGTTAAGCACAATACTGATACCGGTGTACTGGACTGTTCTCTCCCTCACAGATCAAAGAGGGGGGGCTTCAGTTCTGGCTCAGTGGGTCAAACGGACCTGTAGGCACTCGGCAGCATGCAGCAGCACAGCATCATGCATCACATCTCCGCCATCTGCTACAGTGCACACGCACGCACGCACACACACACACGCGCACACGCACGCACACGCACACGCGCACACGCACACGCACACGCACACGCGCGCGCACACGCACACGCACACACATCAGTGTGTTGTTAGCGAGTGCAAAGCAGCGATGGCTCCAGAAAATTGTGACTGGGGGTGCTGGCTATTTAGAGGGGGGCTAATGCATCTTGGTTTACATAAGTCAGTCAGTCAGTCAATTGGGCTTGTTTGGAGGGGGGCTTTTGGGGGGGGGGGGGCTAACCAGGGGCGGGGGGGTCTAAGCCCCCCCCCCCTCCTGGAGCCACTGGAGCCACGTGCGAGACTAAACAGCGGATATGCGCGATTGACCTTCTCTGTTGTCACCGTTATAGTCAATATAGTAGACACACACCATGCTATATAGCACCGGATATGTCAGTGATATATTATATAGCATCTCTTAGTCTCTCTGTTTTCCCGGATTAAACATAGGATGTTTGTGCAAAGATGGGGTGATATGCTTATAAAATGAATAAATAAATAAGGAAATCTATACTTTGTATATGGCGCGGAGAGACACTTTAACCAACACATTAAGGGCATTATATCAGTATAGGACAATAAGTGATTCTTTTTTTTTTTTTTTTTGCATAGTAGACCTATACCGTATATACTGTATATATTTGTATGTCATAACATTTTCTGATCAATTGAAAATGGAGGACCCCAAAGTAAACAAGCCATTGTGCTTGTATATTAATCCTCCATATGGCATATACCTTGTATCGAACTGCACTCATTCTACAAACTGTCACAATGTTCAATCAATCAAATCACGTGTGTGTCATGTGTGTGTGTTTAACACACGTTAAGAAAAGCCTATAAAAATAGCTGATCTACAAGCTCGTAGGTCAGCAATTTGTATAGGCAATTTTTGAACATTTCAAATAGGGCTAAAAAACACAGTATAGGCGACAATATATGCATGTCGATACACAGTGTCCTCAGCCTCAGCACCACCTCTGCCTCCAGTATATATAGCTATCAGTGCAAATAAGGTGCGTGCTCTCACACTGACCCGAAAAAAAGACAACAATGCAAACCCGAAATCATAAATCCACTCAATTTCAACGAAACAATGCGCTGATATCACGGATATTATGTCACAGTAAAGAGCCAAAGGACTCTGAGTCATCAAAGCGATCATATAAACCCATCATTGACGCTCAAATTATGCCGAAAATCATATCAATATATAGTCGCCAAGAAAGTGATTATAATATGCAAGCCTGCTCACTCTATAGCCTGCATAACCGTACTAATTATGCACATCTTTTTCCATAAAGATAAAAGGCGATTCATTACGGCCTATTTAGGCTATATACAATTAACGTTAACAGGTCAAAGATATATAGGCTACGAATCTCTTCAACGCAACATCACTCATCACGTTCATATAACCGCACGTGAACTTA